>NC_030432.2:16858394-17230894 GCF_001660625.3 Ictalurus punctatus | reverse complement strand
CAGTGTGAGTGATGTTATTGCTCTACTATTATTCCATATGTACTAATCTTCTAAAGTAACTGATTGGTGATATGCAGTTTATGAAAAATGGCATTATTAATACTAAATGGGAATCCCTTTCCCATTCCTCATTACTTGGTTTAGGTTTAGCCTTTTGAACAGAATCTGGCAGTGGGCCAAAGGACAATCAGCATCTGGAAAATCAGCATTGTGCAAGTCCATCTATGAACCGATCTTCATGCTTTAACACACTGGCATTAGTGTAACCTCTGAACCAGAGGCTTATCTCAATTTCCAGTCAGAAATATCATCGGATCTCACTGTAGCTGAAACTATGGCTGCATGTACACTGAAAGTCTTGATGCCCAATTCCTATTTGTTGACTATGTCCTATTTTTTTGACGACCCGCTTGCATCTTCTTTTAAAAGTGACCCATATCCGATATCTGCATTTACACTATACAGTACACTTCGTGAAGCAATCTGAGATGGATGTCACCGGAAGCTTAGACCGAAAAGGAAGTTAAAAACGGCACAATTTGCAGTGGGCGCAGATGGAAATACAATACAAGCTTTCGCTTTCCGCACCATATTTAAACGTAAGCAAAACACCCGCCTCTTAAGGTGGACAAAAAAAAGAAGAGCGCCCATGTTGAGAGTTGTGTTTTTGTGGTTAGTGTCCCCCTGAGTTGATGTCATTCACCACCGTTGCTTTTTCAATGACATACGACTCTCATTGACAAGGGAATATCTGGTTTGTCTGCTTACATGGCAGACGCATCCAATTCATATCAGATTTATTTCCACATATGAATGAGGCCTGAAAAAGATCTGAGAATATTGAAATCAATGTGCTTTTTATCTGCTTACACGTTCATGGGTCATATCCAGTGCCACATGGGAGGAAAAATCGGAATTGGGTAACTTGACCTATGTAGTGTAAATGCGACCTTCGTCAGAGTCCTGAAGTTAGCTGTGTGCTTCTCAAACATCAGTAGTCATCACTATCATTCATAGTGACCATTTTTCATGTTTCCTTTTGGATAAATAAAACGTTAAATCGGATAAAAGTTGAACTGAGTTACAAACTAAACTATTGTTTGTTGTCACTTTAATCCGTTTCTCTCATTGCTGTTTGAAGGAAATGGTGTGTGTTTGATCGATCTTGAGGTAATACATAGTTGGAACATGACTATTGAAGGTGGAAGTTCTGTGCCGTAACCGTAACAAATAGTCCGGGCAAGTCAAACTAGTCTGATCTGGACTTTGTAACATGCTGCTTTGCTTTAAATAAAGTTCATTTATAGTGCTGTAGATAAGAATCTTAAAACTTGACTTGAGAGATAAGGCTTACAAATATGACAAGTAGTTACTCAAGAATGTCAATGTGTCAAAATATCTTTCCTCAAAACAACTGCTAAGACTCATGTTTTGTCTTTCCTCATCTATGTCAAGGCCATATTACTTTGTTTATAACTTGTTTTTATCATTTGTTAAGCCTTATTAGTAAAATACTAAAACACATTTGTTATAAACAACATTGAGTTTTTTTGTTTTTCATTTTAAGTTTGTTATTAAATAAGTAAATTATACAAATTATACTTCCTCAGGTGTCACTTTGTATTTTCTCATCAAAACATACTTAACAAAAGTAGAAATCTCGAGTTATTGTTTATGAAGTTGGTTTGACAGTAATACTATCAGAGAAAACGCCAAACATGTCAGATAGTCCAGGCAAAGAGAAAAGACAGACAGTTTTTGTCCTGTTCAGACAGGAAAGATGAGGAAGATGTTAACCTCCAAATTATCTCCTTTACAAAAGGGAGGAGGTGGTATGTGATAGGAACTGTGTCATGGGTTGACTTTCAGGTTTCTTGGGGAAAATTGCAAAACCTCTCATACACCCCACAGGTACAACAGATTTTCCTGTGTACTGATCACAACTAAAGTGTTTGGAAACTAAAGTAAATAACAGGTTCTCTGCACATACAAAGCATAGATTAAGTAAGGAATAAAACTTGATGGGGCATGCTGAAAATAATGACACGGTCATTTTCCAATAACAGGACATGTTTTTTTTCTTATCATTTTTGCAATAGTTGTGACCTAAAATGCTTGATTTTGCTGTGCTTTTTTTTCTGAATTTGAGATGCAACTAGCAGAGGTTTTTATTTTTTGGGTGCTTTCTTACAGAAAACTGTTTGAATTGGCAAAATTACACTTGCACTGAATTGGATTGCAGTGATATTTGTTGGTATATTAAACTTTACGCACTTTAAACTGTACTCATGTTTGATGCATGTGAACTGAAGAGGGCTTTGGCTGAGTGCTTTTTACATTTACATGTATTGGACTTTGGCAGATACCCTTATCCAGAGCATACAACTGAGCATTTGAGGGTTAAGGGCAGGGGCGTTAGATGGACTGTTAATCATCCGGGACTGAACCCAGATTCTTCTCCATGCGCTTTTTCCAGCTCATCTAGTAGCCTAAGTTTTGTTTTATGGAAGCTGAGGTAACATGGCTGTCAATGTATGACATGATCAGAAAAACTTGGATTTATCATAAAACTTGCCTTGGTGTTATCAGTGTTTGTAGGATTACTAGACCGATAAAATATAAAACTTTTCTAACTAGTCTCATTTGGTGTTGCTAGCCAAAGGGAGGCACAACTCATTGTATTAGCTGCATTGAGGAAAGGAAACGGGGTTGCACAAATAAGAAATGAGAAGCACCATAAGTATTTAAGGAATGCCAACTCAGGCATACTTACAATAACCATGTATGCAAGAATAGTGCCAAAGGGAGGCACAACAAGGGGGAAGCACAACTAAGCTATCATTGTATTAGCTGCATTGGATTTGGATTTAGCTGCTACAACGCCATGTAAAGTACATTATTTTTCCTTATGCGCTACTCATATCATATTCATGTAAACTGGATGTCATGTAGACATTTACACACTTTGTTTTCCTGCTCAGCATCAGAGAATGTTACTGTTTCCGTTTCAATCCCTTTACTGTTTTTTTTATTTATTTATTATTATTTATTTATTTATTTTAAAGGCATATATCCATTCTCCCTCACACGGACTGTGAGCTAGCGTTTGGCAGAATTGAGAGCTGTCAGCCAATAAGACATGGGTGTGTCTCGCCTCCGTTCACTGAAGATATAAAATTCCAAACTGCTGTCTTAGGTTTTGTCACCTATAGCAGCAATAAGTGCAACCAAATGCTTCCTATAACTGGAGATCAGTCTTTCACTTACTTTTAGGACTAGGACTTACTCCTATGCCTTGAATCATTGTCTTGCTGAATAATCCAGTTGCACTTGAGTTTCAACTTACGGACTGAAGACCGGACATTCTCCTTTAGGATTTTCTGGTTGAGAGCAGAATTCATGTTCTCAATTATTGCAAGTTGTCCAGGCCCTGAAGCAGCAAAGCATCCCCAAACCATCACACTTCCACCACCATGCTTGACCATCAGTGTGATGTTCTTTTTGTGGAATTCTGTGTTTGGTTACGTCAGCTGTAACGGGACCCCTGTCTTCCAAACAGTTCCACTTTCAACTCATCAATCCACAGAACATTCTCCCAAAAGGTTTGAGGATCATCGAGGTGTGTTTTGGGAAAATTCAGATGGGCCTTAATGTTCTTCTGGGTTAGCAGTGGTTTTCACCTCGCCACACTTCCATGGATGCCATTTTTGCCCAGTGTCTTATTGATAGTGGAGTCATGAACAGTGGCCTTTATTGATGTAAGAGAGGCCTGTAGGTCCTTTGATGTTGTCCTTGGCACTTTTGTGACTTCTGGATGAGTAGTTACTGTGCGCTTGGAGGAATTTTGGAAGGTTGGACACTTCTGGGAAGGTTCACTACTGTGCCGAGATTTTCCATTTGGAGATAATGGCTCTCACTGTGGTTCTTTGGAGTACCAGAGTCTTTCAAATAGCTTTGTAACCCTTCCCAGACTGATGTATTTTAGTTACCTTCTTCCTCATCATTTCTGGAATTTCTTTCAACTTTGCCATAGTGTGTTACTGGGTAAGACCTTCTAACCAACTTTATGCTGTTGAAAAAGTTCTATTTAAGTGTTGATTTGATTGAACAGGGTTTGCAGTAATCAGGCCTGGTTATGTCTAGTCCAGCCGAGCCATTATGAATGCAGGTTATTAGATTTGGGGAATTAATACATGAACTTTTACAAGATATAACATTTTTTGAGATGCATCTATAGTAACTAAGGGGCCAAATACATTTTCACACAGGCCCAGTTGGTATTAGATAAATTTTTTGCTTCAATAAATAATGTTTAAAAACAGTATTTTGTGTTTACTCATATTGCCTTTGTTTTATCTTATATTTTGTTTTAATTTCTGAAACAAGTTAGTGTGAGATGTACACAAAAACATAAGAAATCAGGCAAATCCTTTTTCACCCTACTGTAATCCTGGTGATAGCACTGACATTATAATTCTCTTACAGCTGGCAAATGGGTGAGGCTCCAAAAGGGTTGCAATAAACCCTGAATTAATCATTCACTAGAAATCTTATGGAGATAAGGAAAACTCAAAGCTCAGCGATCATATACAGTATAACATTGGTGCTTCACATCCTCGTCACTGTATCCCTATTTGGTTTAAATTATTTAAAACAAGTGGTTAAAATAAATGACTATATGTGCATGATGTGTGTGGAGTAAATGAATAGGTGGGAGCTTACAGAGAACAACCAACATCCTCTATAATCAGCCAGCTGCTATATGGACAGATGGCAAGTGGAGAGCAGTCAGCTGTTTAATGCTAGCAAACTAATTTTCATCTTTCTCTCTCATATTTGAAACTTAGAGAGCAAACTAACTATTGTCCATAACAAAATAAATGATGTGCAGGCTTTTTGTGAAAATAATAAAAGCTATTTTAGAATATGAACCTTCCAAGTAAACCAAGAACACTTTACAAGCTTCTGGTATAATATTAATTAAACTAGTCATGCTTCAAAAACAAAGAAAGTACATAAAGCACATTTTGTAAACTTGTACACAAAAATAATTACCTTTTTATATATATATATATGTATATATGTATATATATATATATATATATATATATATATATATATATATATATATATATATATATATATATATATATATATATATATATATATATATTGCAATTTATTTATTATCATTTTGTTTGGCCTTTCAGAGACTTTAGTCTCATGGAGGGGGAATACCTGGTCTTAATTTTATACATTTTTGTTCATGGTTTTGTCTCGACTGAGTTGAGTTATGAATTCGTCAAAGTATGACTCCAATCCAAAGCCCTTGAGTCCTTGATTGAGACTTGAGTCCCCATCTCTGTGTAGCTGTGCTCAGATCTGGAGTGGTACAAACACCTGCAACTCATATTGCAATCTGTTCATCCACCGGACAGTCTGTAAAGAACAGTGTTACAATATAGATGTGACAAAAGCATGAACAATAAGAGTGTCTATTACAAAATAGGAAAGGTTAGGCTCATAGCCCAGCAATAATGAAACTGACAGCAATATGTCTTTAATTAGAAAATATGACGTCGAGGAACTGAATGTGACACTAAGATTTCTAACCCGGGCTGAATAGGATGTAATAGTGAGTGGAATAAAATACACTGACAAAATAAAATAGATTTGTCAGTGACTACATTTACATGCACATCAAATTCTGTTTAAGGTCTATATTCGAGTTGCAGCCATATTCCTAATATGATGTTTATAAGCCTACAGGCATAGGAATATTCTTGCATATGTGGTTGTTATAAGTATTCCTGAGTTGCCATTCCTAAATACTTAGGGTGCTTCTCATTTCTTATTTGTGCATCCTCGTTTCCTTTCCTCGCTTCCTTTCCTTGCGTCTTAGCTCCACCCCCTTAGGATACCGAGGGAAGCAGGCAAGGATCGAAGAGGAATCGAAGCAAGTCGAATGGAATATCCTTGCACTCTCGAGCATCACTTCAAAGTGATCAGTTAATGATGACCGTGCTCAGCTGGGTGACCTCACTGTGCTTCAGGGATCTGCCGTTATGTAGTTGGAGTTTGGTTAATAACATTCTTAAAGTAAAATGCACAGATAGTATGTGTAATGTCTGGGTTAGTCAACAATGAATTAAGGAACAATACGTAGTTTATCACATCTTTTGTGCAGCTTTGCACATCCAAACATGCAAGGATCAATTAATTACGATACACATTGTACGCATATTATTATTTAATTATATTTCACACAAAATTCCATCACATCATCAAATAACTTTTTGTTTGAGATTGTGGCAGATGTAAAGGAGGAGGGGAATTTATACATGTGTCAGGTTTTGACAAGAAACATTTCTGCATAGGATACATCTGTGTATCCTAGCTGCTAGCTCCTCTGGAAGCACTGCTCGTTCCTCGTGGTGCAATTAGAAAATTTATACTGTCCTTCAAGATGGTTGACGTCAGTTGATTTTTGGGTCACGGGCTGGATGTCGGAGGAGTGAGGAAATGAGTAAGCATCAATTTGAGTATTGAGAAGCAGCCCTAGTCTACAGCTAAGCATCTGTTAGCACCCACAATTCCTTGCGGACTGAGGATGCTCATGTATCTGAATACTCATGAATAAGGTGTTTACATGCAACAAATTCCTGATTAAAACATGAATATTCCAGGGACGTGAATCAGAATTTGGGGAATCAGAATATTGTCTTAATCTGAATTGGGAAATTGGATTGCGGTGTTTACATGACTCAATACTGATTAGAATATTTCCAAATTCCTATTAATATCAGAATACTGAGGTACATATAAATGTAGTGAGTGTTTAGCCTCAGGATGTTCCATGGAGAATTTTCAGAACAGGACAAGGCATTGTGTGTGAGTAATTTTTTTTTTCTTTTGCTTTTCCAGTGAACCAGGTGTTTCCTCCTGCACATGCCACACGTATCTCAGTGTATTGTATGTCCTTGACACCTCAGCACGTGGATAATCATGAGCAGAAATCTCGCCCAGTCTTCCTGCTAGTCTTGGTATAAAATTTCCTCTCACCAGATCCAATTTCTGGGGTTGAGAGTTTTGATGAATCAGCAGTTTGAGAGAACACAATGATCTAATACTTAGAAGACAAACAGTAAGCAATGGATAACTGGACAGGAATGTTGCTCTGCTGGTATGAAACAACGCACCTCTGTCTGTCCATTTAGGAAAAAAAAAAAAGAATAAAACTGATCTTAATTAATCAGTTTTCATCTAATTTCCATTAGCTGTAATTTACTAACCCTCCATAGCTTATCATTCCAATTTTGGTCTACATATTTGCATTACTTAAGCCTCCAAACTGGCATATAAGTATTCATAATGTGTATAAAGCAGAGTTTTTCTGTCACTGCAACCAAAAATGCTTGCAGTTGCTGTGGCTTTTCTCAAAAGTTGTGATGCAACTTGCAGAGTTTTTTGTGCTTTTTTTGTGGAAAACTACTTGAATTGGCTAAATTGCAGTTGCACAAAATTGATTAAAAAATTGACCAAAATTGATTGGTAAATGAGATTTTTTAGCTGTATTCATGTTCAATGTGCATGAATCGAAGAGAGCTTTGGGTGAATACGTGTAGTGGTAATGTCAGATGGCGTGTTGTGATGTCACATGATACGTCTTCGCCCAAATCTGCAGAAAATCTGAGGTGATTTAGAAAAGTTGCAGGCTCCTGCGAATATTCAAGTTTTCTTGATTTTGTGTTAATTTCTGTGATTGCAAAATCCTGGAGGGACTGATAAAGCTTGTCTACTATGTGTATTAGCGCTGTAACATTTTTATTATCGTCAGATCTACAATCTAGCATGAACGTTACAAATGTACATGGTCATTATGGTCGGCTTTGCAGCTGTTAATCCAAGCGTTCAGGGAATCTGTTTAACTTCAAGAGCCAGATTTCACACCAGTTAAATTTTACTGTCTATGGATCTCCTGAAACTTTTTTCTAGTCTTGTCAAGTGTGAAAAATGCTTGAGGCAATGTTTCAATAGCTACCAGAAAGCTTAAAAATGTGCCTTTTCTCTCACAGAAATGATCACATTACTCATTTTTACATTTTCTTATTTGACAGTCATGTCTAAATTCATTCATCTTCTATTTTAACACAAAAGCAGCTTTTTAAAGGAACAATCCACACGGAATGATGTGCATATTAATCTTTATAATTAACATGTGAGCTTCGGTGGCATCCAAGATGTACTTTGTAGTGAAATTCTGAGTTCATTTTCATTAGTTTAAATGTGCTTTTCAAAATGTTGGTCTATTTTTACTTTGGTTAATGCTTTCCTAGCCCTTGCTTTATCTCTACATAAAGAGAGCAATGCAGCGGTGCTTTAGTCCTTTAGACTGACCTTCCTCATCTGTACACTCTGCTCAAACAGGTCAACTTCCAAAGCTTCTACTTTCATGCTAATACCGGCATCAATATCATTGTGTTTTGTCATCTTGTAGATTGCTAATTAGAAAAAGCCAAGTCTTTGCTGTAACTTTGCACAATTGATTCACATAACGGCACAACATCCTGGAACTTTGATTCCAACATTTGCTGTGTCCACTACTTATATCCTGCATTTCCCATTAATATTACATTGAACAACACTGGAAAATGGTAAGTGAGAGAGGAAGCCATTGCTCTTTTGTTTTCAGGAGCTAACAGTGAAACCTGTACATTTTAAACACATTGTACAAACGATGTCTTCCTGTGCTGTGAGAGCAGCAAAGGACTGCTAACTTCTCACTGGAATAACAAAAATACAGTACCAGCCAACAAATGAATACTAATAACTGCAGTTAAACAAACAAAAATTAAAATGTAGTTATAAGAGTAATGCCCATCTAGGTCAGCCAACAGATCAATCTTTGTAGCTTAATTGGTATGATTAGCTGTTTTTCCCATTTACTCTCATACTGTATCTCAGTAAAACACTCATCTATGTCACCCAGACGTAATTAGACATGCACACAGATGCTGTTTGGGTTGCATTAGAGGTAAAGTGGTTTGGCTATGTCTCATGTCCTGAACTAGTCTCACATTTCTCAGTTTGTTCTGCACAAGTTCAATGTTCAGACTACACCCTCCTTCATTTTTCCTTTTTACGAAGAGAGGATGCAGGTGTGTGCTGCTTCCTCTCACTAATAATGTCCAACATTATGGAAAAGTGCAATGCAACATGGTTATTGAGAGTTGTCAACTGTATTCATTTGTATGCCTTCTGATGTGAAATAAAACAAAAATAGCTGAATAGATCGTGACTGTGAAGATGCATTTAGGCTACTATTTTTTTTTCTTTAGATCAATCTTTTACACAATTATTTTTTCACATCACTAAATATAATGTGCATATTTTGCAGAACTACTTGACAGAACACCTGCCATCAGAAAGAGCATATTACTGGAAGACTTGTGCTTAGCATATGACTCAGACCGGTAATACATTTTCTACAGAGCTACCTTTTCTTGGAAATTCATGTTCATTTTGCCCCAGTCATGCAGATAGGAGGCCTGCATTCTGTATAGGGTTTTCTGTTCACATTTTCACATTATTGATTTATAAAGGATTGCTTTGGAGATACAGGAACTAAAGGTTTCATTAGGACAAAAAAAAGAGTATAGGTTCAACTTTTCATTAGTAATGTAATTGCTAATTAGTAATTGTAAACATTTCAGGGGATTTTTGGGGAGTAAGATGAGTTCACTTCACTTTCAATTAAAGATGTTACCCCAACCTTCCCGGGCCATATAAGTTGTGTTTTTCACAGCAGTCTATCATGTTTACAGCAGTCTATCAACTGTTTGACTTAGTCCAAAACCAGACTTCTTTCAGTCTGACCATGTTGGTGGTTTGGACTGATATTTCCAGTAATTTTAGAGTTTAAGAGACATATCAATGTTGGAGAAAACAATATGTCCTCATTTGCATGAAGAGTGTTAATTAATAGCAAAACTTATATGCTGGAAAATGCTGTAATTTACTTAACAAAACTATGTAATATAAATATATAAGATAACTGAATAACAAATTTATCCAAGATTAATACTATATGGATTAATACTACTGGATTTCTGTAAAACTGCTTTGCGACAATGTCCGTTGTTAAAAGCATTATATAAATAAAAATTCATTGAGTTGAAGTAGGTACATAGCTGTACTAGGTATGCAGCTACTTATTGCACTATGTTTTAATGTTTTGTTTTGTATATGGAAAATGACCACCAGAGGGCCACTGCTGCCCAGATATCATTCTGAGAACAGTCATGACGCTGACAGGCACAGCAGTGTTGCTGGGGTTTTAAACACTTATCACTCTTGGGTTAAGAAAGAGTTGCCATACAAGAATACCAAGCCAACAGCAGGGCTGTGGTCAGAGGCTGGGACTAATAAAGTGTTAGAAGAGGATAAACACATTGTACACACATAAATTAGCATCTAACTACACCAACAAAGTAGGTGTTTTGATACATTTTAAGTGTAGACTGAGATGGTATAATGGCTAGTGTTGCTGTCTCCTCACCGCTCCAGGGTCCCCTGTTAATCCTGAGCTCTGGTTAGTGTCTGTGTGGATCTAAGCAATACTATTCTCCCCACATTTGCTTAGGTTTCCTTCTTTCAAAAATATACTGGTAAGTGGATTGACTACTTTAAAATGCCCATATGGTGTTCTGTGATGGACTAGAATCCAATTGTGTAGTCCCGCCTCACACCCTGTGTTCCTGGTATAGGCTCCGGATCCACCGTGACCCTGACCAGGACCAGTTTACTGAAGATGAAAGATGAATGAAAGAAGGATTTGTGAAATTAATATTAACACTTTCTTAGAATGCTCTATCTTTAATCAGCTAGAATGGTTTTCTAATAACAACTCATTAAATCATTCCAATTATTTACAGTAAATTGTACAGATTATTTATTGTAAAATGTATCTGGTCTAGGTAACTGTAGTAAAATGTTAACATTTGAGTCTTCATTTGTGGTCATACTGTATGCCCTTTTACAGAAAAGCACCATTGTACACACAGCACTGTAGATAAAACTGTGAGTTTAAATTTCTTCCAGTAGATGGGGCAGTTGTATCTTGTTAGAAAATGTTAATGAGAATTAACTGACAAGCATTGAACGGCACAGCAGGAGTTTTTGAAAACTTTTTATACCAAAGCCTTTTAAGTTAATTCCGAGTTAACTTAATATATATATTTGCACAGCCTTATTTCAGTCTCCACATAAACTGTAGTCTACAAATTTAAGGCTACATTCACATACATTACTTTTTAACTCTGGTTCTCTTGTACTTGAGTGACTGTATATAAGCATGCAGGCTACTCTCAGTGACAAATGGATATAAAACTGGTTATTGACTTATTGATGTCATCATAAAGAATCTAAATAACAGAAGTACTAATGCACCATTAATTTTGATCGATATCAGGTCAATGCACATAAGTGTGTGCCATTAAAGGAATATTTTATAAGGCTGTTTGATGCAGTTGATACGCTACATTATAGTTTTGATCCCACTGAACATTATGAACAGCTCCTGTGTGACACTTATGGGTTAAGAGTACTATGCTGAGATAATATCTAATAAACTTAACGGAAGGTAATGGAAAGAAATACAATGCATGATGCATGATTATATAAAACGTTATGGTATAACAAATGTACAAAGTTCCCCCTTGTCGAGATAATCAGACTCTATCACTCTCTCCTTCCTGTCTATCTCTCTCTCTAACACCTTTGCTCTCTCTAGTGCTGCACAAACAACACATGAACGAGAGCGTTGGAGTGGCGGGCGGCCTGCTTGATATGCACGCTCACAGCCGCGCGCTAGGACGTCGCTCTCTGCCAAGCGCGTGATTAATTAACATCCAGCTCGTAACCCCCGAATTAGCGCCGGAGCACACGGGCTAATGAGCTCACTGTGATCCTGCAGGTTACAATGACTCCTCCACCACATCCATCAGACCCATCAGGCTCAGCTCTGAACGACAGAGATGGACGTGACACTGGGAGAACGACTAGGCCTACAGTAAGAGAAACTACATGTGTGTATTCTGCAGGGAGAGACAGACAGATAGACAGTGAGAGGGAGTGAGTAGTTCCTCACAGCACTGTCTACAAGAGGTGCTTACATTCTGTTTACAAAAGTATTCTGAGTATTAACTCGGTTAAAGCACCACTTGCACTGTCCTAAAAAGTGCACACAGAGGTTAAGTACAAAAAAAAGTTTGTTTATTTATTTATTTTTAACTCTTGACTGAGTAATGTCTCCCACAGTTTAACCTTAGAATACCACTGGACACCATTTTTGAGACCAAAATGTCCATTGTCGCTATATCTAGAAACTTTGCTCCAAGATGAGGTTATTCCATAGATATGTTTAGTGACTTTATTTTGAGATCCTCTTTTTGGACCCTCTTTTTGAAGAGACATTTGCTACATCCCAATTCGCCTACTATCCGTCCTAAATAGTATCCGATATTACAATTAGTGTGTCCCAAATTGTAGTATGCTGAAACGAGTATCCCAAAGGGACCCGGATGGTCTACTATTTCCGGTATATTTTCAAAGTGTGGATCTGTTGACACTCTTTCAACTGATATTGCCCACAACTCTTTGCACGAGGAAGGAGGCGTTTTGTGACGGTTTGCGTCGCTGAATTCAATCTGCAAACATGGCGGACGAGTGTAACGACGGTGATGCGTCTCCAGTGTTTTAGTGTAAGAAATGAAATGTTAAGCTTCTAACATTAAGTACATTAAGTAACATTAAGTACTTAAGTACTTTTTTATTGTCACATAAGATTAATGGTTGGATATAGTGTAAAAAGAGTTCCATTTTTAGAGAGGTGTAAATGAAATGTGAAAATAAATAAATAATGGAATGGTAAATTAAATTCTGTAGTATAAATTATATAAGGAATAAAGAATGAAGAAAAGCTGAAATGCAACGAGGAGTATGTTTACTGGGACAGTGTGTGTTACTAGGCAACAATTTTCTCTTTCGTTACATGATGTGTTAGTATGTCCCAGTACTTGCATACTCTTTTACTGCACACTCAAAAGTATGTACTTTTTCTTCACAAAAAGAGTTCATACGTTTAGTGGACAGTATAAGTAGGCAAATTGGATGCAGCATTGAGTATTCTCCTGATTATGGCTCACCAGCACCCGTAACACCTGCTACAGTAGATTATATGACTTCTGAAAAGGGCTTACTAATCAAACCAAGAGTGCACCTGAAACATGCACAACCCCCTTACCACTTATCACTGATGGCTACTGCACAATGACCAATCACTGATCACTGTTTGGGTTTTTGGTCCTGACTCAACCCATGTCCTGTCCTGTCATTGGCTTGTTACCATCTGTGTTCACCTGTTTGCAGTTAGCCCTTAATTACTTGTTGTGTAAGTTCCCTGCTCTTTTTTTTTTTTTTTTTTTTTAAGTCCAAGCCTTGTTTTCGAAGTTTCAATGTTCTATGCTTCCTGGTTTTCACCCTCACCTGTTTTACAAATTTTTTTAATCACTGATATTCCTTGATTGATGCTTCCTGCCTGCTCTTTGACCTTCTCAACCTTTTGCAACTAAACAAACCCCCCACAAAACCTTCCCTATCATGTCCCCCCCATATTGGAGGAGACCAGGAATAATATGTAGATTATCCATTCTATATAAAATAATAAGAATCAAGCATTTATAAAACTTTTTTGCTTTAGAAATTTTCAGTAAGTTTAGCTTTAATCAGTCCATACAGGATTTCGCTATTTTATTTTTTCGGTGATTGCTGCATCCAAAAATTGATTTTAGTGTGGCTTTTGTTAAACTTTGCGAAGCAACTTGCAGGCTTTTTTGTACTTTTTTTTTTTTTTTTTGCAGAATTGGCGAAATTGAAATTGCACAAAATTGTTTTGCACAGTCTTTTGTTGTGATGTTTGTTGGTAAATGAGACCTTTTAGCTGTATTCATGTTCGTCGCATGCGAATCAAAGAGGGTTTTGGCTGAATGCAGCTTGTGATGATGTCACATGACGCATCTTGGTCACATCTCGTAGATTTCATTTCTGCAATCGCAAAATCCTGGAGGGACTGGTGCTGGTGTACATTTGATTATCCAGCTGTTGCAAAGCAAGCATGCAGGTTCTGTGGCTAAAGTTTGCCTGGTACCACATTATACTCTGGAATACTGGACCGTGATAGGTTCAGAGAACTGAGAGAATTTCCTCAGTAATGGAACCTTGTTTGAAAATCTGAGTTAAATGTGAACATTTCTCATTTTATATTTAAATTGAATCTATAAATTGAAAAACATCCATCCAACTTGAGTTAATAACTAAAAAAATTGCATGTTTGGGTTTAGAAGTAGTTTAACTTATGTTCCAATTAATTACCTTTTATACTTTTAATGATGTTTTAAAAAACGTTTAAATATTTTGAAATATTGAGGAGCTTGTAGTGCAGAATGTAAAGAGAGCTGTATAAAGTGAGCAGGTAGGGTCAGTGTGATTTAGTGTGGTCTCTCGCTGGGCACAGGTCTGTCACAGCTCTGGCATCAGGCAGACCACAGAGCCATGATAAAGACGTTGGCACACAGACTGAGGCTCAGGTGCAGTCACAACACTTACCGCAGTGCCCACAACAATCTGATCACCTCTCTGCTAAGTGATGGCACAGAGAGAGAGAGAGAGAGAGAGAGAGAGAGATAGAGAGAGAGAGAGAGAGAGAGAGAGTGAGAGAGTGGCCAGGGTGGTACACACTATAGGTTTGTTTTGTATTTAAACATCATAATCCGAATACAAAACTATTCATTCTTTACATCAGATGTTTTTGTTTTTTTTATCCTGGCTGGCAGATTATTCATAAATCCGGTGAATAATGATATTAATACCACCTCACTATCGAATTCTCAATTCTTATTGGTCAGAAGGTTTTGATTAATTGTCTATAACAGCAGCTCTGCTAGTAGTGCCCTCTACCAGACAAATCACAAATTTATATTGATATGCTTATTCTAATATGTTGTTGTTTCTATAGTAACAGCTTCACCAGGCATGCTCCACATAAACAGATTTTCTGTGAGGAGATATTTAACATTTTTGGAAGGAATCTCCAGTGGCTCCAGTAACAGTCATATGTAAAGATAAAAGACTTTGCGGTTTTTCTGTAACATGACCCACAGTGTTGTTCTGATTAATTTAGAGAGAAGAAAAAAGAGAGGCTGGTAAGGGAATGACTGTTTATGTCTGTTATAACATTGCTATAAATGAGTAACGCATACTATGTACCATTCTTTAATGAATAAAACGTTGTCATCCTTGGCAAACTGCTGTGGTATAAGAGGAATAAAACGCTTCCGGGCATACTGTTATTAGAAAATAATCGACGTCTGGGTGGTAACAATAATTGCACCCAGTCCTGGGTTACTTTGCTATCGAAACATGACACCAAGTGTTGTTTTCCTCGCATAGCACAGCAGTTTGCCAACTCTATAAACATTTAAATTTATTAAAGAATGATACGTTTTATTCCTTAGTGAATATATTATACTGTTATTACAAACAATATAAACAATGATATAAAAGATAGAAACAGTTTGGACTATGACATGCGAATGTCTGAATGCATAAATACAGTAATTATCTTGGTAGTATTAGTAAGACTTTAGATGTTGGCAACAACCTTTAAAAGTAAAACAGACTGTAATTAACTGTTTAACCCCACTTTTAATAGCTGAGACTACACCTGAGTGGCTTAATGCCAAACCACTGTATTGTGTGTGTGTGTGTGTGTGCGTGTGTGCGTGTGTGCGTGTGTGTGTGTGTGTGTGTGGGCTCTTTGTGCATCTAAGCATGTGAACAAGTCCATAACCACCCCCTGGGATGCCATTAATCTGTCCCAGGTCTGACGGCCATTTTTGTTCGTGTTTGCTTGGTGTTAGGGAGGGTAATGTGGGTGTGTATGTGTGTGTATGTGTGTGTGCGTGCATGCGGGGGTGGTTGAGCTTGCTCCTTTAAACGCACAATGCCATATTTATAAGCCTGTATTTATAAACACATTTGCATAGATCAAGATGAAAAAGTTGTTTGAATTGGGGGGCCATTTGCATTTGGCGAAACATATGGCGTAGCCGCGGAAGCCACGGGCCATGCCTTCATTAAGCCAGCTCCGTTTCATCAGCGCCGCGCGCATCCCACTGTGCTCTCCTGCTGAGCTGCCTTCTGTCCCCGAAGGTTCCTCTGACAGGGGACAATATGTCCCCAAGGTGAAACGCACCCTGCTCTCAATGATTATTTAATCTGACTCACGCATCGCTCCTAAAAGGGACAGAGAGGGACAAAGTGGCAATTTTTTGTGCTTATAATTAGCAAGGCTTGGGCTACAGGTAAAGGATCACGTGCTGTCTGGTATGAGCGTGACTGCAGAACAGTATGCAGTAAAGGAAAAGTGTGTGGGCATGCTTCCGCTGTGCTGCAAATGATCCTCTTCTACTGCTTTACAGACCTAGGTCAACATATACATTTACCATATCACTTGGTTAAACCGTACCGAGGAATTTGTATGGAAGCTTGTTTCTGCCACACACGAGAGAATATTACCTATTATTTTGCAATTGTGAGCTAATATCACACAATTGGGACTTTTTATCTTGGCATGAATATCAAACAATTGCAGTGCATTGCTTTGGTTTCTAATAATCAAACCACAACAAACCCCATCAGGGCGGAGCCCACCAACCAACCAATTAAACTTCAGGTTGATTAAGCACAAAGTTGCAGTAAGTCACATAGAGATAAAGCATTGTGAATGTGAGAGATTAATTCAGAACTGCGACAGAGAAAAGATGGAATTGTGTGCTATTTTCTCACAACTGTAAGATACAGTAAATTTGCATAATATTTGTAATATATGTTGTGGAAACAAGATTCTATGAATTTATTTCTGGTTATCTGAAGTGTTAAAAAATGATGCATTAAGGACTTAATATTACTAACTTCATTTGGATTAAAATACCTTAACCTTTTTTATTTTTTATAAAAAATTTTTTTTATAATAATTCTCATATGTCAGGTTTGGTATCAAAATGATAACATGTGTCTTCTGTTTATACTCGCTAATATACAGTACAGTACACTGCAATGCCTTCAAACTGGTTAAGTGAACTAGCATCTCACAATAGCATCTTATCTCTAGTTTAAAATACACAGTTGTGTAATAGGCCTTTCAGCTGGCCTGCCATATCTTGCTCAAGCCTGTTAAACCTGAAAAAAAAAAAAGATAAGCAAGTATAATTTACACTGTTACACAATGTGGCCAAAAGTTAGTGGACACCTGACCATCACACCCATATGCACTTGTTGAACATCCCATTCCAGATTTAGCCACCCCCCTGCTATTATAATAACCTTCACTGTTCTGGGAAGACTTTCTACTGGAGTTTGGAGTATGGCTGTGGGGATTTGTGTCTATTCAGCTTTAATAAAATCAGGCAGTGATGTTGCGTGAAAAGGCCCTGGGTTGCAGTCAGCGTTCTAGTTCATCCTAAAGGTGTTCAGTGGGGTTGAGGTCAGGGTTCTGTGCAGGACACTTGAGTTCTTTCACACCAAAATTGTCAAACCATGTCTTCATGGAGCTCGCTTTATGCACAGAGGCGTTGTCATGCTGGAACAGGTTTGGGACTATTAGTTCTAGTGAAGGGAAACTGTAATGCTACAGCATACAAAGACATCCTATTCAATTGTGTGATTCCAACTTTGTGGCAACACTTTCAGGAAGAACCACATATGTGTGTGATGGTCAGGTGTCCACATATTGCTTTTGGCCATATGGTGTATCTAGTTAGCTACTGTTGATGACTATCTACTTGTAAAGTGTGCTTCTTTGCTGTATTTTGCAGTAGTGTGTTGGCTAAGCATGTGGTAGTTACCCACCAAATTTAATAAAGATCAATTTACATGAAATATATCTGCTGTATTAAGACATGTCTGATTTCACTAGCAAGCAGCAATTTTATTTGGCTATTCTTTAAATATGGTTTTAATAACAGCAGCTCTGACATATCACAGGTTTATATTAACACACTTCTAATGTTCTCTACCAACTTGCACAGGGACTTGTATACTGGATGCTCTACATCTAAGAATGATAATTAAAAAGCATATTATTTTTAACAAATAAAAACATACAGTCGTTGATGTGATGAAATGTTTTGTAAGGACCTTTTTGTAAGCAGTCTCCAGGGTCAGTACTATGACTGTAACTGTAACTGTAATGGTACATTTTCCTATACAGTCTTCAAGACAGCAGTTTCCTGTGTAACATTCCTGTGTACGCTGCAGTTGTTGTAGTTTTTTTTTTTTTTTTTTTTTAAATCTTATTATCTTCAAGAAAGAAAAAAAGAGGCCAGTGAAGGAAGGACTGTTTATGAGTGCTGAAGCGTAAGAGTTTTGAACACATTCCATGACATAAGTTACACAAGACATAACTATAAACAATTCAAATATAAGACACAATGTTTATAATGTGTTCAGTGTGTAAGCCTTAGCAAATCACTGTGGTATAAGAGGAATAAAATACTCCAGGACGTGCTGTTATAGGAAAATGATCAACTTTTAGGTTATAACAGTAACTAAACGTGGCATCAGGTCACATCACATTACCTCGTCGTTGATTATTTTCCTATAATAGCACTCCCTCTTGTGCTATACTACTCCTTTACTTACAGTATGGTGAAATAAACACATACCTCTGTAAACCTTTGTACATCACATATGCACACATACTGCTCAGTTATTTACTCACTAAAACATCCAGATTTATATTGGCTTCTAGTATTACATAATTCAAAGCTTAGACCCAGACATAGACAGACACGCGCACACACACACACACACACACACACACACACACACACACACACACACACACACACACACACACACACACACACACACACACTAGTTCTCATAAGAAGGAGCTTCTCACAAAGCAGGCTGATGTGTTTTGACATATGATAGTCTCTGGTCAGTGCTTTTCATAAGTGTGTTATTCTCAGCATTGAAATCCAATATGAAGGCAGATATAGTGTCTGCACCACAGCGTCCCTTCCCAGGTTTCTAATCCTGGCTGTTTTTCGGGCTATTTACATAACTGATCACATTTTCAACCGCCACTGGTCTGAGGCTCTGCTGACTGAAATAGCAAACACTCCAGAAATATACACTAAAACCTTGGGTGTATGACCACCCTGGGTTTGAGGAACAGAGTTGTTCAGTGTTGTTCATGTGTTGTTCCATTTCAAATTGAACACTTACCACACAGTCTGATGTCAGGCAGAATATTTAATTATGGGACTAGAAAAAACATGTTACAAATATATCCGAGCAGGGTTTTGCAAAGCACAGCTTCATAACCCAAATAAAGTTTTTGTTCATAGTCATTCAGATGAATCTGTTAGAAAATCAGTGCTTGTGTTGGCTCCTTATCCTATTAAAAGATAAGTCATTAGGGGAAGAATGTAGAATGTTCAGTATTCACAAGCTAATGGAGATAACTTTTTTGAAACCAGATTGAGACATTTTCAGTTCCTGCTATAATGGATAAAACATGACAGGGCATGTTGGAGCAGGAATATGATCAATAATGGGGTGGTGTGATGTAACCTAACTTGAAGCAGAGTTGATTATTTTCCAATAACAGCATGTTGCAAAGGATTTTATATAGTATCTTATGCCACAACAATTTGCCAACACTAACAATTTTTCACTTGTTGTCCATTTATAGTTGTATTTCATGTTGTAGACATCCACAAACCATGTTAGTTCTTGATCTCACTTATGATTGAGCAGCTATAAAAAGTTTTTACCTCACCAGCCTCTTTTCCTCTCTCTTGATGTTAATTAGACAAAATATATCTGCAGAGTTTCCTACATCTGGAAATATTTTACAGGGTTGCAGGGACCCAGGGGACTCAGGGCACAAGGCAGCGGGGGACACCCTGGATGAGGTGCTAACACATCGCAGGGGACAATTGCATACACACACTCACTCATCCATTCACACACTACGGACAATTTGGAAATGCCAATCAGCCTTCAACACATCTTTGGACTGGGGGAGGAAACCGGAGTACCCGGAGGAAACCCCCAAAGCATGGGGAGACAAACTCTGCGCACACAGGGCAGAGGCGGGACTCAAAATCCCAACCCAGGAGGTGCATCCTTTTATTTGACCAATTGAGAATTCTCAGAATTGAGAATTCAACAGCACTGTGGTATAAACAAAAAATAATGCTTCACATCAACTAGCTCTAAGAATGAAAAGTCCAAACCATTTATTGCTGAAGCCCTGGAGAAAGAGTCTTAATAAAAACTGGGTTTCTCAGTTAATTTCAAATCAAAATACTAGTTTAACTAATTGGCCAATATGATAATTCTAACTGACTCAAAAGCTGCACTTTTTTGTTTGCATTACTGGTGGGGTTGGGCGGTGGTGGCGACCAACCCTTATCGTCGTTAAGTTGGGAATTAAAATACGATGGCATGTGAGATGGTTGTGTTATTAAGCCACACAGTGACGTATTCCAACTGGGAAAAAGCATCGAGTCCCTTAAATAAGTAATGATCGCCAAGATCAGAGAAACCGTACAGTACAGCAAATCAAGTTAAGCACAAGCTTTGATAATGAGTCTTAATAATTCAAAATGTGTAATTATCCCTTTACAGGAAAGCACAACAGTAGAGGGAAGCTGGAGGGATTTTGGCAATTAGTGGAAGATTGGGGTCACCCATTCCGACCCAGTCCTGAGCGAAGGAGGCAGCAGGAACAGCAGTCTAGCATCAATATATTGAAGAGTTATAGTGTTTTGAAAGAATCGTTCAAGAGGAGATCATATATACCCTGATCTTACTTAATCAGTCATGGCTTTTTTTTTTTTTTTTTTTTTTTTTTGCTTCTTCAGTATTTCTCTGATTCTGCAGGGATAACATAGCTAATAAGTAACAGAACCTTATGATTACCAATATGCATCATGGAAACTGCACACCTGCTTGACTTCACACCATTTTTTTCATATAAGCATTAATGACAGTAATTTTTCGTAGCATCACAGTAATCATAGTAATTGTATGTATACTGTTACTTGGCAATTAAGGCTGATGTCACTGACAGGACCACTAGTGTTGGTCTTACATGATTACATCTTCTAATCATCTTATTAGGTATCAGATTGGACTAGGTTGTTATGTTAAAAGGGATCAAGAACTTTTGACTGCCTTGTTCACAGTGCATGTGTTGTGAAGGGCAGATTTAAGCTGGTCGTATGATTTAATACGGGACTGGTAGTGCTGTCAGAGGGGGATTTTAGGGTTGACTAGTGTTGATAGCACAGCAGTTGTATATATTGAAATGGTCAGTGTTACCTCTGATCTTTAATATCTTCTAATATCTGACCCACAGCAGGAACATTGTGGCTTTGTAGTGGTGTTGACAGAAGGCTCTGGTACTTCATTGCTCCTCTTTGTCTGGCTTTTATCTTAAGCGAGGGCTCTTATTCTCCGCATTTCAGCCGGGTAAAAGGTCCCACATTTGCAACTTGAATAATTGAGATTAATGGCCCAGCTAATCACTGTATTTGTCTTCCATCCATTTGTGTTTCACAATACACCAATGAAAAAAAAAAGGATGAAAAGAATCAGCGTTCCTATTAAATCACTATCTTTTAACAAGCAGCGCTCTCCTTTCATGCAGGAGGGCATTCAGTGGAGACACTTGGCACTCATTGTTCAGTTAAATGAGTAATCATAACATCAATGAGGCACTGAAACGCGACGCGGCGCACATTGACAACCTTTGCGCCCCTTTCAGGGAGGGGAGTTAATTTGATCACCATGATCTGGGCTTCTTTCAGGCACACGCCACCACAGCCAGCAGCTGGTAGGCCTAATCCCCCAAAAATCACACACCACAAATGTTCTGAAAAGGAGAAAATATGGGATCCAAATCGCCCCTTTCAACACTTTGCCATGCATCTATCTAGTGGGCGCTAGACCAGCGTTAGGAGCCCTATCCTGCTCTCATCACTGAGTATCATTCGTGCAGTCGCGGCTGAGCCAGAATGAGCCTGTGAACCTTAATTGCCAGATGGTGAATATTTATCTCCCCCCTTCTTCACTCAAAAGTTGCATTAATTGCAGGGTGGCCCAGGGGCTGAGTTTCCCTGATCAGAGTGATAGAAGCCCATGACCCTGATTAAACCCCCCCTCTTTTGCCCTCACACACGAATCTGCGGCAAAGGTGGCGCTGGCTGTGTGCAGGGTGGTGAAGGAGGGAGTGGGAAGTTTGAATTCTTACCCCAGTCATTTGCCTACTGAGCCACCTGGGCCTTGACACTGGCGGGTGGGGGCATGGAGAGGTTGTGTGCACGTGTATATGTGAATAGCTGCTGTGGGTTGGCACAGGGAGGGCTTAAGGGGTCTCGGCATTCTCCGAGCCCTCTATCCTCATCTTCCCCCACTCCTTTTTTTCCCCTCCAGCATGGCGTGTTGCCCCATGGCAGCTCTCTCTCTCTCTCCTTCTCTCTCTTTCCCTCTCTCTCTCTCTCTCTCTCGCTCTCTCTTGCATTCTCTCTCTCTCTCTGAGCATGGCCTCGTTTACATATCTCCCAGAGATGTAATTGAATTAAATGAAGCTTCTGGAGGGCAGCTGTGGCAGCTGCTGTTTGTGGCATGTCAAAAGGGCCGCCACTTTAAGAGCACTTACATATGCTCCAAATTAGCAGGTCAGATAGGCACACGCGCTCGATGACAGGGGCACTGCTGCCAGCGCAACAAGGGGCCCTGCAGCTGTGGGCAATTCACTCTGAAGGGCCTTTATCACAGGCTCATTATCTGTGTGTGTGTGTGTGTGTGTGTGTGTGTGTGTGTGTGTGTGTGTGTGTGTGTGTGCGTGTGTGTGTCTGTGTGAGGAGTAGGGTGACTGTTTATGTGTGTTGAGGCTCACAGGTCACTGAGGGAATTAAAGAGTATAAGATTAGGATCAGACCTATTAGGATGCTAATAATATGTGGAGGCGTTTAGGTCATGGAGTCAGGACATAAGGTTTGATATACAGAGCTTTAGCTGAGATAAGTAAATAAGTATAATAGTAAATAAATAGTAAATAAGCCTTTATTTGTTCCTAGCTGTTGATTTTATATCCATTGTTGCAGATTTGTACAATTCAGCCCAATTTTTCTGTGCATTGATTTACTATCATTGAACCACTTAAACAGGTTAAACACTGGTTAGTAAATCTCAACATACAGTGGAAAATAACAATTAACTCATATTTGACTTTTATTTAAAAAAAAAAAAAATTGGTCTTGCTTCCAGGAAGTGAATCTGTTCATTTCATTTTATAATTCATTCATTCATCCTCAGTCAGTGCTTTTTCCTGGTCTGGTGGATCCAAAGACTATCCCATGAGCACTGGGCATGAGACAGGAGTACATGCAGAACGGGACGCCATTCATTCACAACTAGGGACATTTTCGGGTAGTCAATTCTCCTGCTACTATAATGAGGCCAGTTGGAGGAAACTATAGAACCCAGAGGAACGTACCCTCGCACAAGGATAAGATGAGAAACCCCACACAGACAGTAACCTGAGCTGAGGTTCGAACTGAGAACCCTGGAGCTGTGAGATGTTACCTGCTACAGCGCTGTGCTGCATGATCTACCATCACATAAACAACTGGAAAGTCAATTTTGATCAGCTACGCTCATCATGCAGAGATTGAAGTAATACAGTTTAGTGATTACAACAGTAGTGGTTATTGGGTGTACATTGGATCTGCAGTGCATTATTGCTATAAATATAGTGAACTACTCAAAGATGTGTCCACTTAAGAAATATGGAAGAAAAAAAACAAAACTGACATGCCAAATAGTGCTGTGTGTGTGTGTGTGTGTGTTTGTGTGTGTGTGCAGTATGTAGTCTCAATTGTATAATTTACTTAGTGAGTCTTTAAAAATATTTAACACTTTACTAGTATGTGGCAACTTTAGAGGGCTTAAATGGATAAACAACTCACAGACTTCTCCACTCTAATATGTGTGGCAGTCTTGGAAAAAAAGCTGAAAGATTTGAGCTATTCTACCAGTAATCTACTTTGTCATTTTACTTTAAGAAAGCTTTATTTAAGACACTAACATTGAAATGTTGTTCTACCTGCAAAGATCACAATGTGTAAAGAGTCAATTTAACAAATGCAGTGGTAAAAAAATAAACAGTTAAGATGTCTAAAACCTTGCTAGTGAAGTATGCATTTCTCACAATTGATCAAGTTGTTGGATAACTAGTGAATGGATATAATTCTAATCATTTCAGCTTGTAATCAAACAATCAATCAGAGTCAAAACATCTGCAATGATCCTGCACTGTCACATCATCAGAATGGTGTAAAAGACTCTGTACAGATGACAGTGGGCAAAGTTTTAGGATGCAAAGTTTTAAATTGGCTAAAAGAAATCTATTCGAGGAAACAGAAGTGACTGAATTAATCAACGATTATTTCTCCAGCAATGAGAGGGTGAACGGAGATCAGTCGAGTAATTGCAGACTTGTACTTCAGGTGATGAGACAGAGGCTGTTGTGGGTGAAGCTGATAATCAAAGTGAGAACTCATTTCTCACTGTAAACTTAATTCTTGAAAGAAACAGCAGTAATGTTGTTTTTCCATAAGTAGATTAGGTTATAAATGTGGAGGTAGGAGGGCCATCTTTCAGTAAACTTAATTCTTGATCAAATGCAATTTTTCACTTTTGGGGGTAAGCACACTTTAAATGTTAAAATTTTGCTTGTGGTTGAAATATATGCAAAAAAAATAAAATAAATTCCATTCTGGAAGTCCATAAACAATAAATTCTAACTTTCACATGCCTCCGCATATATGCTGCAGATGAAAATTATGGGAAGTGCATTCTTTTCTATACAATAATAATGTTAGAACACACATAATGTATAGAAATTAATTAAAAAACATACTAAGTTGCATCTTTACTTAAACTTAAAGTATCTATATTGGTAAATATGCTTCAATTAATTCTCACAGTTTTCCAAAAAATGTGTTTTCTTTCTTCCTATGAGATCATCTTACGTAAATATCTCTTATTCTGTAACTTAACAATTGAGTTTACCCAAATGGCTTACGGAAAATGACTGTCCTAACTGAAATGAGTGGACTTTAATCACTTTAGCTGTGTGAGCTGCGGTAATGAATGAAATAAATAAAGATAAATCACCATGTGAAGACATAAATGAGTCAAGGGAGTCATTTTCAGTTAACCATTTCTGAGACTCAACAAGCAGCAGAATTATGCTTGGAGGCTGTGTTAGAGTTGTACTGTAAGCAAAAGACATTACAGAACATAATATGGGAATGTAAATGTGCTTTTAGACCTGACACTCTCTGGGTTATACTTGTGCTGCCAGATTTTGTTCCCAAACTCCCCTAATCTACTGGGAAAATATTTACACGTCGTATAATTTGTGGCAAAGGTGTTAAATCATTTTAGTTCTCATGTCAGTTCTTGATATAATGAATCTAATCGTATATATCACACAGAGGTCTCACTTTGAATGCAGATGAGTACTTACTTTGCTCAGGTTTCCAAGGTGTTGCTGCGATATTTGAATAATACTTGTCACTAACTAATCAGCTGTTGTGAACAATTACCTAATGGCATGTCAATCAAAGGCTGTCAGTCAAAAAAGTGTTTTGCAATTATGTTATTTTTATTCCGAACTGGGTGATGTTTATGAGAAACAGGGCCTTATGTAATTGCAGTGAGCATTACCTAAGAGCTGTGCCGTTTGATTAGCCACCAGTGTGATTGAGAGCAATAAATAAACTGGCTCGGGATACGAGTGAGCTGCACAAACAACACTGTGTGTGTGTGTGTGTGTGTGTGTGTGTGTGTGTGTGTGTGTGTGTGTGTGCGAGAGAGAGAGAGAGAGAGAGAGAGAGAGAGAGAGAGAGAGAGAGAGAGAGCAATCAACACTACAAAACTTTAATAAAAGGTCAATATGAGTGTGAGTATAGGGCTAATTTTCACACAATCACTAACTTGGTATAAGTAATGACTAAAACACTTCTTTCTAACACATGCAGTTATAAGAGACATGGCGGTGTGATGAAGTTGTGATCATGTTCCTATAACAACACATCCTGAAGACTCCATGTTAGTTCTCGTTGTCACATAAAATTTAGCAGCTATCACCGTTGTTCCCTCAGAAACGTTTGTTTTTTCTCGGTCTTGAAATTAATAAGACTAAAAAAAGAAAAACCGCAAGTAGTCATGTTACTGAGGAACGAGGAAAAGCAAAGTGCTGAAAACGTTCCTGTGGTGTAAAACTTACTGATGGTTATAAATCTCTGACACTGGAGACTCCTTCCACAATCTGTTAAATAAATGTCTCCTTACAGAAAAGGTTACTGTATAAATTATTAAACAGCAACATGTTTTATTAGTCCTTAGTCCTTATTATTAAGCTTAGATTATGTGGAGTGTCCACCATACAATTCCCTCCAAGTTGTTACTATAGAAATGAAAACGGATTCAATCAAGAACATTAATAAACCTCTGTGATTTGCCTTGCAGTTGGTTGAACTGAATTCAACAGCACTGTGGTATAACTTCAGTTAATGACTGTTGTCAAATATAGAATTTGAAGGTAAATATTTGTCTCCTCCTATTAAGTGTCTGTAATACCTGTGTAATTACGTATAAACTGTTCCTGTATCTATACAGTAACTACTGAGGATCTTGTACACTGTTATGGATGGATTATAGAAGTACATTTGATGTAAATACACATGTTTTGACTTCAGTGTTGGTCTGTGTAAGAATTGTATCTCTTCAGGTGGACCGGGACATTAGGTCTCTCTCACATGTTGCAACAGGTTAAAACCTCCACATAGTGAACTTTTGACATTTTTAACAAGGGCCGCTGGAGCAACAGGGGCGAGCTGGAACTTGACCCAGCACTTTTCAAACTACTGGAGCGGTGACCCAGCACTTCAGGCAATAAGAGACAGGTGTGACTCGGTTGAAAAACCAATCAAAGCGTCCAGTTCAGCTGGGGAGTGGGACATTTCTCCTAAAGGGGATCTCCTATGAGCAATAAAGTGCTAACTGTGCTTTGGCTCTCTTTGGTGCTTAATAATCATGTGTTTGGTAAGTATCACCAATGTTTCAATATTTTAAGTGACATATGCACATATACCGCATTCTAAATCGATTAAGGAACATTCCTCAAATGACATTTTTCAAATAAATGAAGTAAGGCTTGCTGGTAAAATGTTTAGTTAAACAGACAGTTACTACAGTGACAAACAGCCTATTGCAGAAGATGAACATATCTTTGAATTTTTAAAACATATTTTAGAATTAGTGCTATCTAACTTTGTGAACTAAGTTTTTGCTGTTATTTGCTGTCTGGGGGAATAAAATGTGAAATGAAGAATGTGGGGGTTGAAACAAACTACTCTGATATTCATTAAAAGGTGTGCTGTACCCTGTTATCCCTGTTATTGTATTATAATCAGATCCTGGCTCCATATAGCTCTAAAAGCAAAATACATAGTTTATATGTTTTTATAGCCAAATGACAGATGTACGGCTTCTCTCAGACAAAAACTGCACCCCACCACTTTTGGAGTAGTGGTGCCACACCTGTTTTCTACTATATGTATTTTTGGGTTCACTGAACTGAAGTATGTTTCTCCTTTACATGTATCTCAACCACAAGTAAGGTTACAGCATCTTAATATCTAAAAAAAAATAAAGGGAAAATTGTATTTAAAGATTTCACAAGCAGGATGGACATTTTGATAGTCTCTATCTGATTACAAACTGAACCGATTAGGTTTATGTCAGTTTTGCTTTGGTGCATAGCTATCCAATCGCTTGATTAAAGCATGATTGTGAGGAAATCACACTTAGCTAGCAAGGTTTTAGACATTCTCACACAGACTGACTGCTTTTACTGCTGCATTGTTAAACTCCCTCCTTACCCAACATCATCTTTTCAGGAAGACAGAAAGTAAATAAAAGCTTTTTCACATATTTTTGTGCTAAATATATGTATGGAGGTTTGAGTTGAGGAGTCAAAGTATTTATAAAGGTTTTTCTTGGGTACATAGAAGTTGATACACACGTATATTTAGTGCACAACACGGTTAAGATTATAGTTGTCTGTATAGTGAATGTGTATTACAGAGACAATATAAAGTGGGATTAGTTTGATTTGATAAATGCCTGATACACCTTCTCTTCTCCCTATTTGCAGTTATATTAATGAGAGGCATTTTGTAACACAGAATGCCATGCTGAACTTCTAGGTGCTCTTTGAAAGGTTTTTTTGGGTTGAAGTATAAAGATCTTCTTCCTCTTTTGTGTTTCTTCTGCTGTGGTCAAAAAAAGGGGGGAAAAATTTGTGACTCAGCTGTTTGCATGCTGCATTATAAAAGAATGGCAGCGGAGTGGCAGCAAACAGCGGCGTTAAAAATGCATGAGCCGCTACCCAGCGCTGCTCTCACCGCGTCGAATAGAGCTATCACGGGTGCCTGTTATCTCCAGAAGCCCCAGGTAGAAATGGTAATGATACCACTTAACATCGCTGCACATATGGAGGGAAAATGGAAATGCCAACAGCACCTCAACTATAAAGAAAATCAAATTGAAATATTAATCCGCTGATTAATATAACATTATGAGCGCCCATTCTCTTTGTTGTTTAACAACAAAGGGTTGCAAAATAAGCAACTGCCTAAGAGGTAAGGGGTTTAAAAGAGTCCCACTGAGGTGCTAAAATCCCTTTCAAACATCATTACCACGCATAATGTATTCACTTCCACAGTGCTGAGATTTTGATATTGATGTTTACTCATTTATTTTTTAATTAATGTTCTTTGTTAATGAATTCTTTGATGAGAGGCGTTTTGTAATCATTAGCCTATGAAAAAAAGCACCTCTGTAAAAACGTGAAAATCGTAATGTGTACAGGATGACCAGTTCAAGTTGTTGTTTTTTTTTTAGTCAGTCATTTTTATGTTTGTCGTAAAATTCCTGTCACATGGAAATCTGCTGTGGAGTTTGTTTAGGGACAGGCAGCACTGCCAGCAGCATTCTAAATTAAACTAACTCAGAATCTCAAATGAACTGCTGTGTAGAGACGTTTTAGATCATCGTGGCGTGTTCGAAAAGTTCACGTCTCTCTCTAAATGAGTTTGATCTCAGTAAGAGGAAAGATAGACAAATTAATAGCACATTCAGTAGATTTTCATATAGATTGGGAGTAGAATGAGTTTGTGTTACCTACACTAAATTAAAAGTTCGTTTTGATGCTGCAAAAACTTAACCCATGAACTGTCAGGACATTCCTGAATCTCATAACTGCACACCTTTTGAACTAGTTTTAATGTAATTTCTGATAAAATACTGAATAATAAGGAGAGTTTAATCATCTGCTCATGACTGAAACCTAATTAAGTAAGCAAAACATTTGTGTAATCTCTCCATTTTCTGTACTGCTTATCCTACACAAGTTTGCGGGGAAGCCTGGAGCCTATCCCAGGGAACTCTGGGCAACAACCCATCGCAGGGCACAATCTCACACACACACTCACACACATTACAGACAATTTGGAAATACCGATCAGACAACAGTACATGTCCTTGGACTTGGGGAGGAAACCGGGGTACCCAGAGAAAACCCGTGAGGCACAGGGAGAACACACACGCTCCACACACACTGGGCAGAGATGGGAACTGAACCCCCAGTGCTTGAGGTGTGAGGCACAACATGTTAACCACAAAGCCACTATGCAGCAACCATTGTCCATTGTCCAACTGTGGATTATTAATTTCTTTGAATCATTTCATTCTTCATTTTAGTGAAATTCTTTAATTTTCCATAGTAAGATCCATATGATTACCTGTACACACAGACACAAAAGTAAGAACCTTTAAAATTTCTGATCCTCCCAACTTGTCCTGAACTGCACAAAACCAATCTGAACTTCTGCAAGAAACTTGGAAGGCACCATAAAATTCTCCAACGGATGAATACATTTTGGAAAGAGCATATGAATTTTGTGTCGCTCATGCGGTGTCAAAACATGGCCTTATGCCATTTCATATTCAGCGAGAGCAGAAAATGTGCATTTTACTCTTTGAAACAAAGAAAATGGTTTGCTTCACCCCACAAATGACTGATTGTGTTTGCAGTACCTCACTTACACTATGGTGCTATTTTTCTTTCTATCCTTCAAGCCAGTCTAAATGAAGCCAAACTATACAATACTAAAGGCACATTCATCACCCTGCGTGGAGAAGCTCTGTGCAGATGTTATGCAAGTAACTGATTGCTCCCACTTTCACAAAAAAAAAAAAATCCAAAAAAAAAAAAAAAAATTGCAACTAGAATTAGGCCTTTTCATCGGCAAATATATTTCACTTGTGATTAATTGCAAGACTCAAATCCAGATCATTTCTACACAAGAGAGAGCATTTTGGCTTTGTAAAAATGATATAAAGAAAATGCAAATCGTTGGTGTTCTTGGCACCAAACATATGCTGCCACGATGCCAACAAGCCTGCCCCTGACGCTCCCAGCTGGAGGCTTCTAAGACTTGCTTTTGGCAAAGGATTTTTTTTTCCCCATCCCGTTTTGCAAATGATCGGCAATTAATATGCCAAGCATCCAAGCCCTATTCTGCACCTGTTTATGTGTAAGTTTAAATGTGTATGTAATGTGTATAGGTACAAAAGCTTTAGATTGATTATAATATCTGTTGTTTTGTGATTCATACAGCAGAAAAACCCAAGCAGATACTGAAGACATTACTATTATAAACTGTGAGTGTAAGTGTTTTATGACTATCAAGAAGAAGCATAAGAGTGCATCAAATCTAAGGCATTTTAAACCTCCATTTTTGAAGGTATCTTAAAGCTGTTGTTGTGTTTTTCAGACTCGGTGCACCTGAGAGCTGAAACAAAGCCTGAGAGCAGAACGAACATATTTACATCTTTCCAGTCAGCCATTTTAGGAAGTTAAAACTGTGGTAAATGCAAATTAAACAAATATTCAAATGTTGTTCTTGCTTTTAGTATGATGGGAAATCAAGTTGGGGCAATGAGACTCCCATTCTTTATTGTATACGTAGTACATGTGTATATAGAGTCCTATACGTATATATTTTATTCTTAGTCTACAATGTCATGTACGACACACAGGTCAAACCATCGGATAGTTAAGCATTCGTATTAAACTATAATGAACACTTTTGTTGTGAGAACTCTATAAGAACAGGACACACTAATCCCAAAACTTATATCATGAAGCGCTTGAATGGAGTGGTTTCTGTTCATGACTCTCCTTTCTGGCTCATCTTCTTCGCCACACAACTTATGATGGATAGGAGGCCTTAATGAGCTTCTTACAAGCAATTAAGTAATCAGGGAGCCCTGCTGCTCCGCGATGAGGCTTTAGAGAGCGCTGACAAACGGTGGGCCGTCAGCGCTCCAATCAACAGGACACAGAGCTCAGCTCCGCCACCAACGCTATTTTAGACAACGAGCTAATGAAAACATTCACACATCCATGGATTTATCAGTTTTACACAATAAGGCCACTTGCCTAAAAAGGCATAATATATTTTGTTGTCTATTTTGGTAACCTTTATGCAGTAATACTGCCATGTAAACTTACTCATTTTATCATACTGATAAAATGATCAAACTAAAAGTTTTTAGCGAAGAAATACCTCTCACTGCTGTGCTGTAGTCAGGTTTTTTTTTTTTTTTTATTTTTTTTTTTAAGAACAATCTAGTCTTTTCAGAACAATGGCGTGTTAACCTTAAAGCAAAAATGGTATTTACATAACTTCCACTCCAAATGTTCAGTCATCCACGATGGGTTTTGTGTCAGCTGTGTGCTTCTTTGGTTTTTCACTGAAGCTGAACGCTAACGTAGCCAGCAGTTTAGCATTTCACAAAACACATCAAAATCATCACACACTTACCATTAACTGTCATGTTGTTTAATATATCAAACAGTCTTGTTTATAGTGTATGACTGAGTCACACCACCTACCTGAGTGACAACAAATGGTGAGCAGAGGGAAAAAGTGATTCAGCTTTAAGATGAAACCAGTAACCATATACGTTTGTATGTGAGACATGATTTGGATGATAATATAGTTTTAATTTCTTTTATATATTTATGTATTGACTTTAGCTTTGCTTCTTTATGAAACTGTTTGATTATTTAGGCAAGCAGTTAACATGTCAGCATTATTAGCTTCAGAGTCCCTGGGGAAAATTCTGTAAATTAGATTTTTTTTGTCTAAACTATCACTTTACGTAGTCACTGTGTGCGTAAAGCCAGCAGTCAGATGTGTTTTTGTCGCCTGCACATGCTTTGAGGATGGTCCTGTTTCCCAGAGCAGAGTTGTAAATATGCAGTCTTTATATGCTAAATTGCACCACTAATGCAAAGCTACTTAACTAGCCTGATCTATTTTCATAACCTTTCCTCCTATTGTAAAAATGTAATGGTGTGTCAAGCCTAATTTCAGCCTGGACCACATGTGCACTTTGGAAGCCCTTGAAGTGCCATAACCTTAGGCTATTATCTGTTTAAAATATTAGTATAAATGTAGCTAATCTGATTATGGTAGTACCATATTAACTTTTGTTTCATAATGACAGAAAGGTTTACTCAATCCTACCACAGATTCTTTACTGTACAAAAAGACAAAGACAAAGACAAAACCGTACAGGTATCTTTGTTCTTTTTCAACGTCTGTAGGTTGCTACGCTAGGTGATGGATTTTAGCATTTGGATCCAATCATTATATTGAAGTCTACTTAACATCACAAGTGTTTCAGGAGCATTATTAGACACAAAATATACATTTCCATTTTTAACCAGCATTTCATTCCACTAGGGCTCTGTAAGACACAGTTCTATGCACACTGCTGCATTTGTTTTAGTCATAAACATGCACTGAAATCTGACATTTCCACTTTCTATGCAATGGAAATTTTATTTTAAGTCATTTTAATGATTGTATTTGTACATCATTGATTCTTGCCCATCCATTTTCTGTACCTATTCTCCTACACAGGGTTGCAGGGAGCCTGGAGCCTATCCCAGAGGCACTTGGGGCACAAGGTGGGGGGGCACCCTGGACAGGGTGCCAACCCATCACAGGGCACAATCGCACACACACATACACACACATATACACACACACACACACACACACACACACACACTATGGTCAATTTAGAGATGCCGATCATCTTTGCAATGCATGTCTTTGGAGTGGGGAGGGAAACTGGACTAAGCAGAGGAAACCCCTGAAGCACAGAGAGAACTTGCAAAGAATTGAAACCCCAACCCTAGAAGTGTGAAGCAAACGTGCTAACAGCTGAGCCACCGTGTGCCCCATCAATGATGCGTGTACACAGAATAATTAGAATAAACACAAATGTATGTTTTATTCACTGTCCCAATGTCTTATACCACATTTTTACACAAACTATATTGTAAAGCTGGCCCAGCATCGATTCTCTCCAGTCCTCATGTTTCACAGACACTGTTATACATTCGTGCATTCATTTTCTTTGTAATAATTAGGTGCAGTGGCACAGACAGAACTTAGATTGGAAGAATACTTTACATTTATTTATATACTTGCTACACACTCAAGCGATGCATTGCCATTGGCTGATTTAATATTATATATGCAAGTTTGCTCAGGCCAAATCAAATTCAAGTCAATTGCATTTTTATTTGTACAGCGCTTTTAATAATGCATTGTCAGAAAGCAGCTTAAAAGAAATCAATTCAGAAAATAAATTTTAAATGTATAAATGCATCCCTAATGAGCAAGCCAGAGGCGACTGTGGCAAGAAAATACTCCCTGAGACAATATGAGGAACAAACCTTGAGAGGAACCAGGAGACAGTGGCTGTATTTAAGCTGCAGGCTTTGAGTTTGACCCACCTGCACGCTATGGTCAGATTAGTGACTGTTAGAAAATAAATAGTTAGTAAAATTACTCAAACTGTTCCTTCACATGTCAGGATGGAGAGATAAAGGGCAATGACGGGTATCAAAATGAAACTTGTAATTGTGACCTGAATGGACATTTGTGCATTTTGTAGCTTGAGAATTCATATTTACTGTTATTCTCATGGCACACAAAGACATCCTACACTATATTTTACTTCATTCATGGTTCATGTTGCTCCACTCTTTTTTCCTTTTCTTTGACAATATATTCTTGGCATGATGTTTACAGCTGCTTTCACCCCAAATTAAAAAATTGAATTTCTTTCTTTGTAATTAGCAATATTTGGTCTCAGGAAAGCTCCCTGGGTTGCAACAGTACAATTCCTACTGTGACAGGGAGAGAAAGAAGTGCATTTTAATTGCAAGAGCAGTCATGTTCCAAATGCAGCAGGCTGAGGGCTATGACACACGACGCTCCACTCTGAATTCTCAGCTCCATGTTTCTCACCCAAAGGAGACAGGCTGAGCATCCCTGGGTGCAATCACACCTCAGCCTCTGCGATGACTTCCTCACGTATTAGAACGCAGCCCCCTACGTGGCTGCAGCTGAGAGGCGGGGAGTTATTGGAACATGGCAGGAGAAGTGTGCACTGCAAAGCAAATATGTTGCTTATTAATAGGCTGGTTTGGTGAGTAGTACCTGGAGCAGTGCCGGGAGGGACCGTGGGTGAATGCCAGAAGTGCAGTGTGTGTGTGTGTGTGAAAGGGAGAGAGGGAAGAGAAATTTTGCTGAGGGAGCACATTCGTGCCATTCTGGCATACCACTCTCTCTCTCTCTCTCTCTCTCTCTCTCTCTCTCTCTCTCTCTCACACACACACACACACACACATATACATCCACAGTATGTGTTCAAATACATAATAGTGCTCCCATATTCCATGGATACACCTTTGCTCACAAAAACACACACCTATGCGCACACACAGACACACAGCAAGCCAAGGTAAACTTACAAATAAAAAGAAAGATTTATGACACAGTGACAAAAACATGCTTAATGAGGACATTTTCCTTAGGTATGGATGTGAGTGGTCGGTTAAAACCTGAACTCTACGCTGAATAATTAATACCGAATGTTATTGAAACATTCAATCAAAACATTTGTTAAATGTTTCATGTTTATGTGGTCACAGTATGACAACAACAAAATGCTGGCCAGTTCTGTGTAGCACTCGTCCATATGGCTGACTGCCACTTGGAGCTCTCTTGCTCTCTCTCTCTCTCTCTCTCTCTCTCTCTCTCTCTCTTACTCACCTCATCTCTCTCTCCCCACGTTCTCTCTACACATGCTTATTCCTCACAATCTCTGTGTGAGGCTTCAAACTCTCTGTGTGTGTGGGCGCTTGTATTCAATTTGCTATTTTTTTTTCCTTTCACTCTTTAGCTTGCTCACTTCTGTTCAATATTTTTTCTTATTATTGTTATTTTTTTGCACTCCACAGATACATAGTGATCCTGGATTCAGTAACGGTGTAGTAGCGATAGTAGATGATTAAGGTCCCCCCCCAGCATCATTAGCTGCAGCTACTTGGCATTTTCATGTGTGAAATTTCCATAGATACAAGCCCTCGTGTGTGTTTAAATAGCTGTTCTGTAAATGGTTACGGAATATTTTGGATCACAGAGTGACGGAGAAGCACTGTGCGACAGAGCCGTGCTCCTGATTCCATGCAGATAGCACAAGCTAATTATGATCTAATAACTGGCAGACTGTCCAGCATTATTACAGGAAGGCAAGGTTAAATTAATAGCTCATCATCTGCCCTCAGAATCAGTCATTTTGTTATAATGCTCATAATTTCGACGTTAAATCTTCATTACCTGCCAAGATCTTAAAGGAGGGCTGTCAATTTGTGGCCTCGATGAGAACGAAGGCCGGCATTGTTCAAGCCAGGGTCTGTTTTTCAAAAGGGGGGAAAAAAAATAATCGAGTTAACAAGGTACACAACACGACAGCAGAGCCTCGCTCAAGAACATTTTTCAGCTTCTGTGGCGTCCAACGTTCTCCTAATAAAACCAGATGTTTACTAAGTAATAACTACTTTGTACCGTTGGATGTGTTCTTTGCTAATTTACCCACACTGGCAATAAAAGCAGGGCAATTAACTTGTGATTTTGGATTTTTCTTCCTGCTAAACATCATTAGATGTTTTACATATTGAGATTGAATTTTTCAAGAAATATCCAGTGGGCAGAAACTATCAATTACTTGAAGTGTAAACATAAAAAATAATACTAATTTGTTCTTAAAGAGTATGGCGTTGCATAAATTCTATCACAGGCGGCCTGTCCTGGTGGAATTGCTATCAAAAACAAACACATTTTCTGTGCTGTAAATAAAAAAAACAAACACCAACAACAACAAAAAAACAACACAGACCAAACTGTAGCTTCACACGGCTGAACACTGAAACACAGAACTGTTAATTGGAAAAGTGTGAGAGACGTTAAAGCTTAAAGGAAAGAAACAAGAGCAGAAATCCACATCTCTCTCCCGTCTCTCTCATTGTCTCACTCGTTCTCTCTTGGTGCCTTTCCGCTTTTCTGTTTGTGGTGTCATGGTGTGTTGATTCACAGCAAACAGCTCCAGGCTTCAGGACAAGAATCAGACACCAGACAGAGACATGGTGAGAGATTCACTGATGAATTAGAGTGAGGTCCAGGAGATTCACACCCGCAAGTTTAAAACAATTCGGACAATTCAAATCACATGAAAAGATATGATGTTTGAGGTTGGTGTTGGAGGAGGGATTAGCGTGCAAAGATTTGCTTACAGCTTCCATCTTGTGGAAGTGATTGAAATCCAATTTGTATGGATTTTTCATGAGATTGAAGCCCATTTTCCTGAAACCATTGTAAAATATAAGATCATATTAGCTGGAAAGGGAGAAAGTGTTCAGTGTAATGCTTGCTTCACCATTTGAACCACAGTGATCGGCATGTTCGGTGATTAGTGCATAATAATATATAATACAATATAATATATGAGTGAAAGAAATGCACTTATTAGCTGTTTGAGAAATTATTTTTATCTTATCTATCAGATAATTATCTGAAGTGAAATATCTGATTGCAAATGTGCACAAACATTATATATTTTTTCCTCTTATTGATTGATTGATTGATTAAAAAACTAATGCTGAGTCCCAATTTGCCTACTTATATTATGCACTAAAAGTATGTACTATTTTTGTGTAGAAAATGTACATGCTTTTGAGTGTGTACCAAAAGTGTACGCAAGTAGTGGGACATACTAACACATCATGTAATGAAAGAGAACGTTGTTGCCTAGTTACACACACTGTCACTGTAAACCAACTCCTTGTTGCATTTCATTATTTCTTATATAATTTATACTATATAATTTAATTTCCCTTCATTTATTTTTCCACATTTCCCTTACACCTTTCTAAATGCGTTGCACTTGTCCACCATGTTTGCAGGTTGAATTCGGCAAAACAAACCATCACAAAACTCCTCCTCCCTAGTGCAAGGAGTTGTGGGCAATATTAGTTTAAAAACTGTCCACAGATCCACATTTCAAAAATCTACTGGAAAAAGTAGACCGCCCAGGTACCTTTGGGATATTCGATTCAAAGTACTACAATTTGTGACACACTAATTCTAATCTCGGATAATATATATATATATATATATATATATATATATATATATATATATATATATATATATATATATATATATATATATATATAAATAAGAAGAAGCAGCCTTTATTTGTCACATATACTTTACAGCACAGTGAAATTCTTTGCATATACCAGCTTGTTAGGAAGCCACTTGCTGATCAATAACCCGCGATAGCAAAGGCCATAGAAATAAGTTGAACTCATCAATGTTCTTCTCCACAGATATCTTTAGTAAAAGGTGAAAGATTTCTGCGTGAATGAAGAGAAACCTGAGCTATTTAGGATGGATAGCAGGTGAATTGGGATGCAGCATAACTTATTTTCTTCAGAATACAGCTAAAATATTATATATATATATATATATATATATATATATATATACACAGTACTGTGCAAAGGTTTTAGGCACATGCAAAGAAATGCTGTAGAGCAAAGATGCCTTCAAAAATAATGAAATGAAATGTTTCTACATTAAAAAAAAGAAAATACCATAACAAGCAGTAAACAGTAGTAAATGAAACAAAAGAAATATTTGGTGCGGCAAAAAAATACAAATAAAAATAGTAGTCTCTACAATTAGTGCAGTTTTATAAGGAAATGAGCTGTAAGTTTTATTGAGCATCTTACAGAACCAGTCACGGTTCTTCACGGTTCTTCTTCTTCTGACTGTCGCACAAATCCAGCAGCCTTCATTGTGTTTTTTTTTTTCTGAAAAGTTCTCTCTTATGTAATATACTGCTTTATTTACTGACATACAACATTTTTCTGTAACATTTAATTTTGTGCTGGAAAACTAATGTTTGGGAATCTAAAGTGCTTTTGTACTTACTCAATAATGTAGAAATCATAAAATTAATAACAATCAATAGCAAAGTTTGTACTAAAAAATAGGCTGCCTAAGACTCTTGCATAGTTCATACTTCATATCAGATTAATCCGATTGCAAATCGTTTGTTTCATCCATGCATCCATCCATCCATCCTGCCATCCATCCATCCATCAATTTTCTGTACCACTTATCGTACACAGGGTCATAGGGAGCCTGGAGCCTATCCCAGGGGACTCGGGACATGAGGCATGGTTTCCAACCCATCACAGGGCACAATCTCACACACACTCACACACTATGGACAGTTTGGAAATGCCAATCATGTCTTTGAACTGGGGGAGGAAACTGGAGTACCCAGAGGAAACCCCTGAAGCACGGGAAGAACATGCATACTCCCCTTACACAGGGTGGAGGATGGAATTGAACTGCCAAGCCTGGAGGTGCGAGGCAATCGTGCTAACCACTAAGCCAACCCCTCCCCCCCCAAGCCTCCCACCCCTCTTTGTTTCATTTTTTTCTTTAATTGTCCTGCCATATATTTCTTTCAGGTGGGAAAACTTCAACTTCCACCACACACTGTTAACTGTTGCAATCTCTCAATATCTCACATCTCTCTAACACCTTGTACAGTACCTTATGTGTTGTGTGATACCATCACTACTGCTTTCAGTAGATAATGAATGGTTTGGACATAGAAGAATTGTAGTACTATATAGCTTATTGAAAAATATTGTTTAGGGCTTAACTTCTGATCTGCAAATGCAACAGCATACTCTGTCTGTTTATGTGGCAGAATGTGTGACGTTTCTGTCACTGTCATGTTTTAACGCATTTTTCTACTCTTCTGTTCTCAAAGTGAAGGGGTCCAGGGACCTCCAGGATATTGTGAAGTATAGCCACGTGAGTTTAAAATTGTATTACAGTGGTGGAAATCACAACCTACTATTATTAATATTATTATACTTAAGTTCTTATAGTTAGGAGCCTGTTTAACTGGTCACTTATCTTTCCAATGGGTTTAATTGGTCCAAACCTCAATAACTCAAAAATCTATACATTACATTAACTGAAATCTAATTTGAACAATTTTAACAAAAATAGACTGTATTGTTGCCAAAAGTTTGAGAACTCCTGTTCACTGTTAATCCTCTGAATGCAGTATATACAGGATTTTGTTTTTTTTGTTATTGTTGCAGCCAAAAATGTTTGCTCAAGCAGCCCCTGGCATTTGTGAAGTAACTTATGAAGTTTTTTATGCTTTTTTGTGGAAAACTATTGACTTGGCAAAATTTTCAATTGCATGAAATTGTTTTGCACGCCCTTTTGCAGTGATGTTTGTTGGTAAATGAGACCTTTTAGATGTACTCATGTTCGATGCATGTGACTCGAAGATAGTTTTTCCTGAATGCGCGTTGCATCACATGATGGGTCTTGGCCTAATTCTGTGGAAAATCTGCTGTAATTTTGAAAAAATTGCAAGCTCCTCCAAATATTGTAGAGCTTGCTTGATCTTGCATTAATTTCGGCAATCGCAAAATTGCTAAATCCTGGAGGGACTAATAAATCACATCAACTGTAATCTAATTTTAATAAAAATAGATTGTATTTCAGTTAAAATATTAAAATGACCCACTGATGGCAAACGTTTGAGAACTCCTGTTCTATTTCACTGTTATTCCTCTGAAAGTATTGTTACTACTGTATTATTTTCACTATTGAATTTTAGAACATGCAGACACACACACACACACACACACACACACACACACACACACACACACACACACACACACACACTGTATAGCATTATGCATTGCTCGTTTTTCTGTGATGTACACATGTATGATGAAAATCAGTGTATGCTATTCTAATCTAAATGCTAGTCACTATTTACAATGAATTAAACAGTTATTGGTAGTGGAGTCCACACCATCCGCTCAGTCCAACATCCTGCTTGTGAAGGATCTGTGATCTGGGCAGAGAGTGGAGCATAAATCAATCAAGTGTGTCTGCCGTATGGATGCAGTCGGTGCTGGAGGTGCCATCGCTGAGCCTGGTGCAGAAAGGGCAGATTTGAGTACATCACATGCACGTGAATGAACCTACTGTGCATGTCGAAATGAAACGTACGCTGAGAATCATTTACCCCTGCCAGCTCATTACAAGATTTACTATGTACTATCAAAGAATGTATTGTATTGCACACAGTGTATATATATATATATATATATATATATATATATATATATATATATATATATATATATATATATATATATAAAGTGAACAGGAAGGGCACTTTAGTAAGATAGCTGCTTTATTCTGATATTATAAGAAGTTGATCGTCTTAAATATTTCCAGCATCATGCTTATACTGATTGTGAAGATTCAATTGAAAAGGTTGACACACAGTTGTGTAACACACACGTGTGTGTATGTTGTGTATACTCTTTATTTGCACACTCACAATAACGATTCAAATTTTCATTAGAAAATTCTTGCACCCGCTTGCAAAAATTGAAAATTTATGTTCAGATAATTGACAAAAGGCAGGAAATGGAATAGGCTCGGCTGCAAAATTGCCCAATTCTCTATAAATTCAGTCTAACAGCAACAAAGAAACAAACAAAAAAGGCCCAGAATCATCATGATTAGAAACTGTCAGTCTCTCTGTCTCTCTCTCTCTCTCTCTCTCTCTCTCTCTCTCTCTCTCTCTCTCTCTCTCTCTCTCTCTCTCTCTCTCTTTTCTTTTCTTAACCACCTGACATATAAATAAGACCTTAAAATGGACCTCTCAAATTGAGCCCCGGCTAAAACAACCAAGTCATTTCACCTCCCGACAACAATTGATCAATTGTAATTACCGACCTGCGGATTGACCCTGTAGTCCGTCTGCTGTCCCTGGAGGGACCCTACAGAGCGAGTGATCCCCCAGTAACAGGTAGACTCTGTAGGACAGTGCAAGAGACGGAGGTTTTTAATTGCTCTGTGCAGTGCGTAATTGAAGGTTCAAGTGTGTTGCCATGAAGAGTGTGACTTCACTTGGCCTTGTCTAATTAATCCCGTCACACGATCCTTCTGCCTTCAATTTTCACGTTTGGCGAGGTGAGAATAAAGCTGGAAATATAGGTTTGTAACTGTATGCCTCTTGCTGAGCCAGATGCACACAAATAAAGCCATATTGAGGAGGGAGTTTGAACTGGGATTCCAACTTGAAGTGTTTCTTTGGAGACTCCAAGAGTTAAATATAATATACAATCGCTATAAATAACTTGTCGTGATTTGGAATAAATTCAAGCAGTTGGTGAATTGCTTGTTGTAGGTTTCTCTGTTGACCCTGTGTTGAATTATTAAATCGGCTTTAAAGCTGTGATGCCATGTTACTTCACACACATCTTTTAGCACATATTCACAATTATGCTAATCTTTAATATTGTGCAGTTTAACACAGAATGCTGCTGATAGCACTGTGATGAAAGTGCTGGATAGTGCGCTTATTGTGCAACACCGTGTCAAAAGGATGTGTGACGGACTGCTTTTTGGCAGACAATGAATGATCTGCTCTAGCAGGAGAGTATGGGGAGAAGGTTAGCTCTTGAAACCAACGCTCAATGCTTAGAATTGCATTAATGTCTTAAGCACTATTTTCTAGCTTGGACTCGTAGTTCACATTCCTATCTAACAATGCTAATCATGAATCCAAAATGAAAAACTGGGTTTGGCTGTTTAGAGTCTTTGTCCAATTATTTAAGGATATATAAGTGAATTCTTTAATCAGCAGTAAGGTATTATCATGACAGATACTTCATTCAGAGTACAATTAACAATAATATTACTCAATAATATTTGGAAAAGGATCAAGCTTTTTCCAAATATTTAACTACTAGGTTTTTTATTTATTTTTCTTGTTACATTTTTATTTGTATTGAATATTATTGTTAATTTTTGTGTTAAATACTATGGCTTATTATTATTATTATTATTATTATTTATAGTAGTAGTAGTAGTAGTAGTAGTAGTAGTATTTTTTCTTAAAAGCTGTACTCTAGAAGTTTATATATATATATATATATATATATATATATATATATATATATATATATATATATATATATATATATATATATATATATATATATATATATATATATATATATATATATATATATAACCTAATCTACAACATATATACCATGTGTTACATTATCATGTTTCCTGGTGCTGAGAAAATAACAGCATTCAAAACTGATCTATTACAGTAGTCTTAAGGGCAGCTGTTGAATTCTGTCAACAGATGTTAACAACACACATCACTGTATAATGCAAATTTAAAACTACTACAGTCTAAAACAGCATTCTTAGAGTGAGACAGCCATGAGCGAGTGTCGTTTCTATTCTTTTATCCATCTTTTAAACACAGGCACAATCAAAAGAAAAAGAAATTCGGGGTAATTGCCCTTTAATGAAGAGTTTGTTGTGTCAGTGAGAGATTAGTCCAAAACTGAGGTGCTTCCATGTTTAGATGTCTAGTAGCCCCATGTCTAAAAGAATGAATTACGCATCCATTTTCAAAAAAGCATTCATGAGTTCATTAAATAATTTGATAAAAATATGTTTCTCAGGATAGTTCATTGACTGCTCAAACAACTGGCCTTAGAAAGAAATAGGTTTTCTGTTCTGATTTTCTTTGTGCAGGGAATCAGGTCAAAATTCTTTTCTTTGGTAATCACATTAGAGGTGTAACACAAAGATCTCACAATCTGTATCTTTACATGCATCCATGTAGTGGCCCAAATATCAGTATCTGTATTTGAAATTAAATACAAAGTGGTCATGGTTTAAACCCGAAAATGCTTTTTCTTTTCTTTTCTTTTCTTTTCTTTTTTTCTTTTCTTTTTAAAAAAAAAAATAAAAAAAATTTAAAGCTCCATGAACTTGACCAAGCAGTTATTATGAATGAATGAATGAATGAATGAATGATTACTGTATTGAGAGATCACATGCACTTGAGCAAGCAGTTATTATGAATGAATGAATGAACGAATGAATGATTACTGTATTGAGAGATCACATGACCATGAGCAAGCAGTTATTATGAATGAACAAATGAATGAATGAATGAACAAATGATTACCGTAAAAGCATTGCTATAAATGCATCAGTCTTGTCCACATTAATGAGTATTGTCTTTCTTAATTCCCACAAGCGTCATATAAAACACCCCCCCACATGAAAGTAAAAACCGTTTTTGTCTGGTCTCAACCAGATGCCAATTTTCTGGCAAGCTCTCTAATAAACAAATAAAGAATTAAATACGTGTACCTCCTATTTGTATCTATATTAGTATCTGTTCAGAGCGCATTATTTGTTCATTCCAAATAATTCACATTTAGCATCTATATCACATGCGCTACAAATGTGGTAAAAATATAGATTTGGGGAATTTAGTTTCAAAACACTAGACTCCTTTAAGACTGTTTATTCATAGAATTTTAACTTAAGACATCTGAGTTAAATATGTAAAAATTCACTTATTACAGTTTTCCTGTAATACCAGATGCAGCTCACTGAATCAGTGAAAGCTTGTCTCTGAAACATAAGGCTGAATTCTGAGCCAGCAGAATATGAGACTGGTCTCTTTTCAGCAGCTTGGGTCTTTAGCAATGGCAAAGCATTAGCCTCTGTTGCTTGCTGTCACTCTCCATACACCAGTGAAGCTGAGCAGAAGCCGAACAAATAACCCATTAGCCACCCAGCAGGTTTAATCACAAGCATGTTGGCTAACTTTCACAAGGAGGAGTTGATATCAGCACTTTCTTGCTCTGTTTATACAGTTACATATGTCTACATCCACAAGACCCCGAGCTCGCGCCTGAGCAGAGGCCGGTGGCAGAGTTGGAGAGCGAGCGCACCGGCGCCACCTGACTTCCTTCTGTTCTGTTCACAGCACATCTGAAGATGGCAAACGGCACTGTTGCTCACACCCCTCCTCGATCGGCGCATCGTTGTTGGATCCCAGCCACCAATCACGAGCCAACCGAGTTAACAGACACTTCCGCTCCACACACAACGAACCATCTGTTTTTAAGGCAAAATAAATAATGAAATAAATGTCCTCCTAACACCACACCACGTGTCCTTTTTCTAAAGCTGCATAACAGCGAGCTGTAATTTATGAGGGTTTGTTCTGACATGGCTCTACATCAGCCGGTAGTGTTTTGCTTGAATCTGGAGTGCTGTGTGTGTTATTTTGCTTGGATTAGCATTTCCAGACGTTTTATCGTAATTGACTTGGCCAGGCTTCTTAACATGATCTTTCTCTATGACTATCATGGGTCAACGTGTAGCGCTACAGACTCCTGTAATAACCCAACAAAATGAGCTGCTATAGTTCTGCATTAGCAATAAGACTTACAGAGACCTACAGTTAACCCTACCGACTATATGCTTGGATTGTATTATGCCTTATTTCATACTTCACTTTGGGTCATTTTGTGTCTGTCAAAGTAGTAAATATCAATGTAAATGGTTATTAACGTCCAGTTTCATAAAACCCAATTATTCTACAAGTTATTGGACTTAATTTTGGAGCTAGTAGTAATCGGCATCTAAGACTCATAAGCAATTATTTAATTGCATTAACAATTAGATATCTGTATTTGTCTATGAAATGCTAAAAACCTTAAATCCACAAAGGCCTCACTTTCTTCCAGTATTCAAGTTGCACACCTTCAAGTTCCAAATTATTATTCAGTTATTCAGTAAAACTAATAGGGAGGCATGCAATTACAAGAGTGAGGAATCTTATTCTACTGTCCTTGGTGTTTATAATTATTTTGTATATAAACCATTGCTTTATCTGTGCTATAAATATAAAAACTGATGTGTGATGTGTGACTATTTTCACTAATATGAGGCTGTGGTGATCCAGCCTTCATAAAATAAAATGTTAGCATGTTGTGTTTTGAGTGTATTTTGAGACTGCTTTTATTTATTTACTGACTTATTTACTTTATCAACCCGAGGAGGACTGGGTGTGATCCACCTTTATCCATTTCGAAAGGGAGGTGTGAATTGTGTCTGTCTTCAAATGTTAGAACTACAATCCTGTTGCCTTTAGGGGTAAGACGCATTCGTTTTTGTCATTAAGGAGTTAGGTTACATTGTAATAAATGCATTATTTATCAGATTTGACACATATGTTAGCAGAGAGATCCAATTTCTCTGTAAAAACTAAGCAAAGGAGAGAAAGAAATGTCATCATTCAAGGAACCTGTTTCTAGGTTACTTTTTAAAGGCTATTTCAGGAGCTGGTTATAAATGTCCCTTCCTAAATTTACCTCGGTTACATTAGTCTCAACGCCACCCCTATTAGTGTATTTTCCAAGCTCTTAGCTGACCACACTTCATCTGTGGTAAGTACACGGGCAAAGCGGCATGAATTGTAGTGTTTTAACTTTTTATAAGCAAGAGTTCATTATCTGTTCAGTTGAAGTGGATTTTCTGTTCCAAGGTTCATACCTGGGGAAAATCTACAGAAATTTATGGAGGTTCTCTTAAACTACTCAATCTTGTTGCACAAAGACTTTTAGGTATCATATTTCCAGAACTCATCTCTCCAACCCCCCGCCCCGCACCCCCCCTTCTACCCACTACCATCATATCCACCACTAACCCCCTATTCTCTTTCCCTCTTTCTTTCTCTCGAGTGACAGATGGGTTGGCCCACCTCTCTGAGGACGGTCTTAGGCAGACCTGTGTACGCCTGACAGGATGGCACAGATCAGACGACATTGTGGAAGGTGAAGAGCCTTTTCATTCGCCAACATCACTGTGTGATGCGAGGCAAAGGGGGCCAGTGGCAGCCTGACTGGCTGGGACGGATTCAAAAAGTGCGAGACCCTGTTTTGTGTACAAAACGATGGCACAGGCAGCTGGCAGTGAGCACATGACTGATAAGGTGCTGTTTGTCCTACGTGCTAAATCACCACTCTGTAATGCTAAACTTTTTAGCAAACTACTTTCATACACTTGAATTGAACATTAAAGCAGTTTTCCTAATACAATGACCCATACTTAGAATTTACTATACAACTATTAATGCAAAAATATCTAATCTAAACTACATACCCAATTATATGATCATATTATATAAGAAATAAGTTTTTATGTTAGAAATTATTTTTATAACACCACATCCCGAAGTGTTTTATTCCTCATACTACAGCAATATATTTTATTAAAGAAGAACACATACTATTGATCATTTTATCGTTATATTTAATGTGGTGCAATGAAACAAGTTAGTTCCTGTCATCACTTACATTATAGCAGCTATAAACAGTATTTCCCTCACTGACCGCTCTTCAGTCAGATTCAATTCAGTGCTGTGATATAACTCACAATCAATTGATTCTTTATTATTTGATTTTTTTTTTTCATTCCTTCTGTACTTGTCAAAATTTGCTAAATCTACAGTATATTTGAATGTAAAATAAAATCAACTTCTTTTTAATAATTTTTTTGTCAATTATCTGGCACCTTTTTTTTTTTTTTTCTCAAAATAACTTAATACACATTCTAAAACGAAAACAAATCCAAAGTACCTACTTTGCATTAAATTCAAACAGAAAAGGATGGTAGTGCTTCAGTAATCAGTTTCAGTGAACTCACATGCATTACATAGATTTTGCTCTTTAAAAATATCCTGCAGATGTAAACTTCAAATCCATGCAATTCACAATCACGATCTCTCTGGATGCGTGTGACCCTTGGCTACAGAGATGCACTACAGCCAATTTCACCACTGTATGAGCACACATCAAGAGCTATTCATCAGTGTCATGCATGTCTCCATAAAGCCCCAACCCTGTGGGGTTTCGTCTGCCATAAAGCCGCCAAGTGAGCAATGGGCAGCAATGTAATGAGTGTCAACCAGTGGCAATGCCTAGAATCCGTCTCTCCTCACCGACAATTACTGCTCCAATACTACGCTGCTCTCTGGAGTCAGCAACAACTCCGCCGTCTTTGATCGGCTTGCTGAGAGCAATTATCAACCGAAGCCTTGGCGTGTAAATCCGATATGAGATCAACATGTAAGCTTGTGCTAGCAACGGATGCACTGAGGAGGCCTTCACAGCAATAATGTTGCATTTATTAAAAAGCAAGACCTTTTGATCGTGAGGTACATTCACAACAAAACGCATAGCCTGTACAGATTAGGTGTGAAAGCCGGAGTGGAGATGATTAGGTTGTAAATGTGTTCTGGTTGAGAAATATATTTACACAGTATTGATGTTTTTAAGATGAATCAAAGTCTAATCTATGTGTTGTATATCTTAAGCAAAGCTTCTTCAGTTGACCTTAATAATTTGACTTTGCACTGTGGATTACCCTGTGAATGATTTATGTATTTTCACTGTCAATGGCTGGCTATTGATGTGCAGTAAGTGCTTTTTCTCAGGTTTTCTTACGTGCATTAAAACTTGTTAAGGTGCTCCAAACACATTTGCTTACACTAGGGCCCATTTGGTTTCATTTCACTTGTCAAACACTGCCAACTGGGACACAAACCATTTCCTATGAGCAAACATGGCATGCTGTAAAGCAGAGTGAGACAACTCGAGCCTCTGCAAACACAGAGGTGGATGGATGGGCACGCCGTGCCGGGCTAAATGGCTTAACACCAGCCACTCTACTAATGGAGCTGACAGAGAGAGCAGGCGTTTGCTCACTGTAGAATGGGGGGAGAATGGCAGAATTACTGTCAGCCCAGTGAAACATATGGTCAAAGTGTTTGTTAAATACACATTTTAAGAGATTTGGTGAATTGATTATGCACTCAGCTGTTGATAGAGTTTCTGCAATGTTGAATGTACAGATGTAAGATTGATTTTTAAAAATGTATGGCCTGTATTTTGCTACAATAAACAGAGGAAAAAAATTAAACTGCTCATAAGAAATAGGCATGGTGGCATTACAGTGACCAGAGAGCAGTGTTCCCATTTTGGTAAGAAAACACCATCTATAAGGGATTTAACTTTATGACCCTGGTAGAAAACCTGAGCAATGAGGGAAGGAGAGTTAAGTGAAGAGATTGATACAGTCAGAGAAAAGCTTTCAATACACTTCAGAAAAAAATATTTAGTGTACATTTAATGTAAAGATTCATCGTTTATCATTTCTTAGCATTTCAACTCCAACAATCCTAAAGCTGTCATTAAATCTACATCAGTATATCTGGTTCAGTGTCTTATTACATGAACTATGGAAGGATTAAAGTTATAAACGAGAAATGGTTGTACTTATTACTGCCTTTAAAAAAAAAAATCAGAAATCTATCTCACTTTTTATGGTATATATATATATATATATATATATATATATATATATATATATATATATATATATATATATATATATATATATATATCAACAGGGACTGTGATCTGTGTAAATAGAAATTACGAAACCTTACTTTCATCAGCATTCCCTTTTTAACTCCTCAAGGTCCGCAAACTAAAACGCGACAGATTTTGAGGGCAGAGAAGGTTTTGCATGATATTTTAATCTGAGATATTTGAATTAACCACCGTCATTTGTGTCCTCTTGAGAACCGTGACGATCATTTTACCAGACAAATTTGACCACAGCTTTGTGCTAATACATGTGCATGTCTGTCTGTGGCCCTGGTGTTCAACTACTGTATGTTTGCACAAAATTTATTTATTTATTTATTTATTTATTTTTTAAAAGGAGTGATTCCATTGTGATTTCTTTTTACAGAAGACTTTTAGTGTCAGGCTCCAAAGGAGAAGAAGGAAGAACCATATTTGGCATTAAGCCCTAAGGCAAATTAATCTCGTTTTCACCTGAGTTTGAGGATTAGTGCCATTTTCAAAAGGTGTGCTAACACAAGGGTAGATTTGTATTTTCTTCTTTCTTGGTTTTGTGGAACTTCAAAAATAATGTTTTAATGCAGAAAGTTCTATATACTGTATGCCCACTTGAAATGAATCATTGCTTATGTTCATTACCCAATCTTCACCCAATTTAGTCTTCTATTAAGTATTTTTTTAAACTTCATGTTTGTCTATATAATGCCATTAATGTGTCTTAATCAGTTAGCCCACTGAAAATCTTACAACTGGTGAATGATTAGCTCATGCTAAGACTTCATTCCCGTTCCCACTGGACTGACAGCCACAGAGGCAAAGCTCAGGTTTGATCTGAGGTGTAGGACACACCACTGGTTTGTAAGCTAGGTTTTTCCATGTGAGCCTGTCAGGAATACTCGTAATAGGCCCAAAGGCTGTCTTTTAAATAGTGTATTTGCTGAACAAGTTATATTATCATGGTGGCTTAGTGGTTAGCACTTTCGCCTCACACCTATAGGGTTGGGGGTTTGATTCCCACCGTGGCTCTGTGTGTGTGGCGTTTGCATGTTGTACGTGCTGCGGGGGTTTCTGCCGGGTACTCTGGACTTGCATGGTAGGCTGATTGGCATGCACATAACAACTGGAAATATCTACTTGAAAGTTACAAATATATAAACAATATTTAAAAGAGCTCATGTGTTTGATTTCTGTTATACACACAGAACTAGATGGAGCTGGATAGAAACTGAGCACAGACAATATCTTTTAATTTAATTCAATCATAAGTGAGTGTCATTGAGGTTTTTTTTTCCATTCACTCTCATATTTGGAAAAAAATCCATCTCAAATTCTTGATTTTACAAACTGTAGGTCTACATAAAACCAGCCTTTCTAAACTTTTACTTAATAAAGCAGAATTCTGAAAGCTCCCTTAAATTTAATGTGGTCTAAGTTTAAATTAGATATTGATTTTCTCAGGAATGTCTTTTGACCAAATGCATTGTGGTTAGATCTCTAACCATGAAAAAAACAAAACAAAGCTCGTATACATAGAATGCCAAATTTTCCCATTAAAAATCATTTCCTAAATCTGTCATTTTAGCTAAGTAACATTTCTAAAGTTCAAACATATAATACCACTGTGTGCATTTACACTGAGTCCTGATTAAATCCTCTATGTGTGAGTTTGTGTTTATTAACCAGCTTAACAACAGCCCATGTTCTAAAAAATGACAAAATGACTAAAACATTAATTTGATTGTTTGAGGAGTGACAACTCATTTGTATTTCAAGACCGTTTTATTACAGAAGTGTAGCTATTGCCATTCCTCCTCAATGCTAAATATATTTTTACATTCAATAAACACTGACTTTTAATGTTTTTTTTTTCTGCTGTAAAAAAAGACAAAAACATGAATGAGTGTACTGCAGGGCATAGCTGCCATCTGTTATGGAACAACTACATGTATCCAATCACATGAAAAAGCAGCATCGATGTGTAATAACCTGAATATACATGTTCATATGTTCAGAGATTATGGAGGAGTCAGGAAATGAAACATTTATCTCCAACCTTTGACTAGGAATTCTTTTTTAAAAAATCTACAGGAAAGCTAAATTGTACATAATTACGATATAGATATGGCCTAGGAATGTGTGAAATTATGAAACAATAGTTTGGATTAGAATGGATTGATTGACATACCCTGTAAATTAAATATATATATATATATATATATATATATATATATATATATATATATATATATATGGAAGATATTAAATGACAACATAGGGTCAAACCAGTTTTCAAATCTTAAACAATCAGTCATCAGGAATGTTTATTTCTCGATTTTCTGCATGTTCAGGATGGACCCGATCGTCCAAAAGAAACAAATAACACAGACATTTGTAGTTCCTCCGTTGTAGTACTTCATCATCTTATTTCTTAATTACAGGTGAGAGCCTTTTATGAGATCTTGCTCACCTGCTGAACAGTGAATCACCTCAAATGTGTGCTTGTTTCATTTCATGGTGGAGAGTTTGATGGGCTTTATTCTGATACAAATACACTGAATTATTATTAGTTGCTACTCAGCATGACACCAAGTAGATGGGTAATGAAAATAAATGAGCACTACGCAAATGATTTAAAGAGAGTCTTAGTAAAAGAGGTTGAGATTTATTCACCCACACACTCCAGACTAGAAACCTGTCTAAATAGATGAACACCTATTTCCAGAAACAGCCAATTTCTCTAGACTTGGCCCTGTGTGAATCTGGCATGCTCAAATTGCCCCCCCCCCCCCCCCCCCCCCCATTTATTGAAAAAAGAAACAAACATCAAAGGAGCAACTACCGTACCTAGGACAGTAGGTTTTACACGCTGCCCATCTCTGTCCATAAAGTGCACTCTTTGTCCCGGGGAATGACGGAGACAACAGAAAGAGGAATCCGAAGATGTCCTGATCTCACACAAAATTCATAAGAATTCTAATGACTGAGAGAGATTTTTTTGTTGTTGTTGGATTTCACTTGAATGGAGTTGTAAGAAAAGCTACGAGCGATAACCCCTCCACCACTGAAATGTTCATATCTTTTCATACTAGTTGTGAATTCTTACGAATTTGAAAAGGTGAGACCAATGTGGCAGAGTCTGTGCTCGATGATCAGTAGACGTAGCCTTCGCTGTAAGGGTGCGGGTTGCAGTAGGCTCCGTCCTGAACGTATGCCATGCTTTCGTCGTAGTGTGACAGTGGCACTGTCTCCTCTTCATTGATCTGCCTCTCCATGTCGGTCTTCAGCACAGGCCGCTGATTGTCAGGGAAGGCCATGGAGAACAAGGCCTCGGGGTCGCACACAAACTTATACACGTATCTCTCACCTGCCACCTAAAGAGCCAGAAAAAAAAGAGGAGATCAGTTTCACTTTATAGTGCTGCTTGAACATGGACGTGAACATAATTTACTAGCTTTTCTAATAGATTTTTGAAGAAAAGGTAATACATATTACATAAAACGTAATAAATTTTTTCATAATGCATTAGCTCTGTCACATCCTTTACCTTCTGCATGATCCCTTTCTCGTAGTAGTAGCGTAACGAGCGGCTTAGTTTGTCGTAGTTCATGGCAGGGCGATTCTTTTGGATCCCCCAGCGTCGTGCCACCTTCGGAATAAAAAATGGCCATAAGCACAAAAGAAGAATTCATTAATTCTCAACTGCAATCGGTCTTTATCACGGAATAGTCTCTAATTATATGCGACACATATTATTTTAGTCTCTAAAACTCCTTCAGGTGTACATACTGTATGTATCATTAGAGATGTGCTCATTAGGATGAGTGAAGCATGGCAGATGTTATGGCACCTGTCCGTATGCCCCCTGCTTCTTTTTCAAATCTCCCTCCCTCTATTCTCCATGAACCTGCCACAGTCGGCCTTTTTTCATTCACGTCGTCCACCTGCCTGGTCAAACCCTGCAGCCCTGGGTCACCTGATGGCATGAATTGGCCCCCTGTCCCCTACAGCTGCCCAATGGGCCTGTGCCAGCTTCCTCCACACACACAGACACACACACACACACAGGCTAAAGGGAGCTCTGATGTGCTGGATGCAGCTCACAAACGCAGCACTGTTAGTCTCCTTGAAAAACCTCGGCCAGTCAACATAGCTTTCACTTTCGAAATATTTAGCAGTCAGCTCTCTGCTGCATGTTGCATTTGGATGGACATAAAAGCTTGCTGTCTATTAAACAAGGCCTGACCTTTTTTATGGCCATCAATACATGACCATGAGTTCAGACTCAACATTTAACATGGTGGTTTGAAGGAAGAGTGAAAATAACTTGATTTGGCTAAATAAGGTTAGGCTTATATTTGGACAGTTGGATGAAGTAATCAAGTGATGAAGCAACTCACAGCATATTAGTGCTGCAGGACCTGATTTAAAACCAGACTTATCTAGTACTAATCTCATTGAAATGTAATTAAAGTGTTAGGTATCATTAATGCAATGTTTAAATGCAATTTTCTGAATAACCGAATGCACCATGAATAATTACTTAAATAACAATAAGAAACGTAACTTTAATGTTCAGTTTATGTTCAGAGTGATCAGTTTTTTATTTTCTAATCCAAGTAAAGCATGAGTATTTTTCCCCAACATGAGCCTGTATGTCCTTTTTAATTCATAGCGTAACATGGTCAGTTCCAAAATGACAAAAAGTGAAGCCATTCCCTGTCACATCTCTTCCTCCATGCCTTCATCCCATATTTACACTTTCACATGTGTGCACACCTGGCATCAGGAGGGTTCCCACAACAATGGAATAACTATTGTTTATATTGCTTATAATTTTGGCTAATCATAATGAATGATAATATACAGTGGGATATTTAATCTCTTACATTATTGGTTTATCATACAATTTATTTATTTATAAGGAAAGTACATCTTTATACTTTAAAGGGTTAAAATGCATTTCACAGTCATATTATATACAAACACACACACACACACACACACACACACACACACACACACACACACACACATATATATATATATATATATATATATATATATATATATATATATATATATATATATATATATATAATATAGTTCAATTTGTAATTTTCTCATCATGAGATTGTGATCAAACAAATATAATGACGTTAAAAATGTCTAGAAATAGTCTTAATAATCTTTTACTTATTTTACTAAATAGCTCTTAATGAGAAATATTACATACAGCTCTTTAGCATATTTTCAGTTAATAGGACATCATCTTTTGTGATCAACTTTGATTGCAGTACCTCCTCAGGTTCAATGAGTTTGAACTCCATTCCTCGGCCAGTCCACGCTATGAAGTGGGAGTTGGAGGGGTCGTCCAGCAGGGCCACCAAGAACTGCCAGAGCTGCAGTGAGCCACGCCTCTGATAGGTTGGACCCTCACGGTAAAGCCCTGCCTCCTGTTTGATGTCCCCTGCAGGGATGAAGCAGCTGATCAGGTCAGGATTTCAACAGTGTGTTTTCACTGAGGAGTACAGTAAATCTCATAGCCCAGAATACAGGATGTTTCTGCCACTTAATCTCCAAAATAAAGCAGGTTGTAATAGTAGACAACAATAAAGCAATGCAGAACCGCTTCATTTTAACAAGAAAACTAGAATTTAGTCACAGATAATGTAGAATATTCACAATAGTAGGAAATAATATCCCGAATAATCTTTCATGTAGAAGATCCTAAAAGCTAGAAAATGACAAGAACAAGATATAGATACACGAACCATATTTATTAACAACAAAATGTAGCACGACTTGCTGTTTTGCATCAACCTACACATTCACAATAATTCTGCAATTTGAACATTTATTCATTTATTATTATTTGTTGCTCACCCTCTATTGTTATCTGTGCAATACTCTATTTATCCATTAATGTATATAAACAAGGTGTTACTCATGTGCATATATTCATATTTGTATTCATTTGTACATACATCGAGGTGTTCATAGTGTACATATTACCATTATTATTATTATATTTTACTACTTTTATTCTTATTTTTCCATTCCTATTGTATATATATATATATATATATATATATATATATATATATATATATATATATATTAGACATTTTTTTCAATTCTATTCCTATTTAATATGTATTCTTTCCTATCTGTTTTTTGTGTAATTGAGCTGCTGTAATGAAGGAATTTCCCCAGTGTGGGATCAATAAAGTTGATCTTATCTTATCTTATCTTATCTTATCATAATACTCCTTTTTCCAAATCTGAAGATCATAATGGCAAACATCACATCACACTGACATGTAATTAGATAGAATTGGACAATAAGTATCATATGATAAGTATCATAATGTAGTATTAATCACAATATTTAGTGTTGACACCCAAACAGTGGACATACACAAAAAATATTTCTAATTATTTATTAAAAAAAATAATAATAAAAAATTATATATATATATATATACATATATATATATGTATATATATATATATATATATATATATATATATATATATATATATATATATATATATGGTAAATATTACATAGAAAGGCATTATTTATATATTCATTATAAAACTCATTATAAAATATTATTACTTAACCAGTAAAAAGTAAAGAAAATGAAACAATTCGTACTGAAATAAACTTATCAGTTGGAGTTAGTAACAACTGAGACAAGAAAAAGTGCTGACACCTGACGATACACATACAAAAGTGTACCCTCTGGACAAACAAACAAACAAACAAACAAACAAATAAATAAACAGATTCACCGCTGTAATGGCAATGCTTTTACTGAGAGTGAGGTGTTCGTTAATTTTTAAGATAATTATATGGTATTGTAGATAGTTGAATTTGTCTGCTTTTTTACTGCTATATTTGGCATGACAATAATGCAAATGAGAAATTCATTTCTCAGAAATTATTTCACTGCCTGTGTAAAGCTGAAACCCAGAAGATATTTATGACATTATATCAGTAATTATAGTAACACCCGATAACAGTAATTGTTTTGGACACTGATTTTTAATTGAATCAATTTTGAATGATGTTATTCTAACTCTTGCTCACGCACCCTGACATCACTGTTCCACTAGTTTGCATGGGTGTGTTTAATCACAACTGTACAGGTTACTACTTTCCAGGCAATAAGAAATTGCAGATCTGATGTCGTCAATATCAGGTGTTAGGCATGAAGAGATTGCAGCAATTAGTGCTTTGTGTTAGGTGTGTACATATATTTAGATTTATATTTAGATAAAATATGTGCTGTTATAACACATGAAAAAGCAAATGGTGTGTGAACGACAGCTTTCGGTTACACACAAAGATTTTCTCAAACAGCAAAAGCATTCATATTAGAATCCTTCAGTAAATAAAGCTTTGTACTGGTGAAAATCTGATTTTCTCATACATCAGGAAATGGATAATAGACTGAGATCTTACAATGATGACTTAGTTGCAAAATAAAACTTACCTTCAGCCTTTTCTGGTACTACACACGTGTCATCATAGAAATGCCTGGTGCCTTTATCAAACATGCAACCTGCAGCAACAAGACGTGTCTTATTATTATGTATGGGACCTAATTTCCTTTTAGATATAACAAATGTTAATGTGAAGCTTTAAACAATACCTTCAGTTCTGTTTGCATGAGCCAAATAACCCTCTTGTCTCAGGTAAACCGAGTGGCAGCTAGGCACTTCTGCAGCACATAAAGAAGCAAATAAAGAAATTAATTGAATAGCAATACATTTCCAATGCCACAAATTAAAGTACCTGTACAACATAGGCACATAAAAAAAAAACTGTGAGCGTTTGGTGCTATATTTTTCATTTTGTTATCTTGTAATGTAATTTAATCAAAGCAAAGGTTTCTAAGTGAAAGCTCAATAAAACAGCTAACCCTGTTCATTTAAGCCTTTAAAGATCTTTCAAGGCCTCATCCAAGTAATGGCCCTGTCGAGGAAATTACTGCTAATTAAATTAGCCACTGCCCTCCCATCCTCACTACAGCACACAACAAACATGCTCCTTTTATGGGACTGAATTCTTCTAAATGACAAGGCGAAGACACAAAACACAAAAAATATGTTTCCCACCCTCGAAGTAAAGAAGTTGTAATGAAATGTTATTATATAGGTTTGGTTTTGTATAGGCTCAAATTTTTAGGCTCAAGGTTTCAATTTTATTTCCCTAAAATGCAACGTGACATGTCTGTTTCTCAGAAGAGGGGATTAGGGCATGTGTCCTGATTCACATAACCACTACAGGAAGCAGCTGAGGGCCAGACGCTACATTCCTTCCTGACAGTCTGCTCCAGTGTACCTCTACGTTGTTTTTTTTTTTTTATGAATGAACAGCAAACGCCACTTCATTCATGCCAGAGCTCTGCCAATAGCCCGGGGGCCCTGGGGAGAGATTATGGGGGCCCTTCTCTCCTCCCTGCTCCAGCCAGGCCCTCAGGAAATGAGACCAGAACCTCTTTTCTCTACTAATGCACTAATTCTATCAGTCACCCCATCCCTCACACAGCCACGATCTGCCTTTAGAGAGAAAGAAAAAAAAAACCCGAAAAAACATTTACCGGAACAGTCTCAGACTCTTTCCTGTCATACTTGTGGGGAGGTTAGTACTCGGCTGAGGGGAGGTTATTAGCAAATTTAGGCTGACTGTTCCCGCTAACCAAATGCTAAACATCTGTGAGCTATGTATAATTAATTCATTTGTAAAAATGCACTCCAGAACAGAGGATAAGCTGAAATGTGCTCTATTGCGCGCACACACACACACACACACACACACACACACACACACACACACACACACACACACACACACACACACACACACACAAACACACATTGGGATAAGGAAGATTTGGATAAAATGTGACCAAAATCACAATACTGTATTGTATCTTTTCTATAGGGTTTGCTTAATTTAACATGGACCCTGTGTGAGAAAATCTTACTCGAACATCTACTATCTTATTCCTTAACATATAACACATTAATAAGTGCTCTTTTGCCTTTATGTAAATCACCTGAGTCATAGGTGAAATCTCGTGGCTCTTGCTTTATCATCATAGAAGGGGGATAAGATTGAGGCAGTGGCGCTCCCACCATGAGTGGATGCTCAAACAGTGGGTCAGAGTATTCCTGCTTAAACCCTTGGGACTGGAAGGGAATGCTAGGTTCAGACATTTGTCTGTGGTACAAGGGACGTCCATCTCGCCCCATCGCAGCTGGAGAAGGGAATGAATGACATGGTTCTGACAGCTGACGACGGAACCTGAGGAAAGTCATAACAGCAGCAAAGTCAGCATGGAAAATGGAAATTTTAATTAAATTAAAAATGAGCTTTTAACACTATTTTGTGAATGCAATACTGCATTCGAATGATTGGTTATAAAGCATGAGTAAATCATATATTCTACATAAACTTTTCCCAGTGAAAGTCAAAAAAAGGGCCACAACAATCATCTCATAATTAATAATAATCATCCAGCATAACTCATATTTTAGCCCCGTCACTAGGGCAGACAAAACTAACTTCTATCCCTCAGCTACTACAGAGCCCATCTCATTGCTGAATACTATTTCAGTTTGGAATAGAAAAAACATTTTTCTGAATATTTGCACTCAACTCAGACTGCATCAGATTCATTCAGACTTATTATAAAGTTATACTTCTACATCTCTTGTATCACATTATTATTTAACGTGGCATTTTTAATGTCTTCCTGTCTTGTGCTTTACTGTTGACCTGCTCACACACAAAGCCATTACAAACCCACCGATCTCGTCATGTGGAAATGAAATAAAATAAAAACAATCATCATTGTTCCCACCGTCCCACTTATTTAGAACAATGACATTTTTTTCTTACTGTCCTTCCACTTTGTTGACATTGAATAATTAATAATAACCTTCTGCCATAAGTGTTTTGCAAAGTATCTTTATTTCAGTTGTTGTGAAAGCCTCAGTTTGCTATGTTAAATGCTTTCTCTGATTAAAAAAAACAAAACAAAACCCTGTGAAGCACTTTTTTATGGTCAATCTTGCTGCTACACTTTTCTGACACTGATTTCTTCCATCCGACACTGTTGTGTTGTCCTGTCTAGTTAGCATACACTGTCCAGTTTATTAATTTATTATATATTTTGCAGTTGTCTTGCACTGTCTTGTATTTGCACTTTAGTTCATCCTGTTTACTGTGCAACTGTATTGTTTGTTGCACCATGCTGCTAAAGATATCACATTTTAGATGGAGGAATGACAATAAAACTCACTTGCCTTGACTTCAACCTAAACTATAACTGATTTGAATTTGTTTTGGATTGAATTGTTAGTAATATTTAACGTATAGCAGAAGGTATGATGGACTAAAACCTCCCGGGTAGTACATTAATAATTATTTTCAGATCTTTACCAATAAGTGATAACATGCATAGAGGATAGTGTTATACCTTTGTCTGGTTTATATAGTATAGAAATGGGCAGTATTCATATAAAGAATTTATTGCTGATTGTGGTTTCCAGAAATTCTAATAAGAAATTGGCAAATCTTAGAATCCTTGGATCAGAAACTGCTTGTTGTAGATCAAACACATCTCTCCAGTATTTAATAAGCTTCAATAAATCTTGAATATTGACTGTGCACAATGGCATTTAACCATCATGGCACTTTAAACACTCTATGTACCAGGTACAGGTATATGTCTGATGTGACCTATATGTATAAGAAGCTCAAGCCTGCTTTGGCACAGTATTTGCATAAATACCTGTGGTCAATGTTGTAGGTGGTGTCGGGGAGGGGCTGGGGGCCATTGAGTTGGGGGTATGTTCTGTCTGGTTTAGGGGTGAGGCCAGCACTGGGAGACACATGGTGCTGATGGGGGGACACGGGCGTGCTGCAGGGCGTATTTGCAGGACTGGAGCCCTTCATTCCTGCTGCATGCTTTTGCTCGTAGGCACTGCGATCATCAGGGAATGACAGGAGATTGGTTAGAGCCCTAAGGATTTTCAGAAAAGAAGCTCTATCAGGATAAGCTGATGGAAATATATGTAATTGTGTACATTAGTTGGAGAACTTTGTTTAACTACCTTGCACATGAGATCTGCAGCTGACATCAACACTTCAACTTTGACTTTGCAAATGCAATTACGTGCCATTCAGACACATTTAAACATAACATGCACAAATTCTCCCATTTCATCCTTCAACTCAAAAGAGAACATCGTTGACACTGAGCTCGCTAGTTTAACTCAGGTGTCATCAAGCTAGTCGTATTTTTCAGCACTGTGTTCATTTGAGTCCAATTTACACCCTTTACAACATGGAATGTCATAAGTGTATCATCAAATCAATGGAAAGATTACTGTAACCAGGCAACCATGTTTCATGTGGATGGTTGTCCAAGTGGAAAGAAAATTAGGTACATGTATTGTGATATAGTAATTGCACTTTTTTTTTTTTTTTGCCCTTTCGGTTTTAGATGCACCTGCTGTTTTGTTTCACATAACACAATTTCTTCTGAATGAAAAATTGGGGGGCTGGTGTAAATTACGAATATTGCACCACTATTTTACTATTGAAAACATAACTTCACTCAGACTGGAAACTTGAAGCACAAGGATCTCTGATATAAACAACATATGATTGTACGCTTGTACTGTGCAATATATATTAAGTAAATAGGAGACAAATTTGCAACATGCGACACACACAGCAGTAGACTACATTATGCTGCACGCACACACACAAGTGAATCATGCTACGCTTGAACAGGACTATGCAGACATGGACTGTGGGTTTCTATGGCTGCTGAAGAAATTAATCAAGAAAAAATGAACCACAGCAAGAAAAGCCAGCAGGACAATTAAAGGAGGGAAAAGAAGAGAAGATTTAAAGTTATTTAATACTGCAGTTACGTATTGTGAGGATAATGGGATGTTTATAAATTATGTCTCTCTGTCTGTCTGTCTCTGTCTTAAAGCATTATCCGTTTTCCAGTTACTTCAGTGAAAAATAGAAAGTGTATGTGCTAATTGATGAAGTATCTAAGGGAGTATAATAGGTTAAAGGAGTGCTACAGTCTTGTGCTTTTCATTGTCCTATAATGCTTTGCTATGTTCTTATAAAAAAAACAACAACAACAACAACAACATCAAATAAACCTCATTCGGAATCCTATCTGAATGTTGTATTGGTGAATTGTGTATATGTGTGTGTGTGCGTGTGTGTGTGTGTGTGTGTGTGTGTGTGTGTGTGTGTGTGGGTGGGTGAGTGTGTGTGCGTGTGTGTGTAATTGACCATACCTGATGTTGTACATGCATTTCTCTCCATAGTGGAGCTTGAAGGGTCTATCCTGACTGCAGGCTGATCCCAGATTAGCACAGGGGCTGTGGGGCTCACGCTTTATCCTCAACTGCAGCCCGTGGAATGCCACTGTGTACATGTGATAGAGAGAAAGAGAGAATGAACCAATCAAAAATAATGCTGTAATTAAAAATTCACTGATAAAAGAGCTTCAGCTACCAACAAGGTGCTGAAACACCCTGAGAAAACCCATTTAATGAGTTGTTAAAGCACATGTATTGATACAAAAAAGTTAACCCAAGATGAAACATAATTCAATTTATTTCATTGTGTCTAAAAGACATGTCATTTCCTGGCGTGGTGTAACCCACTGTAAACGCATGCTCTCTTTTAGCTGTATGCAGATATCGCTCAGACAAGAAGGATATCATTGATCATGTGGCTCTCTCGCTCTCTCGCTCTCCCTTCGCCTTCCCACACCATTCCCATTTCTCATGCCTTAAAGGGCTGTTAAGAGCTGAACGACTGCTGATGAATCTCCTGTCCTTCTGAGAAAAGATCAACGCTAAGTCAGTTAGCCTAGCAAAGCAGCTCTTAGTCTGTACAGTATTGAGAAGTAATGCAGCACTGCTGCTGCCACTCACTAAGGATGGATTGGGCTGTACCTGAAAAATATAAATTTTCATCAGTTATCAAAGCACCTGGACATTTATCTATCTATCTATCTATCTATCTATCTATCTATCTATCTATCTATCTATCTATCTATCTATCTATCCAGCTTTACGACTATCTATCCATTCATTCCATAATGGATAAATAAAGATTGGAGAGTCTATAAAAAAATTCTCAAGCAGCTGTCCTCACCATAGTGGAAAATCACGAAGACTAATTCCCAACCCCCTGTGAGATTTGACCTTTTACGATCATTGATCGGAGGTTAAAAAGGCACAAGATAAAGACCTCTGACAATGTCGAACAGAGTAACACTCGTTAAGCAGTGGCTCCATCGCCATAATTATGAGGGTGTAATGAGGGTGGAGATGCGTTATTACAGCTGATGATGATGGATTCTGAATTGACCAGCCATAAGGTTTCAATTCCACAAACTATATACATTAAATCTACTTTTTATTATTATTATTATTATTTTTTATGAGCAAGCAACGTATTGTGTAACAAACTGCCAAACACAATTAAAGGATAGATAAAACAGACAGGCAATGGATTAAACAATGCATTTTTCAATGGATCAAAACAAGAACCACTTAAAGTACAGAAAAATACCTCATTATGGATTTTAGTCTGAGGAACAAAAGTATATAAATCAGTACAAAATGTATTTGCTTTTCAGCGAAGCTGAACCCTATTTTCAGCGGGGGACGTCATGCGTGCGACTCGTTCAAGATTGCAGCAATTACAGACACATTGATTTCTCTTAATGGACGGCATTACGATGATTTTGTCTGTGGCATTTGCTGCTATTATTCATTTCCTCCAAATTTGGATGATAGTTTAAAGAACTATAAAGATGGAAAGAGTTCCCATTCACATTTGCACATTTCCCACTGTTATGGAAAACAAAATATAGTCATAATGTATAACATAATAATAATAATAATAATAATAATAATAATAATAATAATAATTATTATTATTATTATTATTATTATTATTATTATTATTATTATTATTATTATTATTATTATTTTAGTCACATGTGGGCAAATATATAACAAATTCTTAATTTGCATTGCTTGTTTTCCTAACACAGGTGTCTTGCTTACAATATTTGAACAGAATAGTCAGAAAAGCATCAAACATGTTGATAAATTTAACTAACACTAATGATTAAGCACTTTATGTATATTTTTAATAATACAGTTATACTGAGGCAAATCTCACATTTATTAAAAACCATGTTATTAAATAAATTGGTGGATAATGATATAGTCAGTGAAAGGTCAACTGAGGAATCGTAAGTTCTTCCAGATACAGAATGAAAACTATTCTGTTTTCATTCATTTTTTTCCAGCTGTTACATTGTCTTTACCTAGTTTGTGTTCATTCCTGAATGACCTGAGTAAAAAAAGACTGAGCCTTTCTTATTAGTGTTGTAATATGAACTTCTAGACTGCATATCTGTTTATTTTTATTTTTTATTTTTTAGAAAAACTCCCTACAAATCCAAACATCTACATTCCCCAGCATTTAGTTTTAGCTTCTCTCAAACCATTCTAGTTTATTCACAGATTCATATAGTCTCTTTTATAGTCCTGTGCTTTGTGTGGTTGTGTGCTGAGGGAAACTGAGCAAGCGGGGCCGTGCCAGCGTTGACACATATGGGAGGGCTGCATGCTAGGCTGCCTGTTCAGGAGCGCCACAACCGCGCCCTCGCCCTCCCACCATCTGCCCATCCCTCCTCTCCTGCCCTGCTCTTCCCTCGCCTGCATCCACAAATGCCAGCTAACAGCACTGAGCCGGCTCAATGACACTGCACTACAGTGCACAGGGACGCAAAGTGGATGCGTGTTTAAAAATATACAAACCACCAGCTGATTCAGTACAGTAAGTGCACAGTATCCACCACTGTGCAGAATTATATTAGGTGAAGTGGTATTTTATTCTGAAGTGAGGTCACACAATAAATCCCTGGCTGTTATAAATGCAGTTATTGTAATCTCACAATCCTAACTGTTTTCACGCTTTACGCCCAAACATAGAGCCAAGAAATCCTGATTTAACTCGTGATGAGGAGAAATACACCCGGTTACGGTACTCTTATAAGCAAGAGTATTGTGTGCTGCTTGGTGAACTTCCGTCACAGGACAAAGCCCTCTATTTTTTTTTTCAGCATTCTCAGTGCGGTGGTGTGTTTTGGCTTCTCTTTAAGACATAAGCTGGCCTCATACCCCACTGTGCCACACTCAGTCCATGCCACTTCCGACACTGGCACTGAATCCGCTGATCGCCCCGAGCCAAGTCTACTTCCTATGGCCATTTAAAGTAGTACCGGAGCTAGCTGCTACATGCACCACACAACCTACAACTCAGTCTTACTTCTACTTACAGAGATAGCAATAAACGTATACTAAACAATACAATACATATATATGACAGTTTTATAAAACCTGATTTGAAACACTTATACTGTGTTTTTATATATATATATATATATATATATATATATATATATATATATATATATATATATATATATATATATATATATATATATAAGCTGATTTTACAAATAGCTTATGTTGCCCGTAAAACATTGAGTGACTATTTTACTATCAACCATGAAATCATGTAAAACCTTTAGTAACTTTTAGAACGGTACAGTTCGAAAAGCAAAATAAGAACGCACTACACTTACAGTTTTCACCCTGGAAGTCAGGCACAAACTGCTCATCGTTGTCCGGAACTTGAGCTGAACAGAGAAAAGAAAGAAAAAAAGATGAGAACAGGACCAGATTAGTTTCTTTCCTCCTTGCCTGTGGCTAACTCGAAGAGTTAACACAATCTGTATTTAAGTCATTTCCTCTATTACGCTCCAATGATTTAAACAGTAATGAATCAAAAATCGTAATCCTACGCATGCGGACATTTATTCATTTATAACAAAGAAGACATATCCTCTAATTATGTCAATAATCTAATTTGGACTTCATTTGCTGGACAGAACAGGGCCCTGCGTGTGAAACACATCCTAAATCTCTGTCAGTCATGTTCTGAGAAAAAAATTCTATGAGTGAGGGTTAAATTATCACATGGAAAGAAATATTGCATTTTTGAGCGAGCACCAAAATACTCATAACACTAAATCTTCCATCTAGAATAAATCCACAATGTTTTCTGCTCTCTTTGTTTTGACGAGTGTTTTTTTTTTTCCTCTTTGAGGCAAGACTTGGGGACAGCCATGCACCCAAAAAAACACCCATTGTTCACACCGCCTAATTGGGACACGTCCCCACTGGTGAATGCACCTGTACCTGCCGCGTCGGCTCGCCTCCAAACTAAGCATCTCTCCTCCACTGCTGCCTAATGCTAAAATAATGAATCCTTCAGTGCAGACTGCAATCAGGCTTGTTCATGTTTATGTTCCACACGTTTTACACTTTGAGTGTGTGTCTGTTTCCCACTAGCCCGATCTGGTGTAAAAGCCTGTGAGGCAAAAATCAGTATGAGACCTCTGAGCGCCAGCCTATTAGCACGTTCATTTTGGAGTGATAAATATGGATTTCCATTTTCACACTAACAGTAACATGTCAGGGCACACAAATATAAATATACAAACGCACTGCACTTTTATTTGGTTTAATGAGCGCAATAAGTTAAGTTTTTGCTTTTCTTAACACACACACACACACACACACACACACGCACACACACACTTGTGTCCACTCTAACACATGCTGCATGCAAAGCAGATGACAGATGACTTATCTTTATGGTAAAAGCCTGTGTGGTTATAAAGGTGTTTAAAAGCTCAAAGAGCACTTCAAATACGCACAGCAACATCACCATTACAAAACCATCACCCATCTGACAGATTGGTCCAAATTTACAATGAAAAAGGGTGCTGCTAACATTCATGTCTACCATTTATTTACTATCTTAGAATGAAATAAGGAAGAAAGGAGGCACAAAAGACAGAGTATAGGTTAACGCAAATGAGAGGGAGATGAAGAGACAGGGAGAAGGAAGAAAGCTGCAGGACTCAGCAGGGTGAATGAGAGAGCCTGTGAATGAGACAGCTGATCCAGGCAGCACTACTGAGGACGGCCTGGGAGTTGGAGCACTGCCGTCATTCACAGGAGAAAAAAAAAAAAAAAGACACACACAGTGAAAATGCAGGCCTCGAGTGGCTCGATCATTACACACAGATGCACAGTGGTGCAAACACACTATTATAAGTTCTCTGTACAATTCACATTAAAGTGACACTGGATAAGAGTCTACCTTTAGGACACAAACCTACAACTGACTTGACATAAGAATCAATTTTTTGTAATTGTTACTTTCCTTTCAGAAGATGCTTCCCTGTATGACATAGATAAAAAAAATTTAAAAACTCGTCTATAATTTTTAAAGGGACTTATAGCTGGCTGCCCTGGTGAAAATGACACATGCGTGTCAAATGACCACCCCATCACCTCTTTAGTCTCTCATGTCGGAAATACAGTCGGTCTCTCATACGTCTTCCTCTTCTTTTCAATTACCTGAGACGATAAATCTCTGAAATGATTCCAGTAGTTCTTCGTTTTGGTTCTAATGGACAGGAAGTCATCTATTAAATCTATCTACAATTTGCCTATAACCTCTGGCCACCGTGCCTGACTGATGTAAGACAGACTGAATTGGGTTCGTCACTATAATATCTACAGCAGTGGACAGTTCCTTTTTTTTTTTTTTTTTTAAATCCCCATCTTCCTTCCTGAGGCACTAAAATATTTAAATGATGTCTTATTCTTTTAAAGGCCCTGAGGTGGAATTTCTATAATCATACTGGCACTGAGGAAAGCAAAGTGTCCTCAAATCTATTCCTAAGCGGGTTTTTCATCCGAAAATTCTTCAGCAGTACTGCAAGGATTTTAAACGTGTTAAAGAATACATGACGATGGTCTAAGGTTATCAAATATTGAGATTCTTTCACACCTAGGTGTGCGCCGGGTCATATTTTAGTCCGTTTGATGGTAATGATAATGTCTTTATACACATTTTTATTACACTGAACATCTGTGAAACGCGCAATAACTGTAAAGTCTATTACTATAATTCACCAAGTTAATAATAAAAGTTAATAATAAACGTGTATAATTATTATTATTTTTTACCTAAATGTCATGACTTAATTATTAAATGTCCAATTATATTTCTTAATGCCAAAATGGCTAAAAAGTGAAATCATAAACATAAACAAGAACATTAAGTTAATTGCTTATTTCGTGTACAGCACAGACCCTAAGCAACAAAGACGTAGACTGTGGAAATATGTCCCTAATGCAAAACACTGGTCCAAGTTTTACAAAACTACTTTGCATAATTTTAATGTGACAATCTATTTTGTTTATTTAAAATATGCACATAAAAGATGAGGTTGACCTTCTGGGTCAAACTGCTTAGAAGGATATTAGAAATCCAAACTACAACTTCTAGCGGATTCTGATGCATATTCATATATTATAAACCTCTCTAAAATATTTAAGGCAGTACTAGAAAATAAGAGTACAAGAAATAAGGCATTGTTTTAAAAAAAATAAACAACTCAAATCTGTGAATATGAATAAACAAAAATATATCATTAAAAATTATTGAATTCTTACAAATATAAAGCCTAATCGTTTAATAACCCTTAAAAATTCTATTAAAATTGTTGTAAAGAACAGTCTAAACCAGCCATCTAATTTTTTGTCCAGAATGATTTTTGTTAAACAATTTTGTGCTCAAAATCATACAAAAGTTTTCGCAAAAAACGCATTCACGCACACACACACACACACACACACACACGCACACAAATAGTGTTAGATTCTTTTAGTCAACTGATAATAAATGCAGACATTTTCCAATTATACATATTTAAGATGAACTGCAATCAATACTATACTGTACTACTATAGTTACCTATCTAAAGATTTGGAAATTTTTACCTCTTAAGATTTTTTTTCTGAATTATATACTAAACTTTTTCGAACACAAATAGCTACAAACATGTTCAATTGCCAGAAATATCACAGGACAAAACATACACCACTAACCTAAAGGCCGGTGCTGCAAGCAAGAAGGAAACAAGACGCTGGCGCTCAAGTCCTGAAGCATCCCGTTACACCATAACAAGCATGTCTTTCCATCAGAAAAAAAATCAATCAAGTCAGAAAAGTAAAAAAAAAAAAAAAAGAAATTGTGGAGGCTACGGCTCAGGCTGCACCCCTTCTGTGCATTTTCAAAAGTTGTCCATTTGTCCAAAAAGTGAAAAAGCTCTTAACACGCAGCACTGATAACTGTAGTTCTTTAGAAAGATTCATATATAGACACTATAAGAGGATGTAAGGGAGAGAAAGACAGAAGCAGAGAATGTGCATGTGTGAGAGAGAAAGAGAGAGAGAGAGAGAGAGAGGGAGAAAGAGGTGGTGGTGGTGGTGGCTCGGCTGCCTTAGCATTTGCCAAAAGCGGGGGAGAAGAGAGTGAGTGCGATCGCAAGTTCTCCTGGTAATTTGTGATGACACTCGCAGTAGAAGCTCTTCGGTCTCCCTCTAGACTCCTCTGCCTCTTTAATGTATGCATGACACATGAGGTGCCTTCGCCACACACGCATTAATTGGACTGCATATTAGGCATTGTAACTTGAGGCATATTGCTTTCCCCTCCCCCACCTTTTCGCTCTCTCTCCTCTATTTCTCTATCTTTAACACAAAAGCGCTTGTTGATCATCCAACCAACTATAGATAACTTCAACAAGGCCAAGCTTTTAACACAGAACACACACACACACATATACAAAAGCTTACCTTCTGCCAGCCAGGTCTCCTGAAGTTGGCTGAGATCTTGGAAAAGCTCTGTGACAAAGGACAGACATGAAATCAGAAAAAGGACCACAATGACAATCTTCGCTTATTTCACTTCAGACTACAGTTTGTGCTATTCTAGTTCAACAACACACACCTCAGTCTGGGTCTGAGAGCTGGGGGAGCATGTTGTGAAGCTTCTTCAGAGGCATGTGGTTTGTAATTGAGATTTTACAGAGCACAGAGTGCAGGTGGAAACAAGCAAATTGCATTTTGTGAAATGTTAAGAACCCGTGAAATGAAGATTGCCTCTTTCAGCCACCCCCTCTACATGTTCTGTGCTTACCCTCAGTGTCCAAAGCCAGGTCAGAGTTAATGAATTTCCTTTTCTTGTCTTTTGCCAGTCTGTTACTGCATGCCTTTCCCTGTGGATTTGAGGAACAGACAAACAAATCCATTTATCAGAGCTGAGCCAGGGCGCTCGGGCTGTGGTGTTCATTTTGGATTGAAATCAGTTTATTAACTTTATTTATTTATTTTTGCCAGATTTTCACTTTAAAGGTCTAAGACATCACGTGTAAGCTGTTCGATTAAATATAATATGAGTAGCCTACTTTTGTGTGCTGCATCTGTGATGCAGACCAGGCAACATGCAACCTTGCAGCCTACTTACATGTGCATGAATGAAAGGCACTCGCTGGTCATAAAGTGTGTCCATTCTGCAGCAGTTTGGACTCTGACTCTGGGAGATCTGAGTGGAGATGTTAGCTGGAGCTGTGCGTTCAGTGCGCCGTCCGATCAGCGCCTGAGCTGCTTTGAGTTAACGGCTTGAAGCTGCTTTAGTGATGAGGGAGGGGAAAAAAAAGCATGAATGAAGTGCTCGAACCCGCAGAGAAGGTCCGCTTTCAGATGCTCCATTCACCAAGACGCATACAAGCGTGTAATCTGGCGATCTGCGCTCCAAACGCGGAGTGTCTCTCAGCGTCGGCGCGTATTTAATATCTAATCTGTCCGATTCATTTCATACAGCAGGTATGAGCAGCAGGTAGGATAAACTAACACTTCAATTACGGTTGAATTAACATATTCAGGATTGGATTAACTCTTGGTACACGGATTAAAAGCCTAACGTTTGCGTTTATGTTGCGCGCAGCTGTGTTCATGTAACACTGGAGAATTTACGCGTCGCTACGGACTTTCCAAACTCACCGATAGAAATGTCGCACTCACCTCTATAAAACGCAGCGTGTTGTATCCACAAGTTGAAACGGGAAAAGGTGCTGAGTCTCGGCGCACAGATTTCGGCGATCAGGTCCGCGAGTTCTCGGCCTCCCTTCAAAGCCGCGCCGCCGCTGCGCATTCTCATTGGCTCCGAGCGCCGCGCCGCCAAACCCCGGAGCGCCCCTTCTGCCCTCCACAGTCCTGTTTACACTCCTCTAACATCACGTAGACCGAATTTACATAGATGTACGGCAGAACAATAAGGGCTGTCGTGATCATCGGATTTTGGTTATGATATGTTCCTAGAGTGGCACCCAAAGAGTACTTCTTATATAACTTTAAAATATATAACATTTTTTATTTATTTGTTTGTTTATTTTTTTTTTTACCTCTAGATGTGGATGGGACATATCTTCAAAATATTTTATGTACATAAATAACACAATAGTTAGTTTCACATTTGAAAGGTACACTACATGCACATATCTACCTAAACAATACACAATAAAGGAACACAAGATATACCCCTGATTCTACCACCCCACTGATAAGGAAAGCCATTGTTTTGTACCTTTTCCCCACTGTGTGTATGTATTTTCTTATAGTTTGTCTTGGAAGCCATATGCACACTCCAATGTTGAAACATATAAATGCACACACAGTCACAAGGAAGGTGAAAGCAACAGAGGAAAAGTTTGAATTAATGGCAACACTGTTTGCAGGTGTGCAATCTAAAGAACTGTTAAAAGTAGCAAATAACTGCAAAGAGCAAAACCCATCAATCCTCCAACTTGAATTCACACACTATGCCTTATGTGTGTGGACTTTTAAGGAATAGCTTTAAAAAATGTACAAAATTTTCTCCCTTAATAGTATTGATCAGCCAAGATACTGTATATTTCATGTCTGAAGTTCTTTAGATTTGCACTGGTGCTATGAGGGTAAAATAGCTAAACATAAGCGTATATCCTGCTGTTTAGCATCATGCAAACAGCAGGCCTAAATCATCACATGCAACCCGGTTGGCAAAAAAAATACCATTGCGCCATAATCAGTTTCATAAAATATGCCCAAAAAATCCAAATCACTTCTAATGTAAAAATCCATTTTTAAACTCTTACATGAGACTGATGCTCATGTTGAATGATAAACTATGTGCTGAGGAAAATGAGTTCTGCGACATCCTTTTGTCATTTTTTGACAATAACAGTATGTGATAGTGTGATAGCACATAATTCAGCTCAATTTAAGGCAAGTGTGTGATTATTAGGACATGGTTGGTTTGTTGTATTTGGGTCTACACTATTCACATGGTTGATGGACAGCATGTGTATATTAACACTATAATTGCATACTATCCATAATGTTAAGCTATAACATTTGCAGTCTTTTTTTTTCAGCCAAAGTGCTTTCACTCGGTGGGACTTGAGAACCACCGTTATAGACTGAGAGAATTCCATTACAGGAACTTGATGATACAGAGTGACACTTTAGGTTATTCAAGGTACCACTAGAGTTTTAAAATGCACAGGTCAGTTAGGGGTGTACAATTGACATAAGATAAATATCAAATCAAAGTTCCATGCAAAAATCAAAGGTCCATGCAATATCAAATCAAAAGGTGAGTGCTGTTGTTCGGAAGGTCTAAGGTTCAAGTGCACGTGTCAAACTGACATAGGTTGGGGTAAATGCATCAAGCACTAACTGTCCATGTGATGGAATGTGAAAAGGTAAAATTTGTAAAATTAACAATGTTCCATGAGTACTGAAGCATTGCCATTCACCACTTTGTTACATTTTGTGAATCCTAAACCTCTAACTAACCAAAGTATTAGCATTAGTATTTGCATACAATATATCTGTATAAATACTCTTTGGTCATATCAAATTTAATCCACAGTAGACTATAAATTGTGAATCTTTTTATGTGACACGTGCTTCATTTCTTAATCTGCTCATAACAGAACGGGTATGCATTAATGATCAGGGCTTATATAAAGTTTGAATATTTTCTCAGCCACACACAAGGAAGTGTTCCATTAAAAGTAATAAACTGCCAACTGCAGCTGTAAATTAGTTGTTTTACATTTCTGTTTTTTTTTTTTTTTTTCTCACTCCACAACACTTGCTAATGTTATAGTGCAAATTTAATTGGGAGCTATGCCGAGCATCAATTATAATTCAACATCAACATCAAGAGATCTGTAAATATCAGCCATACTTTCAACTAACCCTCGAGCTTTGCTGATAAAAGCCCACAGACATTTGCAAAGATAATAAGAAGGTAAATGGTAGTAAATGCCTCAAACAGAGGCCTTCTTAGATCTTCACTTCAGAGGAAAAGCCAACATGACATTTGTCATTTGTCATTGACAATCTTAAGACAAAAATAGATACAATATGACGGCCATCAAGATTAACAGTAAGTGTTAGGCCAAAAGGTTTCTGGGTGCCATGTCAAATGAAACACTTAATCTCATTAGACATTTTATCAGGTACACCAACATTTATCTGATTGTAGCCAGCATACTGATGCTATGGATACTAGCCCACCTATTAATGAAACCATGTCAATGTTAATCTCTGAGAATGATCCACCAGCTAAATAATATCTTGTCAGTGGTGGACCTGTAGTTTTTTCTTGTTAATGAAGCACAGGGTACATGTGTATATCAGATAGGCTACACTTAATTGGATACATGTTCTAAAACATATGCGATAATGTTTTACTTGACATTGTTCACACAGCATTCCCAATTAAACAAAAACTAATATTAGGAAAATTATGATGTTAGTGTTAATGGCTTTAATTCATCAGTGTTGCATATTGTCAAATATGATCATGAAATGAGCAGATGCACATTCCACTGATATTTTCCTTATTCATCAATTTAATCTTTGGTGTATCTATATAAGCAAGTCTGGTCAGAGTACAAGAAAACTTGAGGGAAATGCCTTAACAATATGAAAAATGATCAAGACCTTGTTGTAGCTAAGAGGCTTTATATACTTTGGTGAATCTAAGGACGATGTCTCTGTGATCTTAGTCTTCTCATTAGGGCTATCCTTGGTAAAAAGTACCAAGTCCAGACTAGGTTTACCAGTACTCATCCTGGAGCCAGGCCTGAGAGTGGTGTCTGGTGACTAGACCACCCACATAACCCAGTGAAACTCAATAAAATGTTACAACTTGGAGCTATATTGTGGGCTTACCACCTGCAACATGAAATGTTGGGTTAGGTGCAATGACATTCTGGTGGCAGGTGTGTGATGGACAGTTTTAGATGGATTAAATGCATGCAATATAAACTGGCTTTGGGAACATGCATTATCACTTTTCTGTCAAGGATAGAGTCTGGGCTAGTGTGTTCTAGGCATATTCAGCCTTATATCCACAGACAGTACAGGCTCTGGTACTAAACATCTTGATTGGGGGCCTCTCTCCCCACTGGAGAACTCTGCATTGTGGGGATATTCACCAGACCCATACTGAAGGCTTCACAATTGGAGATTTTCCCAGGAACAAGAGGGTTGCTATAATATGATTTTGGGTCTCAGAAAACACACTCCGATTTTTGTTTTTGCATATGCACCAACAGCAGTTTATATTCAGCCTTCTTGGAGCAGGTGCTCAAGAGGGTAGCTCCTACTTACTCAATAGTGCTACTGGTGGACTTCAATCAGTCACGTTGGGAATGGTAAAGATTCTTGGATGGCAGGAAAGTCCTCTGGGATCTGAACTGCATTCACTGAAAACGTTATAATCCTCTACCAGCCACAACTTGTCAATAACAAACACTTTCAACTTTCAAGGGTGACTTCTGAATAATGCTCTCAGAGGGATCTCCTGATTCATGCAAGAGATATAGGAAAGCCAGAAGGGCTGCAGCAAAAGCAGTTGCAGAAGCAAAAGCTTGGACATGGGAAGACTTAGGAGAGGCCATGCAAAAAAAGACTTTTGTGTGGCCTCAAAGACGTTCTAACAAACTGTTAGGAGGGGAATAAGATACCATACACCATGAGTAACTGAGGCAGAATATTGATCTCTACTGGGGATATTGCAAAGCAAGGAAAAGAGTGTCTGAAAAACACTGTAACCAAGTGCACATATCAACATGGCATGCTGAATATCATTATTTCCATCATAACTGCCCTCTATTAGGACTACATGCAAAACTATTATGGAGTATGTCTAAAAATTGATTGTACACATGTACCAAACTAATCCCAAGAAAGACTGTTCCAAGCAACATATCAGCAGCTGAATTTAGCAACACAGAGACACACAACAGCGAAACACAACACAACTGCGAAACTCACACTGACTTTACAAGCATCACTAACTGAGCAACCAATTAAAAGAGAAACCCGTTCCACAAATACCAAATCAACAACAATGCCACATATTTACGCTGAAATAATAGTAAATAAGCCTTACCTTTTAGCAGAACATCTTCTTTCCTGACTTTGTGCATACAAAGTCATTAATTAAATCCTCAAAAAAAATTTGCTAAATCGAAAGAGTGAAAATCCAAGAGTGATTGTGCATACATTGTGAATGGTGACTACGTGCCATGATAGTTTTTTTTTTTATATATTTTTTTATTTTGTGTTAATCACATCTATGGACAATCCAGCATTCAGCTTCTCCAAGTCTGAGGCCATGTTTCTATCCCAGGAAACAGTGGGATGCTCCCCAATGCAGGAGTTTAAGTACCTTGTGATCTTATTCACAAATGATGGCAAAAGAGAGCATGAGATTGACAAAACAGATCAGGTCAGTGGCAGCAGTATTACAGAGTCTGTACTGGCTTGTGGTAGTTCAAATGAGAGACTGGAGTCAATAATCACTCTAAGGTCTGCCTGTGACCCTAATACAAGTACTTCTGTTTTGTCAAAACTAAGTAGGAGGTTGTTTCTCAGCATCAATTTTATAATGTCCTTTGTACATTCGTCCTTTTTATTAAGCTGGTGTCTGTTGTCTGGCTTTGCTGAAACACACAGCTGTGTGTCATCAGCATAGTAGTGGAAGCTAAGATCATATTTCCAAATAAGTCTAGACAGAGAAATATATATATATATATATATATATATATATATATATATATATATATATATATATATATATATATATAAAGAGAAAGCAGTGGTCTTGGAACAGAGCCTTGTTTTCTTTACTTTACCGACATAGTCAGCATTTACAAATTATTGTTAGTGGACATTCAAATAAGGACCTGACATTCAAATAATAACCTGACTCAGGACAGAGCTGTTCCTGTAACCAGAGCAAAATTCTTGTACTAGAATAATATTTCAATCTCTGGTATCAAAAGCTGCACTAAGATCAACTAACACAAGCAAGGACAATGATCAGAGTGAAACACTGATCAAAGGCCAGTAGAAACAGCATTGTTTTAATATGCTGATGAGGCCTAAACCCTGGGTGAAATATGTGATACTTATTAAAGTATTCACTTCACTGCAGTATGTACTTTGCTGCAGTATGTACTTTGCTGTAGGTTCTTGGTGATAAAGGGGAGGTTAGATATTGGTCTATAGTTTAACAACCAACAAGAGCCAAGGTCAGGTTTTTAAAATGAATGAGTTGATACCTGCTAGTTTAAAAGATTTAGCTACATAGATAATGCTGAAAAGTTGATTTTTTTTTAACAGAGTGCTTCTGGTAGTATTTTTAAGACAATGCATCAGTATCAGATCTAGTATAAAAAACTGATCATTTTGGGGAGGAAATCAGGGAAATGAATTCAGTCTGGATTGGAGTAAAAGATTCTATTCACTCCACTGACGTGGTTATATTGGTCTCAACATAGTAACTAGGTATTATGTTGTCTGACTTAAAATGAATGCTCTGTATTGTCTGTCTAATGATTTTGTCAATTTCTCTACCATTAATGTCAGTAAAAATGAAAGGTCAACATTTTTTAACCATCCTTTCTTCCATTAAAATAACAACTGATATTTCATGTTTTTATTGTGTGTGCACATTTCATGCAGTATTTGAGGATAGATAAAAATAATATCTTTATTTTCAGCATCCTCAGGGGCTTACACAATGTAAGCCTCTGAGGATGCTGAAAATAAAGATATTATTTTTTATTAATAATAAAAATAAAGACATTATTTTTATATGTTCCCTGTCAGATACAAGCAGCTCTAACTGAGCTTCACTGATTTTTTTTTTCTCAGTCTTGATTTACTTCCTTTGTTGAGTATTGGATGATTTTGTCTGCTGAATGTTTTCCTTTTCAGTGACTCATTGTTGCAACCCCTGCATATATTAGGGTGTGTTAAATGTAAATATGATGTATATAAAGCTGTTAAATAGGAATAAATGTCAATTTGATGTCTATGAGGCTTATATAAATTGGGGAGTGTTCCACTGTACATGATATGTAAATAAAAGACCAGGTGCTGGAGCTTGTTTTTATGAAACTGAAGCAGATTCATCATGTACTTAAATTACTTGGTGGAAGGACAGTTTCATCAATCAGACACAGATTCATTCGTACATCATTCCTGGCACTCTAATCCATGCTTGTTTAGATTCATCTTTAATGATGAAGGGTCAGTAATTTGAACAATTTTTTTTGATGTAGGACCATTTATAAATGTTATGTAAACATTGTCAGAAAATTGGGCAGATTCTTAGAACCAACTGCAAAATCCAGTAAAACTTTGCCTAACCTAAAAAAATCGTGCTGTCTTTAATAAATGGGCAACCGAGTATAAATTGGAACATACTGCGTGGATAGTAACTTTTATTTTGTTCATGTACAATAGGACTGTTTTTATGCACTGCAAATAATGAAGCAATATTGATTTAGAAGGTCAGAAATTATGCACTCAGGTTTTAAATTGTTCGTCTTGATGAGATTGCATGCTTCTGGCCACAGCCACTTTAAACATAAAACTCCTTTCTGATTCCTGAATGGGTCATCAGCAGGCTTTATCCACCTAAAGATAAATGCCAACAGATACAGAAGGAAAGAGTTCTGGATGCTGTCATCTGATCTGTGGATCAAGTGCAATGGGAAATCATCTCCTATTCATCAGTCAGTTAATAAAAGTCAAGCTGTGCAAGCTTCCTGATACGCTACTGTACCGTGCCCCTGCATTGTGGAGGAACTGCAATGCAAATTCCTACTTGTATTTAACCATAAAACTATTCGTGCTCATAGAGACAAACTAAAAGAAACTCAAAAGGGATCTACTTGCATAGTTTCATAATTAAAACTCACGAAAAACTTGTTTTGGAGACTATATTTTGTTCTTATTGTGGATCATAAAATAATCCACCAAAGGGACAAAGGCAAATAATCCACACAAAGAACAGAGGCACCTATACTGTACATTTAACCTAATCATTAAATCACGATATATACTGCAAACTGGAATTGTGTGATCGTTTTCCCTGGTAACCTAATGTAGTCCAGTACTGGAACATTTCCAAGCCTTAAGGGCTATTTCAGTTATCACCCTTTGGGGGCTATTAAAGGTTCAATGTAGAGAGCTACATTTTTTAAGATAAGAATTGTCGAATAAACCCATGAGAATTCCTTTTTTTCTAAAAGTGAACCTGATTAGCATTTATTTTTTTGTTGCTATAAGACTTTCCTGTCGCATGTTCAATACTAACTCACATTTTTCCAATGTGATTTTCAGTTGTTCATGTTTCATAAAATGCACTGCAGAAATTATGATTAAGATGATATTAAGGTGATTAAGATGATAAAGTTGAACACAGTTTCAATGTTTGTGAGTAAACGTGAGTTGTTGATGGTTTCTAGTAAGTCAGGCTGTAAGCATTCTCTGCTGTGTTCCTCTGCTGTACTCTGTGGTGTTTGATTTAAATACAGTGCAAAATCCCATTTAGGTCAAACTTACCAGAGTTTTTAAAGCTCACACAAACAAGGGTTAATCACAAATCACAAAATTCTTACCGGGAATTTAAATTCCAAGCATATTGTTCAGTTATTCATATTAAATCATATCATTAATATTTCAGAATTATTAAGTGTAGATACAGAAACAGATCCTGATAGTTTAAGGAGTTAAATATTGCCTGAAAGATTCGCAACAATTGTCAGTTAAAAAATACTAAATGCAATGCATTATCGTAAGTACAACCACAACTACAGAAATACACACAATGTCTGCAGACTAATCAGCATAATCAGTTCAGCAAAGCAAATGTTGACAGCAGCACCTCCTGAGCATTTTGTACAGGTAGATTTGACTGCTACAAATGAAGTGTTGACTGGGTTGTCATGGAGATCAGTAACACTAGTGAGGTCGGTGCCAAACTTTAGTGAGAGTTTTCATCAACAGGTATGAGTGCTTCTCCAATTACTCGTGCTGTTATGTTTTTCAGCCCCCACCCCCAATCGCAGACAGAGTGAAGCACATGTAAATGAACACTGCACTTCAGCCAAGATGCTTTCAGAGAAGCAAAACTTTAATTAAAATCAAACACAACTCCAATTCTTTCAAATTAGGTGATGTGATTTGAGGAAAAAAAAAAGTTAGTAATCAAGCAGAATGCCACAACTGAGAAGTTGCTAAGTGAGTTATATGGATTTGACACAAGCTGTAAGGAGTGACTAGCTCATTCATGCAGGAAGTACAGACATTTTCACAGAGAAATTGTGTGTGAACTGAATTACTCAGGTGTAAATGAAGATTAAATATGAGGCTGAACATTACATATACAGCCACGATGCATGAAGATGCAGTGTTGTATTTGTCCTGTCATCAAACAAGGCATAGCACATCTGAGTGATCTGAGAACTAATAAATACAATCACTGCTCATCATTTGTTTTATACATCTTATACACACAAAGATAAAGCACACATGTAGACACACCATTTGCAGTGCAGTTTCCATTTTTAAAAGCTTATTATTATTATTCTTATTATTATTCTTATTAATAATAATAATAATAATAATAATAATAATAATAATAATATATCATTTGAAAACTATTAATATTGTCATAAATCTTTGAACATTCAAATATTGAAATACTGATTATATTTCTCTTAATCTACACTGCGCTAATATTTTCTTATCAGAATCAGGATCATGCTCTTTGCGTTCAAAATAAAAAAAACAGCTGCATGAAGTAATTAAAATAAAGACTCAAATAACTGATCCACCACTGTAGAGTATATTATCACTGACTTACGTACATCTTTAATCTTACTCATAGTTTTAGGGGCTCTTTCACGTCATACTTCAATTATGGTTAAATTTGAGGAGCTTTGTAACAGTTATTTAATGTGCACTGTTACAACCTGTGTGCATGGTTAAATATAGGCCAAATGCTGATAAAAGTATTGCAGAATGGATTTAGTAGTATTTATAATACTAATATTATACTTATTTATAATCTACTTTTTAACATTCTTATTTGCAGTCTATCATTTAAAAAAAAAATTTTTTACTCATGTTTGTTCTGCATAAAGCTAATTGCCCTCAAGGTAATAATAAATTCTCTAAAACACTGTAATCAAGACACAGCACAAAATTTCATTTTAGTAGTTTTAACCTGTCTTGCTCTATTTGCATAATCTCTTGTTAAATAAGTACTGTGCTCTATATACAGTGCTGCTTTATTCTGTTATATTCTGCTGTTTATACTGATTTATTCTGTTTTTGTACATATCTCATAAATTGTTTCAGGAATTAAAACAAAATCTAAGATAAGAAAAAGACAACCTGAGTAAACACAAAACTGAGTTTTTAAATGATAATATTATTTACCAAATGATAATGTTATATACCAAAAATGTTCTCCCCTGTAGTTATCCCCTGTTACTAATTCCCCAAATATATGAAACTGCATTCATAATGGGGTTCAGCTGGACTAGATGCAACCAGGCCTGATTACTGCAAACCCTGTTCAGTCAAATCAACACTTAAATAGAACTTTTTTAACAGCATGAAGTTGGGTAAAAGGTCTTACAGTAACACACTATGCCAAAAATTAAATGAAATTCTAGAAATGATGAGGAAGAAGGTGATTGAAAGACATCAGTCTGGGAAGGGTTACAATACAATTGCAAAGGCCCTGGGACTCCAATGGACCACAGTGAGAGCCATTATCTCCAAATGGAAAACCTCAGCACAGTAGCGAACCTTCCTAGAAGTGGCTGACCTTCCAAAATTCCTCCATGTGCACAGCAACGACTCATCCAGGAAGTCACAAAAGAGCCAAGGACAACATCAAAGGACCTACAGGCCTCTCTTACTTCAATAAAGGTCACTGTTCATGATTTCACTATCAGAAAGACACTGGGCAAAAATGGCATCCACGGAAGAGTCGTGAGGTGAAAACCACTGCTAACCCAGAAGAACATTAATGCTTGTCTGAATTTTGCCAAAACACACCTTGATGATTCTCAAATCTTTTGGGAGAATGTTCTGTGGATTGATGAGTCGAAAGTGGAACTGTTTGGAAGACAGGAGTCTCATTACATCTGGCGTAAACCAAATAGAATTCCACAAAGAGATCATCATACCTATGATCAAGCATGGTGGTGGAGGTGTGATGGTATGGGGATGCTTTGCTGCTTCAGGGCCTGGACAACTTGCAATAACTGAGGGAAACATGAATTCTGTTCTCAACCAGAAAATCCTAAAGGAGAATGTCCGGTCTTCAGTTTGTAAGTTGAAACTCAAGCGCAACTAGATTATGCAGCAAGACAGTGATCCAAACACAGGAGTAAGTCCTAGTTCTAGAAGTACTGTAAGTGAAAGACTGATCTCCAGTTATAGGATGCATTTGATTGCACTTATTGCTGCTAAAGGTGGTACATCCAGATTTTAGGTTTAAGGGTGAAATTAGTTTTTCACAATGGTGATAGGCGTTGGAAAACTTTTTTTTGCTTCAATAAAAAATAATAATAAGAAAAAGAACTGTATTGTGTTTTCACTCAGGTTGACTTTGTTTTATGAGATATACACAAAAACAGAAGAAATTAAGAAATTTTCATAGCACTGTAAGTGATGACACAAATTTGTTTGGCAGCAGTTCCATAACATAAAATGTAACTATAAACTAAAACATCCATTTGTCATTTATTAATAAATTTCAGAAATTAAAATTGTTGTGGTTTAAGAAGAATAAAACACTTTGGGACATGCTGTTATAGGAAAATCATCAACTCTGGTATTGTAGCACTAACTCTATTCCTGCTGGGCCGTATCACAATACCCCATCATTCATTATTTTCCTGTACGTCCTTTTGTGTTTCATTCTTATTTAAGACAAAATGTCACAGAATGTCACATAGCCATATAAAGTTGCTATGAAAAAAAGAAGGCTTGTTGGTAAACTCTGACTAGAAGGACAACGAAGAGCAGAGTAGAGGTGTAGAGGCAGAGAAGTGTGGAAGAAAGAGGAAAAAAGCAGACAGCCCTGATTTGGAAGATTCACAGTCTGCCTTCCGCTCTTAAAAACCATAAATTGTCACTGTTGGAGAAAAGGAGGGGAGGGGGAAAAAACACCAACAAGCCACAAACAAAACACCTATTAATTAGATTGCGACACTGCTGCAAACCAATCTTGTGTTCCCATATAATTATTAATTTCTTTTTTGTTTTGAAGTTATGAGCATTGATTTTTTCCCCTGTCGGAGGTCCAGAGTCGCACTGGGACCATCTGTTCCGTACAGCTCCTCTGAGTCTTCCACTCCTCCTTACGCACACACACACACACACACACACACGCACACACATACACACACACACACACACACACACACACACACACGCACACACATGCACACACATGCACACACACACATGCACACACAAGCACACACACACACACACACACACACACACACACACACACACACACACACACACAAAACACACCTCATCCACTATCCACAGCCAAGCAACAGTTACAAACAAGACAAACAAACACAAATAAACGCCAGAAATAGTCACTAGAGAGGGTTAGAGATTTCACTCTTGCTATACGTGTGATTATCTTACCTGTGCTGTTTTCTTATCAATAGGGCTTGCTTAGAAATCATTAGGGCTGACTGATCCAATAGCAAGGTATCTGTTATTAATACTCAATATCTGTTATTGGTGTTAAATTGGTGTATATGTATACTGACTACAGTATTTATTAATAACATTAATTCACATGGTATAAATTAAATGTGTTAATATCTCTAAGATATCACCTGATTATTACTGTAATACTGTAGCCAGAACCATATCTGGTTTACATAACAAACTTTAAATAATGGTCCCTTACTGTTACCTAGCAACAGCACAATAACTTTTTTTATTATTTTTTATTTTTATTATTTTTTTTTTTAATAAAGGTACATAAAATTGTCACAAAATTGTCATTGAATTCTTGAATCTGATTGGTCAGAAAGTGTTGATTAATTTTCTATTACAGCAACTCTGACAGGAAAATCACAGGTTTATATTAATGCACTCGTTCAAATACATTATAGTTTCATTGAGTTATAATCTTTGAAATCGTGATGTTTTATGGTCTGCCAGTCTCCAGTGTAAGCACTTTGTAAGAGTCAGACATTTTTTCAACACGATAGAATCAACAGAACTGACATGTTGTGGATGTTCTACAACATTAACTGTGACTATAAATAGTTAAACGTATGATGTAATGTTAATTAATAACTTAGAAATTGTAAACATTGGCAAACTGTTGTGGCATAAGAGGAATAAAAAATAATTGGGGCTGGTACACACTACCCTGTTGTTAATTAAATTCTTATAACAGCACATCCTGTTATGTTTCATTCTTTACTTATACCACTGAAAGCTAATTTTGTGCTAATCAATAAATAAAGTCTTGAAAATAAATCAAATGATTTGCCAATGGAGTAAGATCATTTTATTTCATGAGGTTACTGTCACTAGTGCTCCAGACTCCAGGTACTTCATTTCCCAGAATCCCTTGCTTACCACCAAGCCTATCTCTCTGATCTCAGCCACATACAACCAACATCTGATTAGGCTCAAGTTCACCAACCCTCTGATTAGACTCACCTGGCTCTCATTATCTCTATAGAAATACTCCTCTGTTTCAGTTATTCATGGCTCAGCCTTGTTTGTGCTAATGGCCTAGTTTGTTTATTTGATTTTCTTTTTCTTTTTTTGCCATTTGGCTTGACCTGTTGTGTCATTTCAACCAATTTCTTATAATTTCTGACCCTGCTGCCTGGACTTTTTGACATTATCATTGCATACCAATTTACTATTGTATGCACCATTAAACATGTTTATCTTTGGAACATTTGCTTGGTGTTTTTGCCACTTATTTACATGCCATTCTGTATCTTTTTGTTTCACATGGTCTACATTACGTTTGTTGATAGTTGTTAGATATCACCTGAATTCCCAGCTAGAACTTTATCTAGTTTACATAACACAATTCAAATGGCCCTTGGTTACTTTTTCCTAGCAACCCCCAGGCAACAACAACAACATAACACCCATGAAATGATCATGGCCTGTTGTCATAGAGACAGGTTGTGAATGGAGGCCTTACTGGCTTTGAAGAGAGTGTGTACATGTGTATACAGGTGTGTCATTTATGAACCCAAGTTTTTTCAGGGGTCAGGCTTGAAAACCTTGTCACATAAGTGCTAAGAGCTTCTGAATTTAGTGCTGACAGTGATGGGCAATGTCAGGGAAAAGATATGGGCATTCCACACTTTTCTACACCACATACCAGTGATTTATCTCATACACAGCCAGGCAAAATTTGCTGTTCAGTTTTTGGTTAAGCATCAAGCAGTGAGATCATTGCAAATTCACAACTATTCATATGATTCAGTTATACAGTGGCAAAGGTGACAGTTTTTTTTGTGACTTTGTTCATATTCCAATTTAATCATCCTTTAAACAAATTTAATCATACTTAAAATGTTGATGAGATTTAGAATCTGATTATGATGTACGTTGAACTAGCCAATTAATAAAATTTTGAGCACAAATATTATACCGTAAAACATCATATTTTAACTAACAACATTTTAAACATAGCAATTTAAATGCAAATATTTCTTTGACTCAAATTATGAGATCATTTAATCTAATTCTAGACATTTTTACTGATATAAAGTAATCTTATCAATTGTCAAATGGCAAATCAATTTACTTCTATTAAGAAATAAAGCCTTGGGGAAAAGTCAAATAATCTACCAATGCAGTGAGAAAGTATTAGAGATAAGGAATCTCATATTATGTACTTCAGTCCTCCGTCAGCCTTACAGCCTTTTATTTCTTTTAACTCTTAGTTCTGTGCTATGTGTGGTTGACCGCAAAGCTTTCAGGCCTGGAGAGTCTAAATGAACACACACAGACACATGCTGTTCACAGAGACGTCCGTTTTATTTGTGCAGAACAGGAGTATTTATTCACATAGATAAGCAGCCGTGCGTGGGCGTGTTTCTAATTTTGCAGGTGCTAGACAGATTCAGACAAAGCACACAGCACACAGTCATGCTACAAAAAATAAGTCTTTTCAAGGTATAGAAAATACATGTGTCAGCTATAATAAAGGATGGTAGTTGATCAGCTTATTCAAAGATGTAATTAAGTGAATACATTCATCATAGGTATTTGATAGCAGTGCATAATATAAGAGAATACATGATATAATAGAATTCCCTTCAGAAAGTTCATTTAATAAAATTAGTTAAACCTTAATATTTTAATCAACTTAAGAAGTAATAGGACTAATTACTACATAGAAGAGTAGATTTTTGGTGGAACATTTGTTTAATAGTTTTCCTATTTAACTGCCATTCTGTACATTTTGTTTCATACATGGCACTAATAATAATAATTCAACTGTATTAAAAACTGTAAAGGTGTTAAAGAATTTCATTATTTACTTTTTCCATACAAGCATGAACACACACACACACACACACACACACACACACACACACACACACACACACCTCTCTCCTTCTTGTAAATAGTCTCTACATAATATAACCATTCCTGTCTTTCAACAGCACTGAGAAGATTATTTAAGTTGCCCACTCTGCTTCAGACACAACCAAAGCAATGGTCTGGAGGGTGTGTGACGTTGTGCCGAGGCAGAAAGAAGGGCGAAAGTGTCAGGGGACATCAGTCTCCCGGCATGCTTGGCATCCATATTGAATAATTCAAATGCGCCGCCATTCCCTTCCACCTGAGGAAGCCTGTCTCCTGGCGTCACCAGTGGGGCCACTCAGCATCTCCTGAAAGGTCAGGCACTCCCCTGGCTGAGAGTAGAGCCTCAGGGACTAATGCACTCCCATTTTAGCACTCGCTTATACACACTCCTCTGATCTGACAAGGCCAAGCCACTCACCTTGAAGGCACCTTCAACAAACCGACGCTTTCACCACTAAAGTGCCTGATCGTGGAGTTGTATTTACGTTTTCACGGCAAATCAATTGATCCAATTTTCATTACTCCAGAGCAAATGGAGGGAAAGGAGTTGGGACGAGGTGACTGGCCTACTCAGCAAGCTGCTCTTTGATTTATCCTGAACTTTTTCAGTGTTTGCAGTTTGGGCATGGGTCATTCTGATTACGTTTTGCTGTAGCTTATTTACTAGAAGTGATATGGCAGAGAGATGGAGGGTGCAGCAGGGTATTATAGTGAACATGCATGATACAAATGGGTGCATTCATCAGCACCTGACTTGTATTGACTGAAATTAAAGAGCTCTGGGGCGAGGGGCTGGGTGACCTGCAGCGATGCCCAGGAACTGTAGTGCACAGAAATCGAAGAATAATGGATTTGATACTTTTAAACTGAAGAGGACAGTGGAGAGGGATTAATGAATGGGTTAGTAAGAAGTTGGAACCTGTATTGTATTGATCCAGATGCACTCTACAAATGATCATGTGGATATGTACTGAGGTTAATAGACTGCGTGACTGTGAGTTCTGTAGATAATTCAGTGGTGCAAGGTCAGTATTTTCAGTGATTTGAGAAAGGCCCAAATGATTTTTCAACTTTGCTCATGCTTGGGAAATTCTTAACAATTCACATACCTTGCACAGTGGGTAAGAAACACTACAAAGGTTAGAATTATTCCTTATGACTTCATTATATGAATTTAAATAAAATCTAGCAACATTTGTATTCATATGAATTCTTGAGATTATTTTTCTTATAAAATCATGAGTCTAAATAACAGAATAAGATCCTTAGAGCCTGAGAAAAAACAACAGAGTAAAACTATTCACTCTAAAACACAATCATTTCACTTCTAAAGTATTCTCTGGCAGTCCGTTTAAAGATTTCTCCTGAGGGAGAATACTGCTGATGTTCTGAAGAGCTGAACTTGGCTCAGTATTGTCTCCCATTCCAGTGTGATATTGTGAGTAGAAGTGCTCCCCGAAGAGTCCCAAAGAGTTCCTGTGAACCAAAACAAACCCTCAAAGCTGCTCTGATGCCTCACGAAATCAAATGGACATGTTTGCAGTCATCCTCTGGTAATACTCAGAGAATTGGTCAAACAAGGAGAACAGAGCAAGAGAGGTAAGATGAGAAAGCTGATGTTTGACAGATTTAGGTTCATGACATATGGCAGCTAGCATTGTCCTCAATCCCATTCTTGCTTGTTAACACCTGTCTACATTGTGGTGTGTGTTCATTTTAAACACGATTCATGAGTTATACAAAGCAATTGGGGCGCTCATTTTTTGTAATTAGTGTACTTTCAAACTATGTAAATGATACTAAACAAGATTCGGAAGCATTGGATCCAATGAGCTAATGATGATAGATAAAGCAAACATAACACACCAATAAATTACAAATATGTCATTTAAAATAATCAACCTCATATATCAAGTTGTAAGTTGTAAATATTTTTAGGCCAACCTGAGCAAAAAAACACTTCCTACTAGATTTAGAAAAGTTTTGGTAAAACTGATTTTCTTTGTACTCACATATTGATAAATGACAATCACCTGTAAATTATTAAGCACACACAGCGAACACATTTAGTGATGCCCACAAAACTACACAAAAGAGCTGAAAACTACAAAACGACCACTAAATGGTAAATAAGTGGCTAAATTGTGAAGGAGCTCTCGTATGATACGAACATTTTTCTAAACTGGATTTTTATTAAGACCGCATAACTAGAGTAAATCCTCGTGCAAACAATGGGCCTCATTTATCAATATTTTATTAAAGTTCTGTGTAAATGTTCCTGTAAGACAAACCGAAATTTCCTTTTGTCATAATTAATGATTAGTTTTATTTGTCTTATTTTTTGGGTTTGTGTTGGCTCACTTTCATATTCTTTAAATAATTCAGATAATATAAAACAGCTGGCTTTCACAAAAATGTTATTGTATTCTTATTCCCTGACTTAATAAACTAGCATAAGGATGTGTGTGTGTGTTTCTTTTTATTATTATACACTCTTTTTTTATTATACACTCTATAGTTAAATGGTAAATGGTGCACTTATATAGCACTTTTATCCAAAACACTTTACACTGTGTCTCATTCACCCATTCAGTAGCAGAGCTTCCATGCAATGCACTAAATTGCCATCGGGAGCAACTTGGGGTTCAGTATCTTGCCCAAGGACACTTCGGCATGTGGAGTCATATGGGCTGGGAACCGCCAATCCTACGATTATTGGACAACCCACTCTACCACCTGAGCCACAGCCACCCCTATAGTTCCACTTCTATAAGTGTCTCAGGATGAGGGTATCTGCTAAATATAAACATAATAAAAATAAGCAATTTAACCTCGACAGTATAATACATATATAAAAATCCATAAATCTATGCAAATTATATGAAAAGTCAGTCAAGTAGAGGTTTACAGTAGTTAGCCTTCTTACATGTATATTTATATACACTCAGGAGCATGAGTGGGATGCAAACGTTTTTCCAAAATTAGGGGATTTTCATCCATCCATCCATCCATTTTACATCACGCTTATCCTACACAAGGTTGCATGGAGCATGGAGCCTATCCCAGAGAACTTGAGGCACAAGGTGGGGGACACCCTGTGATGGGGCGCCAATCCATCACATTGTACAGTGCACACATTCACACACCCATTTGGAAATGCCAATCAGCCTACAGCGCATGCCTTTTGATTGGGGAGGAAATCGGGATACCTGGAGTAAACCCCCAAAGCACAGGGAGAACATGCAAACTCTGTGCACACAGGGCGGAAGCAGGATTCAAACCCCCAACCCCGGAGGTGCGAGGCAAACGTGTTAAACACTAAGCCACCTTGCCCCACTGGGATTTTCATTATTATCAAATTTCTTGTGTAAATGCTCCTATGAACAGTTTAACACTACATCCATTCGTATCCAGCTTGATAAATGAGGCCCTTTCTGTATGTAATGTCGTATTCATATTTCAATGACAAGTACTCAAATACTCAAATAATCAGGTTGTGTCTGAGGAACAGTAATTTAAGCACTCATGGAGTCTTACAGCTGAGGAAGTCACTGTGTAAGTTGTGAGCAGCCTGTAAGACACAAGTGTCTGCACAGATCATTAAACAGTGAGTGACCATGCCAAACAGTGAGATGAAGCTGGTCACCTGATCCCAAACTAATGTCCCACACCTTGATTCAACATGGCACTGGTAAAATATTAATCATGAAAGAATAGTTACCTCCAGGTTGCCTTCAGTTAACCTAATTCAGTTGCCTCTAACATCACAACTCACTGAGCCATATGAATGTGGCTTAATAGGACCTTAGTAAATTCTTAGTAAATTCTTACAGATCTGCAAGTGTGTGAGTCTTTTCAAAATAATATACAGTAGATTACAAAACGCATTCTACCCATATTAAGACCCAGATGAAGCCACATCCAAATGACTGTAAACATTATAGAAATTTTTTTTGTCCCTTAAGGTATGTTTTGTTTTTTTTCCACTTAATAAAACATATTGGTGTTATACTCCCCCCGGAATATAATACTGCAATTCGTGCTTTACCTTGGACTCCAAACATAATCTCTTTGGAGTCCGTAATAGTGGTTGGCTTCTTTATTGTTTTGTCTTTTACCCAAAATATTTCATGCTGAGCATCTTTAGTCCCTAATGAAGCATTTCTAAATTTAGTACAAATGATATCACAATTTAAGCATAAAAAGGTGCAATGAACAACTTACCACCCTCATGAGCATGGCTAACTATTATATCATTATATTCTGAAGAAAACTCTAATACGCCTCAGATTGCTATATTATAAATTGCTTAGCCCTTATAATTGAGTTATTATACAAGTCATTAATTACCACATGACTGTGCAGATATATTAACAGTACAAACATGATTTGACTACATAAAGAACACAGAACCCAAGTCATGATAATGTACACCGTCTGGCCACATTTTTATATGTCACCAAAGTCTGATTTCCACCAAGTGATTAATGATCTTCAGTGAATGATGTTGATCTTTGATCAGCAGCTAATGTAAACTGAGCTCCAGAGGTCAGAAGGGTCAGATGAGTTGTCTGCTCACAGCCAGAGTCCTGCAAGCTCCCAGTCTGTAAGTAATGGAGGTCTGGAGTGTGTAGAGCTTTCAGACAAAAGGAAGAGGCAGAGATGGATGGGTGAAGGCCCATCTTCATTATCACTCAATATCACACCCAGCAGGTCATTCACACATAATTACCTGAAGCTCTGCATCAAGACAAGGTAACTAAAAAGAGAGTTTGATCATGGTCCCAAAGATTGAAATTATTATAGATACAAGTGCTATATGGGAAAGACAAGATATACTGTCGGTAAGAGTTATTTCTGTTCTAATGATTATATCTGCATTTTTATTGTAAAGCTTGTGATTTGTGTGAGGGTGGTTTGTTCAAAAAAAACTTTTGACTAGACAGGGCTCAGTATAGCAGATGAAGAACACATCTATGTGCAATCTTCGAAGTAGGATTACAATTAATCCCTTTAACTCTCATCTTATTATTCAGTACCATTATTCATTTATCTTAAAAGCATATTATGCAGTACATACTATGATTTTTTCAGTAAATCTCATAGGAAGTATGTGTAGTTATCATTAGACACACTGATGGGTCATGTCATTTAAGATAATAAAATGCTATGGTATAAGTTCATGTAAATTATATTGAGCTAATGGTCAGTGTGAATAGAAGCTGAAGCCTATCACAATAAACTACTTATTAATATATGCCTTACATCAGTTCTGTTTTCATTATAATAACCTGATTTTAGGTAACACATGGCACCTGCATGAAGCCTGTGTGACCTTGGACATAAACCTACATAAACATTTATGAAGGTTTATTTCAATAGGTGTCTGCCATTGCAGAAACTGATTCCATCGAGTTTATATAATAGTCAAGTCAAGTGACATGACGATATAAGGTTGTGTTGTAAAAACGTCTGGGCCTCGTTGCATTAGAACATTGTAATATGTAATAACTGACTTTGTACTGTAGCTCAGTGCAGTTCTGATATGTTGTATATCTCGGTTAAATATAATATGTCAGTGTAATGATATGATGACAAGCATTCGTACAAATCCTGTTAGCAGAAATTAGAACCTCACTTTATTTAAGGGCCAGATTAAAAAAAATTATCAGAGATAACTCTTGTTACACTGTAATGACAGCCACTGTTAAAACCTTTATTATGTAGTAGTGTAATAAATATCCATATTTCCAACAAATTCTGAGTTCTCCTCCAGAGCATATTTTAGAAGCTCTCAAATTTATTTGACTTTTTATAATGCACTGTACTACATCACGTCTTCATCACATCATCACCATTAAATTACTCTGTCATACCAAAATACATTGAGCAAGAAAGGCAGTTGTCATTATATTCAAATATAACCCAGCAACTTGCAACTTAGGTGTTGCTGTTTGAACGTGTGACTGCCTTTTTACTATGCTATGCCAAAATATGCATGTTACTGCATCTACTGTATTATATAAGTGCAAACATTCATTAAAGAAAATGCAAACACAGTCCAAAATCCATCAGAGAGATACTTGAGTGAGGGATGTAGTGATAGAAGAAGTGTAACAGAGAATGAAGAGTAAGACAAACAATACACTGCACATTTGCATAACAATAAGGTAATTACAAAATTACCGACAGTTCAGTAATATGATTATGATACAAACTACATCTCATATCATTGATTAAAAGAAGCACTTAACCTCAGAGCTCGGAAGATTCAAAGAGAATCCCACTAAAGCACAGGGGCCAGACCCCACTTGCTCTAAGTCCAGTGGAAGACCAAAGAGGTTAATGTAAATGGCCCTTCCATTAAAGACAGATTTTCATAATGATCACCACTTTAGGATTGCTTAGGATGTGATGTGAAGAATGTAAAAACTTTAAAACAAAATATTAAAAAGAGCTGAATATTAAAACATTTCTGAACCTGAAACATTTATTGGTGCACCTTTACGTCCTTTTTATGAGTTTAGAAGTAAAGCAAATGTATTTTTACACTCCTGAAAAGTATCTCAGATGCTTTATAATCAATCTATATCTCTGTAATTAGAAAGGAAGTGACTGCCTTGTCATCTGGTTTAATTCAGAACGAGACTTTTTAGTATCACTAAAGCAGAATGTCTTCCCATCAGTCACAAGACCACTGCAGAAAATTAATCTACAAAAAAAAAAAAACATGCTGATACGCAGAAACGGCACAGTAAAAAATAGCCTGCCTTTCACTGGATTCCAGCCCAACAAGCGGGATGTATTAGTATAAGCAAAGCAACAATCACTAAATTATTGATTTCCTCATTAGACTCTTTGTCAGGACCATTTAGCGATGTTAAAAATGAGCCTTCATTAGCCACTTGCAGGAGCGCCATGGCCGCCTTTGATTTATAATGTGCAACATGGTCAATAAGGGGGGGTGGGGGTGGAGGGAGGGGGGGGTCACACAGAGACGATGAAAAACACGGCCCTCATACTGCGAGCAGCGTTCAGCACACTCCGACACAATGTACATAAACACCTCTCACAAAACATGAATTACAACAGATGTTGGGGTTTGTTTCACAGACCCTCCTCTCAACCTGTCCTCTGTATGGCAGCAGTTGGTGCGAACAGTATGTGGGCACCAGAAGATAAATTTCAAATCTGACACCATTGATGTTTGTGCTTACAGGTATGAATATACAAATACAATACTGACTAAAAATTTGGCCCATATTTGCTTTATTCTCTGATACAATCCACTGCTGATATGAGTGGAAGGATGAGAAAACCTATCAGAATTCTGGAAAATAAACAAAAAGGACAGAAATTGGGGTTTTGACTACAATTCTCTAACAATAATATACTTAGGACACTTTATAGATGTCTAAAATCTTGTGATTGCCTCATAAAAGTATTATTTTTGCTTAGGTATTTGCTATAGCAAAAACTCTGTGTTACTGATCAGAAGGTCAGAGGTTCAAGTCCTGGCACTGCCAAGCTGCCACTGTTGGGCCCTTGTGCAAAGTCCTTAACCCTCTCTGCTCTAGGGGTGCATTATCATGGCTGACCCTGCACTCTGACCCCAGCGTTCTAACAAACTAGGATATGTGAAGAAAAGTATTTCACTCTACTGCAATGAACTGTATATGTGACAAATAACAGTGTGTTACAGTCCTAATAGAGGTGCTTATTTGGATTTCTTTATTGATCATAATGATCACAAAAAAAGAGCCGAAACATGCCATGTGATGTATTGACATACAGTGGGGGAAATAAGTGTTGGATGCGTCAACATTTTTTTAGTAAATATATTTCCAATGAGGTTATTCACTTGAAATTTTCACCAGACATCAGTATTAACTCAAGAAATCTGGGGATATAAAGAATTCACAACATTAAAGTCTATAAATAAAGTTATGTGTAATAAAGAGGAATGACACAGGTAAAAGGTACTGAACACGCTAATTGAAATGTATTTAATACTTAGTGGAGAAGCCTTTGTTTATAATGACAGTTTCAAGACGCTTCCTGTATGAAGAAATTAATGGCCTGCAGTATTCAGGTGTGATTTTGGCCCATTCACCTAAACATATTGTCTTTACATCTTGTTCAATTGGAGTCAAGTCAGGTGATTGTCTGGGCCAGTCTAACACCTTGATTTTTTTTGCTGAAACCTATTGAGAGTTTCCTTTGCATCTTCATCATCCTGGTGGATGGCAGCAGATTCTTCTCAAGACTCTCCCAGTAAAGGGCTCCATTCATCGTTCCTTCAATTATATGAAGTCTGCCAGTACCATGCAATGAAAAACAGCCCCACACCATGATGCTTCCACATCCACACTTCACTGTTGGTATAGTGTTTTTAGGGTGATGTGCAATGCCATTTCTTCTCCAAACATGGTATGCAGTATGACAGCCAAAAAGTTCAATTTTGCTCTCGTCTGACCAGACTAAACTCTCCCAGTATTTAATAGGCTTGTCCAAATGAGTTGTAGCAAACTTTAAACGAGCTTCAACAGGCCTTTTCTTTAATAATGGGCTCTTGTGGGTGAGCGTGAGCATTGGAGTGCATTAGTTATTGTTTTCTCTGTGAAGATGGCACCTGCTGCCTCTAAGTGTTTCTGGAGCTCTTTCCAGGTTGTCCTTGGCTCTTGAGCTACTCTTCTGACTATTCTTCTGATTCCCTTTTCAGAAGTCTTGCGAGGAGCTCCTGTGCGTGGCCAGTTGATGATGGAGTGATGTTGCTTCGACTTGCAGATAATGGCCCCAATGGTGTTTACTGGAAGATTCAGATGTTTTGAAATACGTCTGTATCCGATTCCATCAATATGTTTTGCAACAATAAGGTTGTGAAGGTCTTGGGAGAGCGCTCTGCTTTTACCCATCATGAGATGTTTCTTGTGTGACACCTTGGTAATGAAAAGCCTTTTTATAGACCATCAATTTACTAACCCAGCTGATATTAATTTGCACAGATAGGGGGTATAATTACTTATGGATTTCAGCTGGTTCCTTGCCTTACCTGGCCTTTGAGAATTGCTTTTTCTTAGCGTGTTCAATACGTTTTTCCTGTGTCATTCCACTATTACACATAACTTTATTTATGAATTTTAATATTGTGAATTCTTTGTATGTCCTGATTTCCTGAGTTAATACTGAAGTCTGGTGAAAATTTCAAATGAATAGCCTCATTGGAAATATATTTACTGAAAAAAAATGTTGACGCCTCCAATACTTATTTCCCCCACTGTACGTTATGCCTAATGCTAGAATGGAAAATAAATTTCCCAAGGACGGTCATTCCACCATTGGCAAAACACTGGTAATGAAAACAATCTTGCAGGCTCACGTTTTCTCAACTGTGTTTTTACAAAGTTTTCTTTCTACAATAATTGTGGCATCAAGTCTATATCTACAGTGATCTGAAGCTACATTTTTGAAGAAAAGCATGCATCATCTTCATAACTATTAACATTAGAGTTTATTTACCTTTCTTGGATTGGTCATCAAAGACCAAATGAAAGTTGCTTCAAAGTAATGCATTTCAAAAATTGAGTTTGTCTTCCTACAATTAATGAGACCAAACCATTTTTATATGTCTTGCAGATATATATATATATATATATATATATATATATATATATATATATATATATATATATATATATATATATATATATATAAACCCTCAATGTTAGCTTCGCTACCAGTGTGTCCAGTTGCTGGTTACAGTTGCACAGATAAAAAGGAGATGGAAAAGAGACTTGAGCCAAAATGGCAGACTGGCTTCTCAGTCGATTCTCTCCACTTAACCTAACAAGAGCGACAAATCAAGCTGATCCTTTTGCTCATTAGGTAATTAGAAGCGACCCATCTCTTCAATCGGATTCCCATCTGTTCCCTTCTCTTACTGCACTCCACACACACAGGGGGTGATGGACAGGGTAAGAGCTCCAATCCAATGAACAGACCCCTGGAGCTACATACTGTACAATCAGATCTTCAGAACAAACTATCAATAGAGTTATTACACCCAGGACTAATACACATGTGATATTAGAAAATACAGACACCATAACATACACCTCATAATTGTGTAGTGATTGTGGCATAAATGGCGCTTGTAAGGAACTTTTCTTCACTGGATGAGTTTGAGAGTCTATTCAAAGATTGAAGTGGCATTTAATAATGGGTTTGAAGTGAAGTTTCACGGTAACATTGTCAACCTGAGGCAACTTTGCTTTTTGCTGTCTTGTCCATGTTCGTGCATGGCAAGTTACACTTCAGATATTGATTTTTTTCCCTTGACACCTTATCTAACCGCCTGTGATCAACGACCTTATTTTCACACTAATTTCTTCTTTATCAAAAGTGATAAATACCGCATTGACATGAGGGCTTCTTTCCACAAGGCTTAAATGAGCAGATCTGTACAACGTGAAAGAACCACAAGCAATGTAAGGAGTGGAAATCAAAATTGAAGGAAAACCCTGAGGTCAAATAAAGTCATTATATTTTTTTTAATTACACATATGAAGAACATTTGAAGTCATTATTTGCAAACAATGCTGTATTAAAGCCCCAGTGCCCTGCAACTGTAACAGACACTTCAAACTAAATCATTTTGTGTCCAGCGTACTGGAGGTGTACATCAGGCTGCCCCAGCAGAGGGAGGATATTGATGGCTGGAGTGTATAAAGGAGAGGCTTGCTGACAGCTGGCAGCCCTGCAGGAGACCGTCTCCACGTGAAGCTACTGCTACCAAAGAGGCAGTGGGGAGGAGGGGAGAATGCAGCAGGGGATCAGGATCAACACATAATGGAGGCCTCAAATGCAGTTGATGGTCTCCAAAAGTTCTAAGCATAGCAGCTTAGTTGAAAACAGGGCTCATCAACTGGTGGACCATGGTCCAGATTCGAGCCCAGAAAATGATTTTAGTGGACTGAACTGAGTTCTTGAAAAGATACTGTAGCAGAGACGGTAAATTACAAAACTGCAAATGTAAACTAGCTGTAATTCAGTGATATCAAGGTTTCTAAATCTAAACTATCACTGCTTCTTGTACAATCACATGCAGTTTTGTAAATTATTTGTTCATGGCAGCTCATCAGACTAGCTCCATGGCTAGAGACATTATCTCAGGAAGGGGAAACATTTCACAGATCTTTCATTTTATTTACCCTATTTAGTCTGATTAGCCAACTGACAACATAGATTATTTAAAAAAAGAAAAAAAAGGTTGATGAAAATAGAATGTTTAATGAGGATTGAACAGAGAAGTATGCTTTTATTCACTTTGTGTCAAAATGCATCTCGTGTCTTAAGAGTCCAAGGCAGTGGTAATATGAAACAAAACATCACAATCAACTATGAAACAAAACATCACAATCAAACATCACAATCACCTTGCATTGTCATATTAATAGCCATAAAACTAATAATTAATGGTTAATGGTTACACCGTATGCCAGTTTATTAGGGACACCTGAGACTTATCTGCAATTTTATCAAGTTCCACTGACTATATACGCTATTTTGTAGGTGTATAATATCTGTAGCTAATTACTGTGCACAGTTTGTCAGCACTCCTCTTTCTTACCACCACAGGACCACCTTCTATGCTCTCGCTTCATTTGGGTGGTGGATTTATTATCCTCATTACAGCAGTAATACTGATATGATATTGTGTGGTGTTTTTTGAGTGTTTCACATACATCAATGGCACTTATTGGATATTGATTAGATATGCCTGGCATGTCGGTTCACTTTTAGGCCTTCAGTTATAACCTAAAGCTCATAATTGTCCATGCACAATTTTTGGCAACTGCCTTCTACACATCATCATTTCTAAGCAGCATTGTTGGCTGGAGATTTCTGGATCTACCCAGCAGTGAAATTAAGGCATTTAAGAATCCAAGCAATGCTGTTCCACCTGATGCACTTTTCTACACTATCACGTCAGTGTCACTGATGGGGTAAGAATGCTCCAGCAGCCACATAGTAGCGTTGGTCCTTTTCTGTTGATGGATAGGTAGAGTGGGATTGACATAGTGTACATATCAACACATTACAAGGAGTAATTGCATGTACCGCTTAGCTTACTCAGACTGTCTTACTTTCACACACTACAGACAATTTAGAGATGCCAATCAGCCTACAACCCATGTCTTTGGACTGGGGAAGGAAACAGAGAACCCGGAAGAAACCCCTGAAGCACAGGGAGAATATGCAAACTCTGACACATAGGGCGGAGGCGGGAATTGAACCCCCAACCCTGGTGGTGCGAGGAAATGTGCCAATTACTAAGCCACCGTGCTCGCCCATATTATTTTGAATTTTGAAGTATATTTATTCACGGATTAAAACTGAAGTAAAAGATAAACAAAAGCTCTAACCTGCTGAACATACATAAGTTTTCATCTTTAGTAGAAATGCTCCCAACTTCTTGCTGGTTTTGCTTAGCCTTAAAGCAGGCGAACTGCACATTATCGGCTAGATGATTTGGCCGATATGGTTGGCCACGTATCACCATAGCACATTTCACACATAACATTGTTTTTTAACAAATAAAATCCAATTTAAAAGACATATAGATTATCTAAATAAAATCTGTATTACAGATTAATAGATTGTCTGTATAAAAATAACCACACATTAGAAGTTCATTCAAATTTTTTATTTCTTCCCATTAATGCATTTGTTTAAATCATCTTTTAATTAAGCATTTAATTTACATTCTTAATTTATAATTTATTGTCTTTTACACTTTAATTTAAACTTTTTTAAAATATGAATATCTTCATATTTCTCTTTTATCCATTAATGGTCTTTGTCTTCATTTTTATTGTACTTTGAAACCACTTTGAATTGCCTTTGTGTATGAAATATGCTATAAAAATAATCCTACCTTGCTCTGGCCTTGCCTAGTGTAGCACTTTAAGTCATCCATTTACAGTTCTCTATCACATGAATAGGTGTTGATGGTTGTTTAAGCCATAAGTGGGGGGCAAATGTGAGGAGGTGGGGGATAGAGTCCAGCTGGGATGGGGAACAGGGCCACAGGTGAGATCTCAATAAATTACACTCAGAAGTGGCCATTAATTATAGATGACATGCTGCTTAGACCAATGATTTCATCTGAAATGAGAAGCAGTGTGCGTGCCGGTTGTGCTCAGGGCTCCTGTGGAATTGTGTGTGCGTGTGTGTGTGCACGCGCGCGCGCGTGTGTGTGTGTGTGTGTGTGTGTGTGTGTGTGTGTGTGTGTAAGTACGTGTATGAGTGTACAATGTGTACACAATGGGTCAAATGGACTCTGCTTGTGCAATGGCCTTTTGATGAGCACCCTCATTATGCTAAACGCTCTGCTCCCGCTCAGCCACCCTGCTACTCAGGGAAAGGTTAAATAGGGAATAATTTAAGGGGAACGCCTCGGGCTGCATGTGTCGCCATTAAGTGGTGACTATGTTGAACAGTTAACTGCTTCAAAAAATAGCCTGAGAGATTTTAAGTGCTATTCTTTTGTCAGTATCATACCACTGATATAAGAAACATGTACTTGAATGTAACTATGACTGACATGGTGACTATTATGAGGGAAGACACCAGTTTTATAGAGTATCTGCACTTTCCCAGACCATTGTTTTGGATGAAGTGCTTTGCCCACTGACTCAAAATACCAAATTTTTTTTTTTATAAAGCATATGCTCATTGTACATATTGTTCACATGTGAATTCAGACCTTTACCAAATGATAAAGGCTTACATAAGACACTGGCAGAGTTTAAACAAACAAGGACAACTGAAAGTCCCTTTCGCAGATTTTTTTTTTAACTTGACACATCTCCGAGGCAGAGATTAGTCTATAATTACATGGCAGATCAGTGACAAAAAGGAACAGTGTACTTTAACAAGGCTTCACATTGCCAACAGTGGACTGATCGCCCACTTTTAATCCTCGACCTCATTATCACCCCCTGGTCTGGCTGCAGCAGTAAATTAATCTATCTGCAAAGTGTCAAATCTTCTCACCTTCCTCCTGGTAATCACCCGAGGTGCAAATAAAAACCAAGAAGCCAGTCTGATTCAGGGTCTGCGTCCATCATCAACAAAATCCTTCCATGTCATAATTAAAAACACTTATTAGGGTGTTCATTAAGCTGATCATATCTGTGAAGTTATACATACATACATATATATATATATATATATATATACACATATATATATATATATATATATATATATATATATGTGTGTGTGTGTGTGTGTGTGTGTGTGTGTGTGTGTGTGTACGTGTGTGTACGTACATATGTGTTTGTGTGTATATATATATACACACACACACACACACACACACACACACACACACAATACGTGAATATGTGAATAAAATCAAATAAAGAGATGGATTGGATTAAGAAGTCATGCTGTAGTGAAAAAAAGTGTGAAGGAGCACAAACCTAATTAAGCTTAATTCATTCTAGTCACCCTGTAAATGACAGCTTTAAATGTCAGTGAGCTGGACTCATTATCAGCTAAACAAATACTCTGTTCTTATGAACAACTGGGAAAATTAGGAAATTGGTTCAACACAAAGGTGTCATAGGCTGTTAATCAGCTTACCGATGTTAATATCCAATCCTTTTTTTAAGTACAATAAAGTAACAGTACTTCAATGGTATATATCATCTACACCCAAATCCCAATGCATTTACTCCATCTGTTTTGCTCTCTGATTAAAATGATATACTAGCATTATAGTTGATGTGAATACCTAGATAAATCCTACAAAATTCTACAAAATCTTCAATACCTTCCAAACTACATTCATGCATTATTGAGAGAGAAAGGAAAGTATGTAATAGAGAGATCCTAAACCCATTCCCTCCTGTGAATTATTTATTAAATTCAAATAACAGATGGTATAATTTTCTTAAAATATCTCAATCATTTTTCAAAGACACACTGATATAAAACAAAATCTTTATGCTCACTAAGGGTATGCATATGGATTTCGTATTGTTTCCAGCACATTTTCAGCAACATCCATCTTTCCAAATAAAATACCATGAACATGTGTATGTTTGTTCGGTTTTATCTTTCCATCAGCCATCCTGAGGCATTACCATTATGTTGTCTGCTGCACAATAGGCCTGGCTGAGACATATGAATATGTGACTGTAATTATAATCTGATTATAAGGAGACTCTCCTGAGCTCTCTCGTGTCATCACCATGATGGACAAATGATGCTAAACTACCCAAGCAAATTCAATTACCTCAGCAATTACTCCTCATATCTAGTGCTGACTTATTGGGACATGAAATGTTAATGGCAGAATAGATACCAGATTTGTTCATCATTAGAAGGTGAGCACATCTTTAGCTAATCACAGATGTTACAGCTCAATCCAGTAGTTCTGCTTCACAATGAAATTATTAAAAGACGGCAACTTCTGTTTTACTATTGCAACCCAGAAAGTCTAAACGGACAGAACAGATACACACTTCAGGAGTGGACAAGCAGATTTTGTGTCCAGCCTATTAGATTTTGATTCATTGTTGCCTGGCAAACAAGTAGATTTAACAACCAGGGAAAAATGCTCCTTATTGACTTGTAAAACAAGTTTTCATTTGGTATGTTGCTATATTTAAAATTTAATGCACTTCACATTAGAGTGGCATCTTAGTGCTGTAACTATAGGATGAGCTAGTCATTCCAAATCCCACCACCCGCCGCACTACACCCAATGCTCTGGCTGTTGATAAAACAGGTTTTACTAAGCAGATAAATTTTTGCGCACAGCTGACAAACATTTCAGAATCAGAAACACACAGGTATGTGGAAACACTGATGAAACCAAGGAAAATAAAGTGCAGCAAAACCTGAGAGTTATATAACCCTCCTGCCAACACAACATGCAGTTGCCTTGCAGTCAACAGAAAATGAAGATACTAGTCAGGCTCGATAAATATCTTTTATATGCAATACCAGAACATATCAGCATCTCGTAGCCCAACGTTATCCATCCACTTCCTGACTTTTTGTCAAGTGCGCAAATATGATGTGCTACATTAGAAAACTTGTTAGAATGATAATCATAATTGTAATTCATTCATTTATCTTAGTTTGTATTAATGCACATACCTAATTAACGTGCCTGCCATGCATTGTTATATTACTGTATATTAGCTACTAATTTTTAGTCTACTCGGTTTTCCAGGTGACCAAAACCTGCACACTGCACACTGGATCTTTTACTTGTCTGGTAGGCAATTACATTTATGATTTTTCCACCCCTCAGACTTAAATAAAGACAACGGTTCTTAGTATCCTCATGGGGTTCTACATGAAACCTCTGATAAGGAAATCCTACATTGTAAGGTTCAACATAGGTTTCCTGAGTGGGCCAAGAATTTTTTTTCTAAGAGTTTGAATATTTCATATCTTTTTTTGTTTTATTTTTATTTACTTATTTATTTTTTGCCAAATGTCTATTCTCTTAGGAAAATTGGTTAGTTCAGGGGTTTTTGTATTGGTAATGTTCTAGTTTTCTAAATTGGTTCTACTTGAAACCTTTTCTTAAAGGGAATTATGTTTTTTAAGTTGTGCCCTGAAGCATACTGTATTATTCTTTACCTACTATGAATCATTTAGTCATGAGAATGGGGATGCTCGCATCACTAAGAAATGTTAAGAAAAGTTTCTCATGCTCACACGAAATGTTTCTCATGCGCACGCAAAAGGTTTCTCATGCACACACAAAAGTTTCTCTAAAGGTGGTTGTGCCACCTTTAGCAGCAATAACTGCAACTGAAATGCTTTCGATAACTGGAGATCAGTCTTTCACTTAGTTCTAGGACTCGGCCTTACTCCTATGCTTTGGATCAGTGTCTTGCTGCATAATCCAGTTGCGCTTGAGTTTCAACTTACAGACTATGCTTGACCGTAGGTATGATGTTCATTTTGTGGAATTCTGTGTTTGGTTTACGTCAGATGTAATGGGACCCCGGTCTTCCAAGTAGTTCCACTTTCGACTCATCAGTCCACAGAACATTCTCCCAAAAGGTTTGAGGATCATCAAGGTGTGTTTTGACAAAATTCAGACGAGCCTTAAATGTTCTTCTGGGTTAGCAGTGGTTTTCACCTCGTCACTCTTCCATGAATGCCATTTTTGTCCAGTGTCTTTCTGATAGTGGAGTCATGAACAGTGACCTTTATTGATGCAAGAAAGGCCTGTAGGTCCTCTGATGTTGTCCTTTGCTTTTTTGTGACTTCTTGGATGAGTAGTTACTGTGTTCCTGGAGGAATTTAGGAAGGTCTGACACTTCTGGGAAGGTTCACTACTGTGCAGAGTTTTTTTCTATTTGGAGATAATGGCTCTCACTGTGATTCTTTGGAATCCCAGAGAGTTAGAAATATCTTTGTAACCCCAGACTGATGTATTTAAATCACCTTCTTCCTCATCATTTCTGTAATTTCTTTAAATTTTGGCTTAGTATGTTACTGGGTAAGAGCTTTTATTTTGTGTTTACTCAGGTTGCCTTTGTTTTATCTTAGATTTTGCTTTCATTTCTGAAACAATTTAGACAAATAGCTTTTACCCAAGTGTGTTACTTTATTTTTTTTGATGAAGGTCTAGGATCCTTAACAGCAACCTTCCTGTGTGTAAATTAAACAAATGAAGAGATGAAGGAGGCTGCTGAGGTCCTTGAGAGAAAGAGAGAGAACTGGTGTGGCAGAAGCTGAGTGACAACCCTGCAAACATGCTGGTGCCTTCACAGATTTAGTTGGCAGCTGAAGCAGCAGGATGAGTTAAGATGCAGCGTTGTTGAGGTGTAAAAAGTGAGTGAGAGAGATAGATAAAGGGGAAAAAAGGAAAGTAGAGGTGTAATTTACCTGCTGTTAAATCTTACAGGTTGGTTCTTCTGTGTAATATGGAATGCAAAGTGTGATGGATTGCAATAAATAAATAAATAAATAACTTTTTTACTGACAATATGTAATATTATGTAATAATTAGTTTTTCTTTCTTGTAATGTATTATCATTATTATAATAACAGTTTATGTCTAATACATATTTACTTCTTTATTATTGTAATTTCTATATAATTGCTTTAATGCATCATGATAGTCTGTAATGATGTTTTAAGTTATGTTATGTTATACACTTACTGTAAGCTCAAATTTTAATTCCAAAAATGTACAAATTTTAACCTAATTTTGTGTAAATCATGTCAAAGGTCATGTTGAAAGTAAAATAAATTAATTAATTAGTTAATGTAATGACAGCATCTCACTCCAACAGTCAACAGAAGTTCTGTTATATGTTCCACCACACTGAAAAACAGTTCTAACTCCATGCATATGTATGCAAGTTAAAAGATTCTCCACTAGTGCTACAGTCAGTAATGATGAGTATTGACAACAGGCCTATACACAGTGCAATGTCTCCATACAGGTTAATTAACCAAAACACCTTCTGAACAAATCTCCAGCCATGTGCACTGGACGGAGCTCTGTTTCTTCCTCTGACCCTCCAGACTATGGGTTCAGACACTTGTATTACTACTGCACTGTTTGTGTGCTTCTGCATACATTATGTATGTTGCAGAGTCTCTTGAAAAATAGAACAGTTAATTACATTCACAAATAGTCAGTTTTACAACAAAAATAACTAGTACTTTCATTAATTCACTGTCATCTGAGTCAGGAACTAAGAGTATATTTAATTGCAATATTATTGTACTGAATATATACTGAATCTGGCCAATAGTAAGGAGTATTTCTCAGGTCTGAACTCAGGTCAGTGCATAAATATATAAAGTAAAAAGAAAGTGCATAAAAAGAAAATTTCTGATTTTGTTCAAGTGACCATCCTCTTCTGTGAACCTAAACCATACTACAGTGACCATTTTTTCATCTTCGCTCTCATCTGAAAGAGCCGCCATGAAGAGGGCCCCCTGCTAGCCTGCAGAGCAATGTTTATGAGAAGGCCGAAAAAAATCAATCGCTTCCGCCTTCAACATCTTTGAAAGTTGCAGTGAGGTGAGGAGCAAAAGCATGTGTGTGATCCCACAAGACTCCCTTCTTTCCAACACAACAGGGTAAATTGACAGGGATATCTTCACGTTTGTATCCCGCTTTTCTTACAAACCGCACAATAAATAAAAACAAGAAAGCAAAGGTACTGTCTGGTCTTTGATTTCAGTCTCAATTTAATGACAGCATCAAAAAAGGAAGAAAAATGCTTTCAGTGCCTTAGCCCAGTGGTGTGCTACTTTTTTTTTTTTTTTTTAAATCCAGGGAATTCTTCCAGCATAGAAGAAAAATTATGGAACTCTTCATGATCAGAGCTCAGATTTATTTTAGGAATATAATCCAACTAGTTAAATATTAGGCACATTAGGCAAATATGCTCCATTATTTTTATTTATTGGAGATGGTAGGGCTTTTTTATTCCTGCACTTTCTATCCACATGTGCCAAATTAGTTTCACTGAATCAGTTTTGCCATAGTATCATGTATTACCAGCACATGATTTATATTTGGTCACATGATTTATTTTTGCTTTTGACCTTTATAACAAACCAGTACAAGAGACCAATCAATCAAGTTTTGAACAACTACATGAAAACTAGAACAACTGTGAGAGTAGTTGATTGTGATCCCTACCAACCATCCATATGATCATTAACAACAACAACAACAACAACAAAAACATAAAACAAACAAACAAACACAAAAATCGAAAATGCCATGACTGGAGAGCGAAGACCCTTGGACGTCTGCAGACTCCACACTGCGAACTACAGCATTAGCTGAAAGTCAGTCAGTCATTCACTACCTCTATTCTGTAACGAATACCCCACCCCAATAATTACCACTGCAAAACTCTCACGTCCAAATTAATAAAAGGACATGTGTAATGTGCCCTCATAGCTCAACAGTTATTCCAATTACTGCTTGTCCGGGCAGAAGATGGGCCGTCGCTGGGAGAGTAATGACTTTGACATGAGCTCGGAGTCATTAGGAAACAGCCGACATTATGGCAGAAGCTCCTGTGTGATTGGGGCCTGTCCTCAGCTCCTGCTCTTCCTCACTGAAATGACAACAGGCTCTTTTACAGAGGAAGATCATTCAACTTTGATATTTAAATGGTACCTAATTATACACAATATTACTGGACAGGATGATCAGTCAAATGAGACAGGCCTTATTATCTGGAACAGCTTTGATTTGACGTAAAGAGCTCATAACCAATAAATTCCACTGGCCATTCAAACTTGAATTTTACAGTATGACAACATTTGTTGTTTTATTTACCCCAAATGGGATTATGCCAGGCTTATTTAGATTCAGACTAGCCAATGCACATACTTGGATGGTTTTTTGGGAGGTGGGAGGAAACCGGAGAAAAACCCATGCAGACATGGCCACACAGACCGTAACCCAAGCTCAGGACTGAAATGGGTTATATGAAGCTATGAGGTGACCATGCTACAGATTGTGCCACTCATGTTTCTGCTTTATTTCTAATAAATATAGCAAATATCACTTATAACGACTGACGTTCACATAATGTATAGCCTGATTTAAAAGTACAAACTGTGAAAGTGTTTACAAAGCTTTTCCAGTTGTTATCAAAATGTTTTGCATGTGTTGGTTATTGCATTGCCTACTTGCTATCAGAGTTCACATAGATCATTACTGAAGAGATCTCACACATTTGCATAATCTCCAAAGTAATTATGAGCTCGACTTGTTCTGTAATCCCTATCAGTTTCACTGTGTTTTTTCCTTTTTTTGAAGGAATGCATATTTTGACATAAAATGTGCTAAGAAAATATAACACTCAAATCCACAGAGGTTTTCACATCCCTTTAATTCTCTGACAACCGCTAAATTTGTCAACTCTCAAACTCAAATTCCACTAAGGTGATGTGTAACAGTGAATATGTTGAACCCATGCTGAGAAACTGGAGGAGCAGTGCTGATCCTGCCAAGGTTTAAGCCATTTTGTGCTTGGAAATTTTCAAAACATTGTTGTATTTCATTATTGTGCAGAAGGTGCCATGATACAGTAAAACCTGCAAATGAGAGAGAATTTAAATAAATCTGTATTATTTAAATTAGAAAGATTTTATTAATGAAAAGGATTCATATTTTGAGTATAATTAAATTTGGGTACCAATTTGGGTACTTAGGAGTCACGTACTGACTTTTTCTGCTACCTTTTGTAATCATATGGATAACTTAAAGCGATAATGCCCTCTGACTAATAAGGTGACCATTCCTCTCAATCTGGCATCAGGCATTAGCATTATTTGGCTAACATTTGTGCTGGCATGCATCGCTCGTTACCTTTTTCTCCACATGCATGAATGTCCCAATATGTGAGTCGTCTTAGCTGCAAATGTCAATTACCACATTTCCCCTGACATTTCTGGCTAATAGCTGACATGCGGCAGGTGTAATAAGCATCATTACATTTTCGATGGCTCAAGACACATCGACACGCAAATGCTTGCTCGCAGGTTCTGTAAGATGAGAGCCTTGTTATGTCTACAGCATATTTCATTGTCAATTTGAGAAGCTCTACACCATACCACAACGATGAAAAATGGCTTTGTTAATGTAATAGACGCTCTTGGCATTTCAAAAAGCACTCAGCTCTCTTGATTACCTCATTTAGCCTTATTACTTAAAAGTCTTATTTACTTCTCCATTCATAAAGTGTAGTCTCGCATGATTAATGGAGTAGACTGGTGTTCAGGCAGAGACTGGGTCTGTGAGGGTGTAGTGAGAGAATTAGGGACAATCGTGAAAGGTCGAATAAACCAGGGGACAACAAGGAGACATGAGTCTCTTAGATGTACCTGTGCAATACATATAATTTTCATTCAACTGATTCAAATTTCATTCAACTGAATCATCCAGTTACACAATAGATGCAAAATAAACCATCCATTCTTAATGATGTTATATTTCCTCTGTATTCTTGGTCATGCCAGTGAGCCAATGGTATAACCTCACCACCATGTTTTTAGTTTTTAGTTTTAGCTTTAAAGTGATTCTCAATTAGAATCTGAAATCCACAAAGAAATCAATATCTTGATCTAAATCTACATTCAGATTTCTGTAAAGATGCTTTTTGTTTAGTGTTAATGTTTACAGTTGAGGTCAAATGTGTACATACACCTAAAGACAAATTCAATGCAAACTCAATTTTTAACAACTCCATTTCTTTTGGCAGTCAGTTAGGGCATCTCCTTTGTTCATTTCAGAAAGCTTTTTACAACAATCAACTAGCAATAGATTTATTTCAGGAGCAAACAAAGAACACAATCCCAATTATGAAGCATGGGGGTGGCAGCATCATGTTGTGGGAGTGAATTATAAAGGGAGTGGCACACTTCAGATAATAGATGGCTCAATGCACAAGGGGGAGTATCCAATACTGAAGCAACACCTTAGGACATCAGCCAGATAGTCTATAAATAACATCAAATTTTATTTGAATTGAAAGATAAATTAGTGTTAGAGTACAAAAAGCAAAAAGCTATACATTTTATTAAAAATCAAAACTATAAAATTCCAATCCCTGTTAATTTAGAATTACAGTCGAGTCTGGCTTTAGTCTGAAATATTAAGAGAAAGTTCCATAGCAACAAACTAATACTACTACAATCAAGAACATAGGAACCATTCTGTAATTACAGCTATTTTGTGGAAAGGAAATTTTATTTTTTAAAAAAAAGACAATTAATAGTAGCAACATAATAATCATCTCATAAATCACTTTCACTCCATTAATTTTATTGCATTTAAATGCCACACCTTTGTTTAAACCTTCCTGTTGTAGTCACCCATCCATCAAACCAACATATGAACAGAGGCAACAGCTACCAAATAGCCAAAATAGTTTCTATTTTTCACCTCCTTCATAACCACATAAACCCTGATGCACATTATGTGTCCCTACTGCACCATTGAATTTGCACACCTTCCCTTTCCATCACTCTGCTTTGTTTTGATGGATAAAAAATTGAAGCAATTTTTGACAGACTAAACATGGAGCAAGTCATCTAAAAAATAATCTGAACAGACAATCCTTTTCAGGTGATGTAACTGCTAATATGGCTTTTCTGCAGCAGCATAATCATCCTATTTGCTGTTAGGAAAATGCAGGCACGCATTTAATAGCCATAGCTTGGAAAATCATAAATATGTCACTGTTTCTCTAAACATAGCAAAATGACCCTTTTAGAGTTGTGACATCAAAATAGAAGAATAGTAAAGTAAAAAAAAAAATTTTAAAAAGGGCTGATTAGCTAGAAAATGATCAAGCCTAGCCTCTCACTAAAAACAATATTTAATGGGGAAGTACCACTGAGAACTGACTCACTCCCTTTGCTAAAAAAAAACAAAACAACAACAACAAAAAAACAAATTATTTTCATTTTTAGCTGTGAAATTTTTCAGGCGAAGGTGAAAAACAAACTGATGCTAAAACAAAAATGAAGTGTTAATTGGGAACAAGACTGTAGTAAATACTAAAAAATATATTAAATAAAGGTTATAGCAAAGAATATTACACTAAATATACATTTTTACAAATTTGGACATTTATGTGGTTGTGTAAGTATTCACCTCCTTGAAGTTTTCCATATATTGTAGTGTTATAACCTGAAACCGAAATGGGGTAATATGTCACGAATCTGGACAAAATAGTCAATAATAGTGAATTGAGAGGAAAAATTCATATACTTTGCAAAATTTATGTACAAATAAAAATTGTGATTGATTTATGTATTGATGCATTCTCTTTTGCTTCGAAACCCATAAATTAGTTCTGGTACAAACAATTGTACTCAAAAATCATATAATTCATTGAATGAAGTCCACCCATATGCTTACAGTGTGGTCTCAATATAAATATACAGTAGCTCCTCCTGGAGTTTATCGAGGGGGGAGCGACATTAACCATGGAGCTAGAGGGTGCAGCAATGCTCTCCATGAGGTCAGAGGGAGGAGCAAAGTTCTCCATGAGGCCAGAGGGGGGAAGCGATGCTCTCTGCGAAGCATGAGGGTGGAGCGATGTCCTCCGTGGAGCGACATGCGGCGCATAGCAGAGAAACTGAGTGATGTCTTCTGCAGAACATGGAGGCAGAGCAACGTCCTCAGCAGAGCAGGAAAGCAGAGCGATGTCCGAAGAGAAGCCTGGCATAGTGACATCCAAGGCGGAGCAGGGAGGCAAAGCAGAGCTCTTGGCAAAACCGGTAGGTGAAGCAACATCCTCAGTTGAACAGGGAGGTGGACCGTCATCCACATTCGAAAAGGGACGCAGAGTGTCATCCTCAGTCGAACAGGGAGGTGGAGCGTCGTCCTCAGTCGAACAGGGAGGCTGAGCGGCATCCTCCGTTGAGCAGGGAGGCTGAGCGATGTTCTACATTGAATCAGCAGGCTGAGCAAGATCCACAGTAGTGGAGGGAGGGAGGGATGGAAAAGATCTTACGCATGGCTTTGAGGCCGTCTCGTTGGCCTCACACAGGAACTTGGCATGAGAGGTCACCACGTTGACCTCTGGATGGAGCTCTACAGGAGAGACCGTCTCGTGGGTTTTGGGCTAGAGCTCTGGAGTTGAGGTCGTCATGTTTACCTCTGGCTGGAGCTCTGCAGGGGAGACTACTTCATGGGTCTCAGGCTCTGGAGCTCTGAAGGTGTGGTGGCTGCCCTGCCAGCCTCGGTCAGGAATTGGGCTGTGGAAGCCACCCTGTCTGCCTTCTCATAGTACATGGTGAATAGCAAGACAGGTTTCTCCGACAGCCTAGCCGTCCACAAAAAATTAAGGTTAGGGTGAATTCAGGACTCCCGAACACTTTTCTTAATAGTCCAACAAATTGGGCTACACTGCTATGGCCACTGGATCTTGTGGTAATCAGGAGCTACACCCACCGGCAGGCTGGGCCAGTGAGCCGGGATATCATGAACCCCAGCCACTGCTTCAGGCTTGGGGTTCACCAAGCTTGCAAAATAGAATTGGCACTGCAGGAGATAATTTTCCAGACAAACAGAAAATCCATCATATGGTTCAGGAGGATTCAAGTCCCCCATGAAAAAAAGGGTGGCGTTAAGTGCCGGCAAGGTTATCTTGGCATGATGCTCCCTTTGCTCTCCTGCTGCATCCATGGTGTAGGCAAAGTAATCTCTCACAACGGTCTGTCACTACGGAGAGGAGGAAACAGATGTAAATGCAGTTGGAGCAGTTTTATTTAAGAAAGTCCAGCAAGCAAATCCAATACGTAAGGCAGAAACAAAGTCAAGGCAGGTACAGGGTCAGGTGATCAGCAAACAGTAGATCATAGAGTAACCAAAGTACAAAAACCAGGGGACAAATAAAGTTATATTTATTTATAATAAAACATTAAAAAAAATAAAAATCAGAATAGTGAAACAGGAAACAAGGCTTGGTATTGACAAAACACAACGGAAACTGAGCAAATACTGCAATGAGGTTGAAACAGAATGAGGCTTATACAGGTGAGCAGTGATGAGTGTGTAATTGAGAACAGGTGCATACAGTCATGTGACATGGTCAGGTGAGGTGCAGTGGCTGATGGGAATCGTAGTCTCTAGTCCCTTTTCCGGTATTTACATGACACCATTATAACTACCTCCAAGACATTTTGTATCCTCTGACCTTTTAATTTAATGTTTGCAATAGGACTGCCACCATACCATTCAACTGTTTTTTTTTTGTTTGTTTGTTTTATTTTAACTTTTGAACCGAATTTATGTTGATTGTTTTATGGTTGTACTTGATTTATTTTCTTTTGTTTCCTTTTACTTGATTTGAAGCTGAAAATTATGAAACAGAGGTAGAGATTTTCACTCAACTGTACTGTATATGGACAATTTTTCACGTTTTCATGTTCATAAACTTCAACAAATGTCTCAAACATTTGGGGAAAACTGTCTAAAAGCCCTGAACATCTGGCAGGGTAACATGTCTTCCACTCCACCAGTCACTTGAAAAGCAAAGCCTGCTCAAATGCTAATCACATCAGCTGAGACGATGCTCTGTCCACTGTCTTCCGTTCCTTCACAATAATAACAGCACTAACTGAATGAAGAGGCCTTACATGGCAGAATTGTGCACAAAATAGGGCCTCAATTACTTTCCTACTAGGACATTCAGGCATGGAAAACCACATTAGACTACAAACAGACGACTGCTCACATGAAAGGCTACTTTGGGGATGTTTGAATATGAAGAAACAAACACTTAATTTGCCATAATCATGTTATGAAGGCCTGTAATTGACAGGGGCAGTTCAGGGATCTGTAGCTCTGTGGCTGGAAGTCATAACAGCCAATCACCTTGCTATTGCATGACATATTACATATATTTCACCAAATATTAACAAAGTTAGGCTAAGCCAAGGTTGTCTGGAATATCAGCACAGCCACAGGGTTAATTTGAGTGCAACAAGTCCTCTGTCTCTTTGTGCAGCACATCAATACATGGCTACTTTTGGTTAGTAAAAGCTTCACAAACCGTAAAACAAGCAAAAATCAATAGTTGACAATGAAAATGGCTCACAAGGTCAAATACGCAATAATTTTTGTGTACTCCTCTGTAACAAGCAGTACTTACTGAATATTTCAGCTTCTTCTGTCACTTTCATGCAAAGTTAGCATGAGTGAGCACTGAGGAAAAGCTTATAGCATATAAGGTTTAAAGATAAGTCAGACGGTCAGTTTTCTCCTGACATCCATTTTGTCACTCTGTCTTCTCAATAAGCATTTGTTTTCCTTTTCTACTTGGTCATCTGAATTGAATACTCACAACAGATTAGCATGAAATATTCTCATACTTACGACAGCAGTACACTTAAATGCAACCATGTCCTGTGCATACTAATGACAAATTCAGAAATCACTTGCAGAGTTGCCTGGCCATGTGTGTGTGTGTGTGTGTGTATGTGTGTGTACATGACACCATTGTTGGTATGCAGAGAGCAGTCTTGTGCTTTCACTAACATCCGACTAGTATTACAAGCCGCCTGCCAGCAATGAAAACATCCTTGCATCACTTTGTTTTCTCAAGCGACAGTGATGTCGGAACTTACCCTCTAATAAGGTCCATCCATAAAGCAGGACCACCAAGAACAGGAGCCTCCCTTGCATGAGTTATTCAGTATTAATACCCTACAACATCAGAAAACACACTCTATTGTAAACACTGGGCTGAATTGAAACACACCCAACTTAACATTTATGTACACTATTAACCAGTGGGAAATCAGAAAGAAAGAAGCAGGGGCACCAGCAAGCAGATGAGGGCTGAAAACCTTGGAACAGTGTTTGTCAAATAATAATGTTGAAAGACACAAAGTAGGATGCAATAAGTCCACTATGTAGAAATTCTATATTCACTTGTGAAAAAAGGAATAAATTTTCCTATAATTTTTCAAGATTTTTCACTGAGTTAAAGACCATGTTCATAATACTTTATACCACAGAAAAGTCTCGGTGCTAACAGTGATGATGATTAATTTTCTACTGCATTCTATATACAGCAGCTCTAACAGTAGTGCAGGGCAAATCATATCATTATATCTAACTAATTATTGTTTCTATGGTAACAACTCATTTACAGGGACATGTATGTTGAATGCTCTACATGATCATAAGGCTAATAAATACATTTTAAAAAGGTGCTATTTAACAATGAACCTGTATAACAGTTAGTATGCTGATGTTTTTCTGTAAGGAAATGTTTATTTAACATTTATGGAAGGAGTCAGTGCTTCATAAACCTCAGTCTAAGTTTCCCAGCACAGGAAAGCCTTCAGGACAGAGGAGTTTGCACTTTCCAGTTTCTCAGTCACATGACAAGCTGTGTTCCACTATATTAAATGTTACTGTGAGCAGTTTAAAAGGACAATGCATCATTAATTAAACAATTAAATTGGTAATTGTTGGGAAACCAGTATGGTATAAGAGGAATAAGACACTTTTACATATGTTGTTATTGGAAAATAAGCAACTTTGGTGTGGTAAGAATAACTCCGCTCAATCACACCACTCCATCTTTGTTTATTTTGCTATAACAGCACACCCCCAAATGTTTTATTCTACTTATTATAGGGGATCACATATTACACAGTCCATCCAGGATTTTTTCAATTGCAGAAATTAATGCAAAATCAAGGAAACTGCAATATTCGGAGGTTGTCCACAGGTTTGGGCCAAGACGTGTCATGTGACGTCAACACTACGCACGTTCAGCCAAAGCAATTCATGTGCATCGAACATGAGTACAGCTAAAAGGTCTCATTTGCCAACAAATATCACTGCGAAAGACCATGCAAAACAATTTCTTCAATTGCAATTTTGCCAATTCAAGTAGTTTTCTGCAAAAAAATGCACAAAAATCTCAAATCTTGAAAAAAGCTGCCGCAAAATCAACTATTTTTGGCCACAACAATCACAAAAAACTCAGTGAAATCCTGTACAGACTGCTTATATGTAAGACCATAGCTAAAAATGTGCATATAACGTAATTATTTGGCAACATTAACAGTTTATTAGTGCCAAATGTCGTGTTCTCCTAATCCTACTTTATATTGCTCTCTATATAACTAACTGTATAACAATATAATAATTGCACCAGTTCATTACAAACAACTATATTTTACAGTGCAAACATGCTGATAACACTTCACATTAGGACATTGGGACTTCAAGGCACATTCTGTGGTATTTATCAAAGTACTGAAGTGATATGAGCACTAAATAAATCACTATTAATAATTAGCACTCAATTAACATGCAATATTTGACCATAGGTTACTAATTTGCTAATTAAATATGTGAAAAAAGATTAAGCAAATTGTGTGCAAACAGGATATTCTGATATACTTCAATTTAATTAATCTGCTAAAACAGATTTAACATAATGTATACTTGAATGCATCATAATCAAATTTTTTGTCAAAATCAACAATTTTGCTGAATTAAAAAAATCTATATATATTAGATAAAAACTTTGTATGTTTTTAGTCGATGCCTATGTGTATATGATGTTTTTAAGCTAGATTTTATATATATGTACACACACACATATATATATATATATATAAAATAACTTTTAACAGATATAAAACATCAAGCAATCAACACGTTAATGAACAATGACTCATTTATTCAAGGTACAGTATCTAGAATTTACTTTAAGGTGAATGCCTTTCTATGAACATCTCCAGGATCAGTTTTCTTTTATTTTTCCACTTCTGTGTTCATTAGAACAATCATACAGCCAGGTCATATTTGAGGTGCATAATGTAAAGCAATAAGAAGTAGAGTAATCAGGACCTGGGTTAATATGATCAGTAATAAATCCAATTAGCTCTGTGTGTGAGTCAGAAGGCGACCAGTTCAACAGAGCCACCGTGCTGACACTCTGGGTAATGAAGTTTCAGGAAAACAAAAGAAAGCCAATGTACTTGCAAATGATCAAATTCACAAGACCTGACAATATATTCAGTGGAATCTGATCTGAGTTGGAATGAGCGAGTGTTATGTGGTTGAATTTTGTTTGATTTGGTATAACTGAAGTGATAAGAAAAGTTATAAATGCTAACTCTAACCTTAACTTTTATAACTACTCATATGTTTTGTTAAGTAGTTCCAACGGTTAGGAATTTGAAAGCACGATAACTTGATTTTCATCACAGTTCTTCCCATTTTAGAGTTGACAAAAAACCATGAAGCTCTCTGAACTCATGCTACAGGGACTGATGAACAGCATCTTTTCAAAATTATGTCTAAAATTCACTCATTAATTTTTAACATAGCAAGTTCAGCTGAGTGACAACTAATGTAAATCAGGATGATGCACTTTGCAATATTACACTTGTAGTAGATAGTATTTTTAGTCTATTCCCTGTAGTATTTTCGTCAGCAACCCATAATTTAGAACACTTATGTAAAAATTGCATACATTTCACAAATTATCAAGTAATTATTGAGTAATGTGTGAGTAGGTGTTGAGAAAAAAAAACAACAACAAAAAAAAAAAAAAAAACAAGTCTTGTATGAATAAAATGAAATTTGCATGAAAATAAATTAGGCATGTCTAAATTAATTAATCTTGTGGGGAAAAACACATGAACAAAATAGATCATGTGTAAAAAAACAATCTAATGTGACAATAAAATTATCATGTGGGAAAAATGATGTGAAGAAAATGAATTGTGTAAAATGTGTGTGGGGGGGGGGGGATTGTGTAAACAATATGAAAATAAAAGAATCATGCAAAAAAAATAAGAAATATCACATATGAAGAAAAATGCCAATTTCATGTAAAAAAAAACAACAAAAAACAAAACATTAATTCTGAGATTGGTGTGAGATAAACAAAGATCCATGCATGACATGTGAAAAACTATCTTATAGTACTTATAGTATGTAAAAACTCAAAAAGAACAATCTTATAGTATCTAGAAAACTCAAAAAATTCACATCATATAAAGTTCACATGGGCTTTAGAAGACGAGTTTAGAGGAAGAAAGAGGAGGATGAGGCAGTTGGACGTCTGTGTCCAAAGCTCATTCTGAGTGAGGGACACCTTCCAGTGGACTGTGACACAGATGAAGCACTTAAAGTGAGAGCCGTCGAAACAATCCCAGCAGGCCCAGGTGAATTAATGAATCCTCCCCCAATCCAGCAAGGAGTGATCCATTACTTCCTCTAATTATAAATAATAATCCTGATTATTACACTGGTTAGCCGCCACCAGCTGAGATGGATGGCCCAAGACATGATTTATCTTTTTTTTTTCCCCAACACTTCATATGGATATCCAGTCACTCCAGCATCATCAGCAGGCCACTGTGATCTAAACTCCAAATCACACAAACTGTAATGTATGTGCTTCATTGTCACAGCAGGACTTATAAGTATTGTTTCAATGAGTTATTAATTAATTAGCATCAGACAAACAGAACTGTACATTATGTACATCGACTGTATGCAACTCCTTCAATCTGTACATTGTTTTTCATCTTTAGGTCTAGAACTCATTCATTTATACATTGATTTATCTGTGAACCTGTAAAGTCCACATATTGTCACACTGTATTTCTGTCAGGTCTCCTGATCCAGAATAATTTCTGACTCAAACTGATGGAGGTCAGAGGTGACAAACATCGGGAGATTTCCTTAATTGATGAAGCCGCCCAAAGCTCCCTGTGGAAAAAATGTGTCTCATTCAATTCACTCACTAGAGCTAACAGAGTGTGTGATACTCCAGAGGTACACAGTCATACTGAGGTTTAAGCACCCTATATATTTATATATATATATATATATATATATATATATATATATATATATATATATATATATATATATATATATATATATATATATAAAATGTCTATATTTTTTATTAATGAAATCTTTTTACTTCACATACAGATCAAATGCCCAATCTACTGATCACATCATGAGCATAGCAAATTCAATATTAATACAATTTATGACCCAGCCAACACTCAGAATATACCTTCGCCTTGCTGTTGTGATAGCATCACTGATTTTTTAAATTTATTTTTTTGTACCTTTAGTGTGTATCGATTACACTGAACGTGAATGTAGCTTACATTTTAAAGACCACTCTTTAATTAGCACCTTTAATTAGCTTTTAGAGTAATTCTTTAAATGTACCCAAAATGCACCTGTCCAGGTAAAAGATACACACTAAAGGTGTGCTTACGTGTGAGGATACTGTAATAGTGACAAGGAAAGATACAGTTTAGTACCCATGTTTCTGAGAGTGTAGTGTCGGACCGCAACAGAAGGAGGTGTGCTAAAAGAGGGGAGGAAACAAAATACAGACAAATGAATCCAAAGACAAATATCTTACCTGCTCTAAAAGCCAGTGTTGAATCCAGCATGGAAAACACACTGCACGTTCATATTTATATTAAAATGATCATATTGAGGTAAATAAATCACTCTGGGAGTGGCATGTGATTGAAACTTCAATCTGTTTATCAGCCGTTTAAATGACTGAATATGATAAATAAGCTTTTCATGCTTTACTATGAAGCAACGATTGCAATAGCTTGTGAATTGTGTTATAAAGAATGTGCATAAACTGAAACACTGATCCCTCCAGTCGTCTGATAGCAGACACAGTAAAGTCCTGTGAGACATCTGAAGCATTTATCACACTTACTTTTAGAGTTTCTTCAACTTAAGTATGCTGCAAGGTCTAAATAACAGAAAACGAGCAAAGCTGATGAGACAACCGAAAGAAAAAAGAAAGAAAGAGAGCTGATTAAGTTGTATTGTTGTAAAGCACCTCTTTAAACTAAGCTAATCTGTTAATTAACAATGAACACACAGAGAATTTGTTTGTAATGCAATTCGGTGTAAAGGAGCTCTCAGTCTCTATGCTTCACTGCTGATCCAAGCAAGTCGAGTTAGAAATACTACAATCAGATGCACATCGCTGCTTCTCTTGCACTGGTGTTGGTTTAATGTATAATGATGGTGTGTGTGAGCTGCACAGCGTATGTGCACACTGTAGTCTACTTTCAAAAAGACATAATGTGTAGGTGTAGAAATCTATTTATGTATCTATTATAAAAATTATAATCTATTAGAAAAAAAATTTTTTTGGAGCATTTATTGTTGCAGCCCTATTCAAAATGAACAATGGATGATTTTTTTTTTGTTTGTTTGTTTGTTTGTTTATATTTTAGTGTAATTAAAATGATCTTATGTGGAAAAACATGTAAAGCTGCATTTCAGCATGGTATGCCCCGAAATTTCACGTGCATTCATATAAACACGTGACATCATGTGAATAGTATGTGATCACGTGAAAAAATAAAGTCATGCACTACATGCATGTTTAAAGTTTTAATGTAAAAAAAAAAAGAAAAAAGAAAAAAAAATAATGTCAAAACAACAATGCATTTTTAAATGTAAAAATTGTAAAAAAAAATGTAAAAAAAAATTTAGAGTGCAGAGAAAATGGGCATGCAAGAAATATATATATAACAAATATTATCCCTTTAGAAAAAAATCAACAACTTAAAATAACAAACATAAATGATACTTTAAAAAAACAACAACCTCCAATTCAGTAACAAACATATTTTTTTCTGTCAGATGCACCACTGTTTAAACATTTCTGAATCCAGTGTGACTCTATATATGATTTTTAAGTGATTGCTAACAAATTGATAAATACACTCATTAATAATCACTGATCATGTTAAAGCTTTTATTGCGAGTTTCCTGCTGACAGACAAACAGGAGCAGCAGAAGTGCCCTCTATTTCGACCGTCTACTATTACCATAAAAATATTACACAGAGATTCCAATACAACATACTCTTGCTTTAGATTCCATACATACTATACATCAGAGGGATGAAGATGGAGGCTTGGACATTTATTTTATATTTATAATATTGTAAGGTTAACTCAATGATTTTTGTTTTTGAGTTTAAATGTCCTAGGTTGTTCTATATATAAAAATCCACAATTAAGCAGTGTCATAAACTTCGTTGAGACAACACATAGAAAATGCAAGATGTCTTATACTAGACCTAGAAGAAGCCTGGGGTGGAAAAAAAATAATGGGATAAATGTAGTGTATATGAAATTCAAACTTGTGTTTTATAGAAAGCTGGAGTAATGTTGATGTAATTTATGCAAAATAATCGAATATTAAAACAACTTATAAGACTGATTTAGTAGCTTTATGAGATACAGGTCTAAAGTGATGTATGTAGATTCTATCTAGATATGAAAACCAAATTAGTAAAGCTTGTATGCCATCTAGAGGACACATAGATATTGCAGGTTTCTAAATTAAAGAGCTTCACTGCCCCAGTGTGGCAAGACACTCGATCTTCTGCAGAGTAGTAAAGTGTAACTTGGTCAAGTCATTAAGCACAGAACAAAATTCAGGGAGGGGTGGAGATGATGTGATGCAGTTAGATATGGATTAGTCAAAGAGGTCAAAGAAAAGAATCACTGCTAGAGTCCTCCTCAGAGTGATCTCAGACATACTGCACTCACACTCAATCAAAATACAGCGACAAATGCCTTTTTATGCTGTGATGGCTTTTAATACATAAAGAAGTACTTTACTATAATATACTATATATTATTTTTAATGTTTGTGTCACTCCCACAAACTCAGCAAACTCTTTAGGCACCCTTACATCTATAGTAAAGTAGTTTATGGGAGTTCAAACACAGACACTAAAAACGTACAGGATGAGGTTTGTATTTTTCATAAAGTCCAGGAACTTGTAATATGAGTTATGAGTTACACACAAATGTGTGTGTGTGAGTGTGTGTGTGTCAGAGAGAGAGAGAGAGAGAGAGAGAGAGAGAGAGAGAGAGAGAGAGAGAGAGAGAGAAGATCCATAAAAGAAAAAATAATCAATAAGACTTCACAAAAAGGAAGGGAGAAAACAGAGTATACATAAGGGCTGAACATAGAACAGGTGCGCACATTAGTAGAAAATAATAATAATAAGACAAAGGTGGGGGCAGCACTGGAACTAAAACAAGGGCACATTGCCATAAATAAAATAAAATAAAATAGTCTTAGACAAATATGAAAATGAAATAGAACTCAATCAAATCATAATGAATCAAATATTCAATCTAAACATTGTATTATTTCTATAAGAATTACTATAACTTTCACACTAGTGTTAACTGGAATATATATTTTTACAAAACATGACCTTATTTACAATGAGAGACAATGACATTTAATACAGAAACAAAAAATACAATATAAAAAAATGAGAATAACTTTCATAATTACACATTTATCAATTTCTTTAAGCTTCACTTTCTATTTAGTTCATATTGATTTTTTTTTTTTAATTGAACAAGAACAACTACTTTTGAAGCAAATTTTTGTGCTTAGTACAATTTCTCTAAGCAGCATGACATTAAAAAAAACATATTTATATTACATACAGAACGTGGTTAAGTCAATTTGATCTTTGTGAATATGACTGATATAACACTTTGTGAAAGTTACCTCAGGTCTGTGCATGCACGACTTCTATCTGCAGGATCTCTGGCTTTTGTTTGTAAATATCCTGAAATATTCTTTATAATAAGATAAATAAGATAATAAGATATATGAAAATATCAAGATCTTTAAAATACATAAAATTCAGAATTGTGTTGTTCTAGGTCAACCGGATGTCCAGTGCTAAGTAGTGAACAGAACATAAAGGTTAAGGACATGGACACTGCAGCACTCGTCAGAGTTTATTCTCAGTTTAAAAATGACAGAATTAAAGGCATTTACAGGCAGATGGAAGTAAAAGCAGGGATAATTTTCACCTGTAAAAGCAACCGAGTGGAAGATGAGAACCACATCGGGAGGCTAATTAAACTAAAAAGAACAGTCTGAGATACATACTGTATCTGCTACACTGATAACAATTACACAGCATGAGCAATTGCTTTCTCTGTCTGCATCCTGTATTTCTGTCACGGGCAAAACTGGAGCAGAGAAATGAAAGTAACACCAGATAAAACATCCTATGGCTGCACAGACACATGCTATTAGAGCTGTTGAAGCTCATTCCAGGGATTTCCTTCTGTTGAGTAATATGCAATAAAAATAGCATAAAATGTTGAAACATTACCTAGTGGTCTATAACAATTTTGGAGGTCAAATCATAGAAAACCTGTGAGGTGAACTAAAGAGAAGAGTCCACTAGAGTGGTACCTGGAAATGTGAAGGATCTGGAGAGATTCTGTATGGAGGAATGGTCTCATATCCCATGTCATATATTCTCTAACTTCATCAGGCATTATAGGAGAAGACTCAGAGCTGTTATCTTGGCAAAGGGAGGTAGCACAAAGTGTTGACTAAAAGGGCGACAATTGTTGCACATCTATATTTAACAAAGAGTTTTTTTTCATAAACCTGTGTTGAGTTTGCAATTGTTTGATATCCATGAGAGCAGAGTATTTTGTGAATTTTTTTTAAACAAAAGATCAAAAGGTTAAACAATAAAGGCAATTTTTCACAGCCTTCTTTGCTTTGCATATATAGTAAGGGTGCCAATATTAGTGGAAGGCACTGTATATGTATATGTCTTTTGATATCCCTTTTCCTGTTGTTTTTTAAAGATATATCTTTGCATATGAACACATATTTGTTGTATGTATTTCTAATTAGAAAGTCAGAAGACGTGCAAAGTTAAAGTATGGTAAATAACAATAACCTCTCACTTTGTTTTTGTTTTTTTATCTTACACTTGTTTTTCAGTTGCTGGAAATGTCATCTTGCAGTAGTTCACTGGAAACTATATCCTCTCATGTACTCCACTTTGAATAAAAATGCCTGCCAAATGAGGACATTGAGTCTGACTTTGGCAGAATTTTATCTGTGGAATTTTCAACATCCAATCTAACAATGAAGTTCTTACCAAAATTATTACAACAGATGTATCATATTACAATAGATGTAACCACAGTGAATAACTTGGTAAAAAGAAAAACATGTTAAAACGATGATGCAATTGTTTGTCTGTATTCTAAATGTGCTTCCACTGAATGTTTTCAGTTAGTCTCAAATAACAGTCGATTCTACATTTTGAAGATTTATTTGAATAATGATTGGGTTAATCAGAAAAGGACAGACTATCACACTAATAAGAATCAGAATAGGGTTTAATGCGTGGCTATGGCTCAGGTGTTAAAGCAGGTTGCCCAATAATCGTAGGGTTGGTGGTTCAATTCCTGGCCCACATGACTCCACATGCCGAAGTGTACTTGGGCAAGACACTGAACCCCAAGTTGCTCCCGATGGCAAGTTAGTGCCTTGCATGGCAGCAATGGTGTGTGTGTGAATGAGTGAATGAGACACAATGTAAAGCGCTTTGGATAAAAGCGCTGTATAAGTGCAGACCATTTTTATATTTATTTCAGCGTATATATATGTGGATGATGGACACTGGTCTTACACATGAGTGCACTGCTGTTTATAAATTTTTGTCATGTGCTGTCCTGTCTGTAAATCAACTGACTGTGTTTTGCTCAGTTATCCCCCCAATATAAATTACAAGCCATCTTGTACTGAAAGTGCTGAAGTTTTGATGCCACCTTGTGGTCTGTAACACAATTGCATGATCATGTGAACTTGTTGAAAACGATGAAAGTAGGTTCAACAATTTATTTTCAAAGATGTAGTAAACAAATGTAATTGAAATTACATTACATGGTAAAGAACAGCCAGGGGCTGGGAAATATTCAATCTTAGTAAATCGTACAATATAATTCAGATGTTATCACTGCTATCCAAATGGGGGTAAAAAACAGATTAAATATGATGCACCTATTAACAACTTTTAATTAACAAAAAGCATCATATGATGGGGATGATTTTTTTAAACACAAGACTGTACTTTATGACTCTGTTTGATACTTTTATGATACAAATCTTTTATAAAGCTAACAAAAAATCAGATATTCAGCTAAATGAACTAAAGTTAGGAAAGGACAGGTTATTACATATGGACAGATTTACTGAGTCATAAATCACAAATAAGTTTTAAATATCAATTTGCTAAAATGATTAAAGCAAACAGAGGTAGTAAAATATATGTTTGTTAAACAAGATAGCAAACTGTCAATGGAATAGTTTATATAAATGTGCCTATAACATTGTTTTATTCATTATGTCATTATAATTTCATTTTCTTTTCCTTATTTTATGTAGATAAATCAGTCCACTCCAGATAATGAGGTCAGGCAGTGGGTGAGGAGGCCTGGGGTGCAGTCAGCATTCCAGTTCAACCCAATGGAGTTGAGGTCAGGGATCTGTGCAGGACACTAGAGTTCTTCCACTCCAATCTTGTCATACCATGACTTTTCGACCTCGCATTGTGCACAGGGGCATTATCATGCTGCAGCAGGTTTGAGCTGTTTTGTTCCAGTGAAGGAAAATCTTACTGCTACAGCATAGAAGGCCTCCTATACAGTTGTGTGCTTCGAAATTTGTGGCAACAGTTTAGGGAAAGACCAAATATGGGTGTGATGGACAGGTGTCCACATAGTTTTGGCCATATAGTGTATTTTGTTTATCCTTCTATGTAAATTCTACTTTATTAAAAAAAAAAAAAATGAAAAACGGGATTATATTAGTAGTAGTAGTAGTAGTAGTAGTAGTAGTAGTACATATTTCTGTATTATTATTATTATTATTATTATTATTATTTATTGCATATGTAAGAAAATTCTGTGCATTTAGTATTATATGCAAAAACGTCTATTAATTGATCAATCCTATTCCACAATGCACAATACTTTTTAATTAACTTGTTAGGTAGTTGGTCTTCTAATTAAAGACTGTAGACAAATTAGGATGCTTCACAGCAAAATACACTTAGTGTTTGTCCATTTAGCTTACATTCAGTGACTCTTCTCCTTGTTAGTCAGTTTAGTGAAACACTGCAGAGCCCAGTAGATTGCAGAAAGAGTAGCAAAAACCTGCATGAAAAGATTTTTAGGTCAAACTCTTGGCAAAATGTTAACATGAAATATTCAACCATGTTGTCTGTAGTTGTCCTGCAGTGTAAATAGATTAACAGAATTCTAAACTTGTAAATGAAACAAAGAGCACATTCAAGATTATACATTGGTCATCATCATGAAGAACACTGTAGGTACTGTATAAAGTTACAAATCTCTTACATTCAAAATGTGTACTCCTGTGTTTCTGTAACAACCAACATGTGAAAGTAGGCCATGAAGGGGAAAAAAGAATAACAAAAGGTTAACATCAAGGCCAAAGAATCTCCCATAATGCAACAGCTCTGTGTCAGGAGGTTAATGGTGGTGGTCACTGAGGAATGAAGTCAGGGGGTTCTGCCAAAAAGTGTCCCGGGTGGAACCACCGCTCCTCCCCTGTGTTCTAGACCATAAACTGCATCCGTGTTCTTAACTCGGGCCAAAAGAGAATCCTGTCCATCACAACTCCTCTCCTCTGATGGGAAAGAATGCTTCCTCTGAGCTCCCCAGCTGTTTCCCTCAGAGAGAATGAGAGACAGAGACGCAAGGCTTGGAATGTCCCTGTGATTCCTGACCCCTCACTACCTGAATCACCCAGCATGGCCTTACGAGTTACAAAAAAAAAAAAAAAAAAACTCACCTCAGCTTGTGATTGGAAAAAAACATGCTGTAATCAGATATTCAGTGAGTCCAAGAAGATATGATATTCAGAAATATGTTACCTAAGAAATATCTTACTTAATACAAGCAGATTAACATTAGTTCCAAATTAGTTTTATCAACCAAATTTGTTATACAAATTTTAAAGTCAAGATGTCGAAACCAGATGTGCTTTTCAACAGAACATTTTAGCATTTTATTCTTACTGGTATAATAAAAGGGTTTACAGGATGAAAAAGAGACAATTCTAAAGAGAAAAATTGTCATGCAGTAAGATGACCTGCATTGCAATTAGTTTCATTAAAACATAAAATATATTTAAAAACAACACAATTAATTTTTGGCTATTTTGAAAAAAATATTGTTGCCTTTGACCCACATAAAATGGCAGAGAAATCTAGAAATTAAAGTAGAATACTAAAAATTATCATACAAATATACTCCTCATTAATAATTAGGAAAAAAACAACATATGCTTCCTGTATTTTTCTCTTAGCATTTTTAAAAAAATTTCCCTCTTATTTCTCTCCCCAATTTGGTCACCTGCCAATTCTCACCCACCAGCCAGCCTTCCCCAATCATACACCAGCTATCAACCTGGAAGGGTAAAGGCTAACATGTGCATTCCACACATGAAATCAACCAATCACATCTATTCAAACTGCTGCATGACAGGGCAGCGTAAGATAGTCACTATCTGCCCTCTTCCTCATACATGAGTTCAGAGATGCCCAATATTGGCTAGTGTCACTGTGATTGACAAGGGAGAGGGAGTATGCCATTTAATTTGCTCTAATAATGCTGTAGTTATGACCGTTGTTTATGTGCATGTGAAACTTCTCATAGCCATACATTCAACACATACATGCATCCATACAAAACAAACACATTAAAAAGAAGACAAGGGAAGAATTGTAGAGTAGATAGTGAACTTTGTGTTCAGTCCAGAGTCTCTAGAGGAGCTGCTGACTGAAAGGAAAACAGAACTGAAGCACTGCTGTCAGCTCGATGATATACAGCTCATAATAGGAAGTTTCCATCCTATACTGTTCACATGGACGGCCAACATACACACTGTTTTCAGACACACACACACACACGCACACACACACATTTATGTGGATTCCTCTGTTGGATTAAATAAATCTAATCCAACCTAATCCCTAATCACCACATCTGTAGTGCATGTGCAACCCAACAATCGCTCCTTGCTATGAGACAGAGACTCTTGTTTAAAAAAATTTTTTTTTTTTAAATGGAGTAACAGTAAAACTAATTCTAGTTAATTACGTTTTTCCTGAAAGTTCTGTGGGATCCCATGCACCACAGACCCTTTAAAATGTATTCCCATTTCTCAATACAATTTTTACAGATTTAGTACTTCATTTTCACTGAATTTTGCCTGAAAATTTCAAGAAATCATTCTATAACAAAAACAGATCAACTACAAAGGGACTAGAGATCAGGTTGGAAAAACACTGGAGTGTTTCTTTGGAGCATTAAGTTAATTTATAGTAAAACAAAACAGAATTTGAGCCTCCTGCATATCATAAACTATTGTGACACCCTTCACACTACAGATGTAATCAAGATTAAAACTCATCAAACTCAGAGTAGCACAGCATCATGCACGATATCCTATCAGGCATAGTAGAAATGACACTCTCTCACACAGTCAGCTGGGTAAGAAATAAAAGCCCTGGAGCTTTATAGCATACACTAGTTATAGCTTCCCAGACCATAGACTGTTTTTTAAGAAGAAAGTGGTAACTATTTTGAATGCTAAGTTCAGTTTTATATTATATGGATCAAGGTCTCAAAGTCCCCCACATGAGCAGGAGCTCTCTGAAGCCATGTCTGGAGAGGATGAATCGGGCCGAAGGAGCTGCACTGGGCCAAATTAGCCCCGCAGCACTTTGATGCAGTAATGAAGGAGGCCGCGGCCACGACATACACGTCTCTCTAGACGCTATGTAAACCACTTCAGTGGGATTCCTGAGAGAAGGACAAAGATGGATGGCTCCTGTGGGACTTGTAAGGGACCTACAGCGGTCGGTTTAGCAAGCTAAACCTGTGGCCTGAGCTCCCTGAGGCACGCTATCACTCTCACACACATGCACATAGATGCTTTTTTGTCTTATTCTCCTTGTGCAGACCTTCAATTGATATAACAATTAATACATTTAAATCTAACTCATCTTTAACCTCAGTAACCAAAATGAAACATTTTAGCTCTTTTAGTTTTTTTTTGTTTGTTTAGGTTTTTTTTTTTTTTTTTTTAAATAAAAGCTGTTTCCTTTTTTTTATTTTTTAAATGGGACCCAGACAAATGTTCCCACAACGTCAAAATGGTCAGATATTCCTGTTGTTGCAGGGACATTTGCTCCCTAAAATGCACACTTGTAGCGTGATTCATTCTCTGCTAACAGGATAAATTTGCTGTGGAATATTTATAAACTTTTAATGTAATCTAAAGGTAGTATACGTTAATCAAAGCCGTGTACACAAAATTGTGAAATCGAGAGTTACTATTATTAGCAAGGTCAAAAGTATGAATCCCTATTGTCATGCTCTGGTTAATGTATTTCACTGTGGCTCATTACGGGGTCTGATGAAGACAAACAGTCACACACATGTACACACATTGTCTTACTTAAGACAAGTTCAATCAAGCCGATACCATTAAGCAGTAAGTATCTTAATAATCTTAATATCTTAATGTAATATTTTATTTTTTAATAAAGTTTTTTTTAATGGACACACCATTAATGACAAATAATTTACAGTCATTTACAAATTTACAACACAATTAATGTTACTGCATATTTGAAATATCTATTGTTTAGAATGTTAACTTATTTCATCTCCATGAGCTTTAAAAGAACTTTGTATTGCACAGCTGATATCCTACTGTATTGTCTAGTGCATTATACTGCAATTAAACTTGCTTTACATTTATTGTTCAAGAGCGCTTCACTTCTTTCCTGGATTATTATATCACTATGGAAAGAGAAAGCTCGTAGTATTCCCCAATTCAGTCTCAAGCAAACTTCATATTCTGACAAACAGTGGAACATACTTAAAACCTGTAGGTTCCACTTTTGTACAAAGTGTGTCAGGTGCTACAGAAAGATAAGGCCATGCTGTGCTGAGTGGAGCTTTTACATGGAGTGACCTTGATAATATTGTCATAACCTTTACCCTTTAAAATGTATAATTATGTTCCTCTCTTGAGAAATGAGGTGCATAAATATTATCTTTAATTTGTAAAAAAAAAAAAAATAATAATAATAATAATAAAAATGGAAAGAACTCAGGAAGGAACAGTACAAACCTGTAGTGCAAGATTTCCAGCTCTGAGGTATACTTTTGATGTACTGATATTTCCAGTCATTACACCTTAGTATAGTATATATACAGCATATGTGAAGTCTGTGAGCTTCACAATCTATTATAAAAGAACTATAGTATATCTGATCAATCATACACTGTTTTATTGATCAAAATGGCATACTGTGTGAGAGAGTAATGCAAGGGTAGAAAGTGCCCTTGTTGAGAGCAATGCAAAGTTAAGACTCCTTTCAGAGACAGGTGTATTTTTATTAGCACTCCACTTTAATTGCTATGAGCTCACCACTCACAGTCTGAAGAGAAGCTCCCTTAATTACTGCAAGGCATGCAACATCTGGAATGTCTCATATCCAGACCCCTCAGCCATGTGTGACATCACTTATCCGCAATTCAGGTGAATCCACATGGCTCTTCAAAATGCAAGTGTGTAACTGTAAACAAGTGTAAAAGAGCAAGTGTGGGCGTAACTGTAAGAGCGTAAGAGACGGGTGTGCTTGTGTGCTGGGAGTGTGACCTCGCCACCTGAGTTTATAGGCAAATCCTGCTGCTTTAATGAGGAGCCCTCTCAATAATGAATACCAGCCTGTGGTTTAAAAGCCACTATATATCACAAGAAAGACTTCTACTGTAGTGGTCCTGATATATGACAGCCAAATCAAAGAATTGCTTTTATTTCATGATTACTAATATTCTTTAATTAAGCCATAAGAAGAAAAATTATGGATTTACAGTTTATAGCAGGCTTTATTATTATTATTATTTTTTTTTTACTCCAGTCCTGTGGAACCACTGACCTGTACAGTTTTGTACACTTGGCTGACTTTAAGCATATCTGAAATATGTTCCAGAATTTTAGATAATATTAGCTGAGATTTCCATTGTCTCAAATGTAATTGAGCCTTTTTTCCATTCCAGACACAAGGATTAAATAAAGATCAAGTTCAGTTACCATGTCAATTTATGTTCTGAAACTAGCCTGGAAAAATTTAAGATTAAGAGTTAAGCATAAGCTTAAACTTAAGCCTGCAGTATATATGTGCAGAGAATCTGAGAATCTGATACATTAGCATTGGAAATATTATGTCCTTTAGTTAAACGTATTACTAACAGTGATTTATGTTGAAGAGTTTTCAGATTTTTTTTTGAAAATCACATTCACGTAGTTGACAAAAATTAACATGACTTTTCAGTGTTTTTCCTCAAATGCGCTTAAGCTTTAGACTAAGGCTCACTGACCTATGGTCAGTACCATATAAATAGTGAAATATTCAATTTCTGGTCTTAAAAACAATCAAATATGTTAAATATTGGGTTCCTTTTGTTATGGACCACATTTTGTTCCAGATTACCAGGGCAGCTTCCTTTACCATTAGTGTAGTAGTACTGCTGAGAACCAGTAGCAAAGTCATCAACTCTTCACCATGACCCTACATGGGACTGATTGAACAGTTGAGGAAGCACTTACAGAGCCTTGTCCTCACTAAAGCATAATGCCAATAGTGATAGATGAAGCTTGTGGGTTATGTAAATACTGCTGAATATTCATTGTCATTCCTCTGACATTGTAATTCACAGCAGAGCGCAATGTAAACAGCAGACAAATCTGTGGCTCCCTCTAGGAAGAAACAGGTAAGTTATCCTTTGCTACATTGTATTAGCAGGAACAGAAATGGGCAGAAGGCTTGGCTGCTCAGCCCCCTGGGAAAGAGAAGAGGGATCACCTTCATAACATTGGAACAAAGACTGAAGGAGTTGGCATTGGGCTTAAGAGAAATGCAAGAGCTGTTAGTGGCAATGCAACAGTGCAATGAAGTGCAAAATTCTGAGGAACTTAAAAAGAAACAGACCTTTCTTATTGACAGACCCTTCTTATTTACTTCTTATTCCCTAAACTTGAATAATGAGCCCACCCTGGTTGGGAGAGCTGATAGCCCACCACTGGAGCATCTACTGAGCAGAGTGAAGCAGGAGTGCAGCTCAGCAGGAGCAGTGCATGTACTGCAGGTTGATATTAAGGTTTATTAAGGCTTAAAAGTAATAGAAAAGGGAAAAACAAGTCTTGATATCAGCATGGTAACATTGTCTAAATGAAAAGCTGCATGGCTAGTGCTGCAAAATTTTCAGGACCCCTTAAGGGGGTTATACATACTAGTGTGAACAGACAATACCACAGTCATGATCAACCATCAAGACGACACAAATCTCAAGAAATGTTGAGGGTGGGCTACTAAGCTCTGAAAGTAAACAGATGCACATACCTATTCTGTCTTTAGAGCTGGCCACCTACTAGGCAGATAAAGACAGATAGGGGACGTACTGTATCAGTCCTGCGCCCAGGTATTAGAAAATTAGCAAGAAGGTAGTTCAGGTAATGTGGAACACCAACAGCAGAGTAGAAGTTGATCTGTCTGTGAACAGACTTATAATTCACTGCCTGCTCTGGATCACAGACTGATGTTATCCAGGATGTGTTGGCATACAACTGGCCAAATCTATAGTTTTTATATGATTTTCTTCTAATACCACTGCTATAGATGATACTGCAGTGGATCTGACTGACTATTTAACCAGTGTGTTGATAACCCATTTCAGGTCAAACAAACCAGGGTTACACTTGTTGTTAATATTACTAATAGGCCATCTGTGCTCACTACTAGGGAAATTTTCTCACTATGTTGGAAAACACTGGGCATAAACCCTTTACTGTAGCTTGTGCCATGAAAGATGTTTTGGGGTTTTTACAGAGCTAGTTCGAAGTGTCTCTTCCATACCCTACCTAAAGTGTATGTAGCGGTACTGTTTGCCCAATGGGAACAGCTTAATTGTTTGCTGCTGGGAGGGTAGAATCTAGTCAAAATGTTTCTTAAAGGTGTAAAACATCTCTGGCCACAAAACAGTCATAACACAATACAGCTAGTTAACAAGAATATTTATTTTATTCAAAGTAAAACCTACGGCCCTCGTCAACCACAGCCCTCAACAACACTTTAGTAATTTATCTAATCACTCTATACCGTTCGTCCCAATTGTATCAACTGTACAATAATATAGTAATTATTAATGTATCACTGCACAATTTCAATGTAACATTGTACTGTCCTGTGTAGGTCTTTTAAAATCTTGCACATACATACAGTATATGCATATTCAATATTCTGCCATTTCATTATACTTCCTCCTGAGCATATATTATGTATTATGTTTATTTTATGTTACTTCAGTGTTGACTGTTTAGAAAGATCAACTCCCAACTTTTTGAAGCTGGTAAATGAACATTGTTTTTGTCTTCACACAGACAGGAGCAAAATAAACAATAGTTTTCTCTATACTACATGTGGGAACTTTTTCAGACTCTTTTATTCCTTGCAGATCTACGGGGAACAGAATTGTGGGCGTTTTAGCACCTACGTCTACAGATGTACGGTCACACACACACACACACACACACACACACACACACACACACACACACACACACACAGAGAAAAAAAGCGAACAATTTTACTCTCATGTGTAAATCTCATCATCTCTCTCCAGTTAGCCACAGACAGAGCTAATTGATTCCAGAAGTGTTGCCTCTACTTTAAGCAGGGGTGGAGCAAAATGGAGAGATTGGGAAAGAGAAATTAAGCGACGGAGAGATGGAGGGTTAGAGGTGCTGGAGTTGTAATGAGGGGTCAGTCGCAATCCATAGACCTGTTGCGAGAGTCAGGAACACATGGCAATTTTATGGTCAATTGAGCCATGCATCTGGGGTTATACATCATTGTGGTTGTGAACTAACACCAGGGCCCACTACGCACCGCATTTTCTCTCTCACACGCACACTCACACACACACACACACACTCTGAGCAGGCCACAGATGCACACTCTCAGACAGAATAGGCAGCTGCACACTATGTTGATATGCTTCATCTATACTGCTTTACAGCTGAGCCACACACTCACAAAACCCACGCCCACACTTACCATTAAGTGAGCTCCTGCCACTTTCAGTTACACTAATTAAGCAATCTAGTGTGACACAACTTATGTTTAAGCACTGTTTATATGCTGTATATAATATGTGCACTGTTGTGCTGAATTCACAGAGATAATGTCTATGTTGTGTCATCCATTTTGTGTAAAATGTTAAGAGAGTTACCTCTGTTGCAAGATCCAGTAGAGGCACCATGGAGCTGATATAACCAAACCTGTTGAGTGCCAACATTAGTAGGCAGCGTGACATCTCCCATAGAGCAGCATTAGGACTGTAAAAAACAGAACAACATACAGTATTAAGTCTAAGGCTGTTGTTCTTTTTACTGGAGCATTTTCATGGAAAGTGTGAAACTGATCCCCAGTGCAAAGCACTATTGTTTACCTAAAAATACTGTTCTGGCATTTACATCATTTGTATCTGCATCTTTTTTTTCTACCCAGCGATAGAAATGCCAGCAATGTCAGTATGATTTGTGAATTCTGGCTGTGACAGTTCATCAACCTCAAATCACTCAAAATATGAGGTTTTTAATCCTGTTTGTGAAGATATTATTGTTGTTTGCACCTGCTTGTAATACTTTCTAATGAATTTAGTTAGACCTATTTCCCAAAATATAAACGAATTACTAACCTATTTGAAACCACCATGACCCAGACCAGGCAGTTACTAATCACAAGGACCACTGCACATTCATGTTAACTGTCTATGTTTGAGCTTAATATCTAATTACTTGCCTATGCCTGAATGAAAGTAAAAACCTAATACTCATATGTATAGTGTGCCTCCTATTCATATCTGTATTTGTATCTGTTTAAAAAATATATATTCGGGGTTCTATCCCAAAGACAGAATGCCTTCTGGTTACATAAAGTAACGAAGACCCTGAAACACAAATGAGTACACAAAACTTGACCAAATGTAAAGTAAACTAAATAAAAAATAATTAGAACAATAAGAGCTGTAGCTATTATCTATCATTTTGTTCAAAAAAGGAATGCACAGATAATAAACTAATAAGCAGAACTTTGTTTTGGAAGGAATCCAGATGTATGAAAAATTATTTACGGACCCAGAATCGATCTTTGAGTGGACACACAAGGTTTCGGTCCAAGTGTTAAAACGTCCAAAGAAAAAAAATAGCATGCTTACATTTTAATGACCATATGGAAAAGTGTAATGTCTTACTATGGCCATGTTGCTGTCATTGACAGAGCTCTATAACTTACATCAATAGTAACAAGTATCAAAATGCTGTATTATACACATCATTTTTCAAAATGTTTTATTCCCAAGAAGCTCCATTATTGACCAAGCAACATACTGTATATAATAAAGTCTCAGTACCTTAGGTCCATTATATACCCAAGGATGGTAAGTGTGAGTAATATGTATCCAGTGATAAGCAGCACAGTTGTTTGAGACAGCATCTAGAGAACAAAAGTAGAATAGAAGAACAATATGGTCTCAATACAAAACCAGTGGATGTCAACTCAGTTGCTCAGGTTAACTTCAGAATCCCACCCACAACCTCCTCATGTTTATGTTCATGACCCTTATAAAGTAAACTAGCCAGAGAAAATCTCATTAGGGTAGGTATTATGAAGACCAGCCAGCATGGGTGCACAGACAACTGCAGCTTATTCTGTTTGACCTTTAAACTTACAGTGCAGAGCCCTCTGTCTGCTATATGAGAAATTCTATAGTTACATGGTTGACATTTGGTGGATGTTTGCTCTCTAAACCTTATATGCAGAGTCTTCGAAAATATTTCTCTCTTGGGTACAGTACAAGTCCTCAAAGCTTAGACTCTCATTTAGAAGTCACCACATGTAGTGCAGCTGAGCTGTCCATGCTGTATGTAATACATTTTGCTGGCGCTACTGTGTTTCTTTCTTTTGTTGGACACTTAAAAGACAGTTTGTGTAATGTTAGAGCACTGAAAATAATCTGTTTAATAACAAATTGGTATAATTAATTAGTATTATTAATCATTGTCGATATCTCAGAAAGAAGTTATTAACTTGCTCACTGATAATGTGCAACTATACTCTACAGTTAACATAAACACAAATAAACCAACTATGTAACTGCTAATGATATTAGATTGCACAGATAGACATACGTGGGATTTCATCTTGGTTTTGAGTTGCATTGTCATATTCTCAATTAGTTATTTAACATTAGCCAAACCTGTCAACACATAACACTCTGTATTTTGAAAATTTCTAATAATAGTGACTAGCTATTCTATTGCTATCATCCTCTATTAATTTGCATATTGGATTGCGAAAGCACAAACTGAACTCATGCATAATTACCATATTAGTACTATCAGAATTGATTTAATGTAGGAAGGTCTCCCATGAAAAAATAAGTTTAAATTCTGAATATATTTAAAAATGCCATTTAACAAAATGAAGTACAGCAAGAGCTTGATAATTGAGCAGTAATTTGAAAATAGCATGAGAGGACTTCTCGTGCACGAACCACATCAGATGGTTAGGTTCCATAAGATCATTGATAGGACTGTGATGTTTCTTGAATTACCAATATGTGACATTGCCCAGGTCTCAGAGGGAACTTTGTGAAAACACTGTGAGTCAGTTTCCTAAGGTCTGGCTTATGTTTTTAAAATCCTTTCAACATGCTAATTTCTAATTTGTCCCACTATCCTATTTCTACAATAACACCAAGCCAAAGTGTAGAAAACATTAAACCATCTGGATGTTTTCTTAGTCACTGCAGTAACAGTCGAACTGTGTTAGTGTTTCTACTCCTCCCAAGGCTAAGATTAAGTTACTAACATTATTGTCCTCACTACTATTAATTTCTGAAGAACAAAGTGCAAACTAATCTACTGTGTTGGTTTTGCCGAGTTAAGCAGTTAACGTTTCAGCAGTGGTCAATTTCTGCAACCTCAATAATTAACAATAAGTCAAACAACTAGCAAGAATGATAGTCTCAAATGGGTGATGCAGTTGAGAGGTAACTCGCCAAGTCTTAAAAATAAATGTTTTTCTAGCTTTGAAGTACCACTAAGCTGTGCTGTAGCATCACTTGTCAGTGCAAATAAATGTGCATGGCACATAGAGGTATAAATACACACTTTGACATTATTTATTGCTTGACCCAAGGGCATTACTTAGTTATTTTCTCTGGAAAGGCTGATGGATGCAACAGGAAGGCTTTTTAGGCGATGGGAAATGGTTGAATTGGCTCTCAGAACATTTGTATTGGTTGTTGGACCACCGGCAGCTGTTTTATTGGTTGGTGATGGGAGGGAAGGGAGGGTGAAAGAGGGATCTACAAATTTCACAGTAAGGCACCGTCGAGAGAACACCACTGAGGTAGGAATCACAGGAAGACCGGCTGTTTCATTTCAGCAGGGAAGCAGGGTGGGTCCATGAAGTTTGGCTAACCAAAACTATGCCTGGGGAACACACACTTCCAATGATACCAATAGGGGAACATAGTGTCTGCGTTTTTGTTAGGGAGGTGGAGTAAGATAGAAAATAATACGCAAATGTTGCTTAAAAGATGTCTGTCCATGCACTCTAGTGAAAGGCCATATAATCGAGGTAATTAGAGGGAGAGTTTGACTGTTGTTTGATAACAGGCCCTGTGTTATAATATTAAGCACTGAGTAAATTAAAAGCTTTCAATGAACCATTAAAGACAATGAAAGATTTGCATGGGCATAAAAGCCTTAGCAAAGGCAAGGACCAAATGTCTTTCTACGATAAACATTTAAGTTACTCACATGTTCTGTTGCAAATAAGTTGTTGTAATTGACCAGCACAAGAAGGAACTGCACATGCACATAAGCTTGAAGTGCAGATGACCAATGTGGATTGTGTGGCACTTCCTCTCCTGTGATCTGAAAAGAAGCAGTATGTTTATGAAATATGAATAGTATTTCAGTAACAGTTAATCAGTTCTGTGTCCTTCATCACTATTCAATAAAAATTTAAGGCTGTCTTCCAACTAGCATCTTGTGAACTTGGTGGCATGCCTGACATGTTATTTAGTATGGTAGTATTCAGTTTTGAGGCATAGTCCAAATATTCACAAATTTGATGATATAACAGATCAGCAGTTATGGTATTACAGAAATACCATAGTTTTTGAGAATAAAAATTGTATTTTGCAGATCAGCATGACCGTCACATTTAGTGAGTATTGGGTAATTAGCTAATTAGCATTAGCTAAAAGATAAAAAGCTGTTACTTTCTCAACAAGAAATCATAATAGGGGATAGTGGTAGTAAGTTAGCCCATTGAACATTATAGAGAAAAACTATAATATCCGGTCACTACAAGACACAGATCAGTGTAATACACATATAACCAAGAGTAAAGTACTAAAATAAACAGAAACATACCAAACACTACTAAATATCCACTCATCAGTCATTATCATTAACTAAAACAACTTTGCAACTGCATAACAATACAAATTCCCCAACACAAATGAATCACATCACCATCATTCACTAGCTTCCCACTAAATTAGAGAACAAATAAATACAGTACCTTACCTGTTCAGTAAGAAAATCTAAACTAAAGCTCCATCACTCCTAAATCCATTGTCCTCATTGACTAGATTGACTCATTCACACTCCCACACTCCTATTCTCTCTCTCTCATGATTGGTTACTGACTCTTGCCTGTCACTATAAAGTAAGACTTCTATCATACCAAAGGTTTGATGAATCTGAGACATCTGTATGACTTTCATACAAATGTTTTGCCAATTCCCCTGATGTCCCTGTTACAGTGTTGACTGTGAATTACTGTTACAGGATTCTCAGGGTGACTCAGCAGCTCTGTATATCATAATATACAGTATTTTGATGTGACAATAATGGTCACAATAATGATAGCTTTGTAGAGAAATGCTTTGATTACATGCTTTTCATTTAAGGTTTGGCTATTAAATTATAGTTAAGTCCTCAGAATGAATATCAAAACCCGTTTTTATCACAGTTCCATAAACATTCATTCACTCATCTTCAATAACCACTTTATTCAGGTCTGGGTCATGGTGTACCACGGGTATCACTGTGCATTTTACCCAGGATGGGATGTCATTCCCACCATTCACACACATTCACACTAATTTACAACCAGGGGCACTGTAGCAATCCACCAATCTGCATGTTTTTGGACAGTGTGACGAAACCAGATAACCTGGAAGAAACATGCAAAACTCCACAAAGACAGTAACCCAAACTCAGGAGTAAACCTGATACCGTAGAACTGTGAGGTGGCAATATTACCCACTGTACCACCATGTCACCCAATCTCCACGAAGACTGTCCATTAAATAACACCTACATTAAATTAGTGGTACCTATAAAAAATTTTTAAAAAGGTTTGCGAAACCATTGAAATTTCCTGGATGTCTGCACAACATTCTAAAACATGTTCTGAAAAAGTCAGTATAAGAACACACACACACACACACACACACACACACACACACACACACACACACACACACACACACACACACCATTTGAACTTGTCTTACTGCTGAACAAATGGTTTAAAGAATCAGGGATATTGATGTAAGGCCCAATGAAAGGAGGTTAATTAGATCCAGATGTTCCAGTCGGTTCAGGTGTGGGTTTGACCTCTAGAGCCATTTATAAAAAAAACACATCATTTTTGTTACCAGCTTGCACAGCAAGTGCAATTTGGATTAATCAAAATGATTTCAGCGGAAATCAGAAAAAAATCGGTTCAAGCTTATTAGACTAGAAAGGGTCACAAAATAATTTTTAGAAAGTTGGACCTACAGCAGTAGTTCAAGATTGTGATTTCTCTCCTTGCGACCTTGAGGATCATTGTAAGCACATGCTGTAGAAATCTTAAACAAGTAACAAGAATCCTATTAAGCTCTCTTAGCATTGCTTGCACTTAACCACACAGGAAATCAATGCTCTCTAAGAAATTCCTGAAGACCACCTGGATGTTCCAGCTCGCTACTTGGAAAAAGTTTTATGGACAGATGAGTTAAAGTTTTTGGAAAATGTACATAGAACTGCTTTGGAGAAAATGAAACACTTGCTTACAAACATATAAGCTTGGGAATCATGGATGAGGTAAAACAGTGTGAAGCTGCTTGGGATTAATTGCAGATCCCACATGACCAATGCTTTCAAATTGTATTTACAGAAGAATTTCATTGTCTGTCTGAAAGGCTTAGTGGTAACAAGGCCCAAGTCTAAAATGCAGGAGTAAATCAATAACACAGTAGCTTCAAGAAGAAAGTCCATATTTATAAATGACTAACTCTGACCTCAGTCCCATGAAACTGCCGTGCATGATCTAAGGCAGGCTCATTTAGTGAAACACCTCAAACATGTAAGTGAGCATATTTTGACAAGTGAGCTAAAATTCCTTCTAAATATTGTGTATGACTCATCAACAGCTGCACAAAGACTTCTGGTAAAAGTTATTCACAACACAGCAGCAAGCAAGCTTTTCGTCTTCATGGCACAGTTCAATGGCTTATAAATAGTCATATCACAAACCTTTTCAAATAAATGTATAAACTTTTGAATTCTTCTACTTCATCTACTTCTACTACATCTTAAGGGACTATAATGCATATTTCCGGAAAGCAGGTCTGCAATTTTTATCAGGACTCTTCCCACCTCCCAAAAGCATGCATGTGCAGTAGGTGGACTGGCTTTCATTAATTGCCTAAGTAAAAAAAAAAGTTACAAAAGGAAATGCTGTTTTTACTGTATTTCTATTTTATAGAATATACTTTTATACTTAAAATATTTTTATTTTATATTTGTACCACAGCATTGTTGAATTCTCAATTCTGATTGGCCAGAAGGTGTTGCTTTTTTTTTTTTTTTTTTTTTTATAAATAAAAGCTGCTCTGACAATAGTTTCAGGTGTAATTTAAATGATAGGTTTATATCAGTGTGCTCCTTCTAATACATTATTGATTCTATAGTAACAGCTACACATTGACTTGCCTGGCAGATGCTCCTTATAATCTAAAAATCTAATAATAAATGGATTAACAAAATGTGTGGCTATTTAACAAAGAAAATGTTTTCTTTTAGGAAATGTTTATTTAACATTTATGGAAGGAGTCTCCAGTGTCAGCACTTTACAGCAATCAGTAAGTTTTCCGACACGGGAAAGTCTGCAGGACAGACAACATTGTCTTTCTGGTTTCTCATAAACATCGTGACATCTGATTTTTTAAAATCTTATTAACTTTATGCGAGAGAACAAAGAGAGACTGGAGAGGGAATGATTGTTTATAGCTGTTATAAGATAAGTTGTTATAACTGGTCTTGCAGACATTATATAACATCAGATGTAGCTGTAAATGGATAAAAACCAAGACAGGCCATTTATTAATAATTAAAAATTGTGGCAAATAGCTTTGGTATAACAGGAATAAAACTTTGGGACTGTTCATAAAAATAATCCACTCTGCGGAAGTAAAAGTAACACTGAGTTACATCACACCCCTGTTATGGAGAATTTTTCTTAATGTGTACACCCCTTCATGATTTATTCCTTAATTATCAAACAGGAGTACATCATTTGCCTCTAACATATGTTAAAAAGATTTGAAACAACAAAGGTAGTAATCTAAAACTTGTGTACACTATCATATGTTTTAATACGTTATAAATGCCATAAATGTATTCTGAATGTGCAGTGTATAATAATAATCTTACATTCATTTATATGAATTCTTAAGACTCTCTCATGTGCAGCCGCATGTGGGTTTGACCTACTGGCTTCAGCAGTCCACTGCTCTGTTTTCCCTCAAAACTCAACTCCTCCAGCACGACCCTCCCTCCTTCGCAGGAGTATGAACAGGCATGGCCCAGCTCTCGCAGTCCAGCACCTTTCAAGGTATTTCAGTCAAACTCCAGCACTCGCCACATGCTCTCCATCACCAGGCTCTCTTTAGAGCTGCTTTAATTGCAGTGTAGGGGAAAAAAGAGGCTTTGTTTCATGTGTGAAGTAAGAATGGCTAAAAATGTGCCACACACACACATTGCTGTTTCAAAGTAAACCGCCGCAGCTCCTGATGGAGAGACTTCAATCCCGTGTCGTGGGCCTGGCTTTTAAAGACATGTGAAAATTGAGCTTATTGTGCTTCAAAAGCATGTGGGACTTTTTTTGGCACTGGGCTGTACTTGTAAAGTGTGTCATTTTATATTAAGAGTCATTGTCACGACTTTTTTCTGTCACTGAAATTGTAGGCCATGGATGGCAAACAAGATATAAACGTTCAAGAATAACAAGATTTCTCATACAAATTTAAGCGTAAACTTGCCATCTAGCTGCCCTTCAGCAGTAATAAAGCCAGGAATAAAAATGACGGGAAATTAACTAATCAAAAACAGGCTAGTGTACTACAGCCCAACATGCTGCATAGCTGTTTACTGTTACCATTGTGAAATTGATCATTTTCCAGTAACAGCAGCTCTCGAAATGTTTTACTCTGCTTGTATAAGAGCAATTTTCCAACAGTGACCATTTTTCATTTGTTAAAGAATGACATTATATATTTTTATCTGTTTATAGTTATGTTTCATGTTGTGGACCATCCACTAAACAAGTGAGTTCCTGTTATAAATTATGTTATAGCAGATATAAATAGTCACTTTTGAATTTAAAAAGACAAAAAAAAAATTAAGCTTGTCTTGAACCAAGAAACTATAAAGCACAAAATTCTCTGTTTTGAAGAATGTCCCATGTGAAACAAAATCCAGTTTCAGCTTCACCACTTACAAAGTGCTGACACTGAAGACTCCTTCCTTAGAGACAACTTGACCATATCAACAATTTCACATATTTGTTAATTAAAGTATGTTTTAATGAAGCATCCACCATTAAAGTACCTGTGTAAATTGTTACTACAGAAACGATAATTTACTGTATTAGAAAAAGCACATAATATAAATCTGTCTTTTGCCTTGTAACCAGAAATATTGTCAGAGCCGCTGTTATAGGAAATTAATCAACACCTTCTGACCAATCAGAATTGAGAATTCAACAGCGCTATGATATGAGTTAAGCTACTTCACAAACCTACAGAGAACTACATTCAGAATTTTCCTCTACATGGATTGTCCATCATGAGTTAAATTATGGGCTTTTACAGGTTGTTAGAATCAAGACCTTATTGTATAATTAGAAATATAGGAGATGAGAGAAAACAGAGACGTTTCCAACCTCGGGTAGATCTTCAGGATCTCCAAGCCTCGGTTTGCCTGGTGTCCAGCCTGGTCCACTAAAGATGACCGACAGCTTGTGTGTAATACCATTAGCACTGATGAACTGCTTCAACAGATATGTGTAGTATTCAAACTTCAGAAATAAAACAGAGCAAAAACAAAACCTCATGATTTGAAAAACTCATCATACAGAAGCATATGTGCAACAAAAACTCACAGTGAGTTGTTTACATGAGCAAAGTACTCTCATAACTACAAGAAATCCAATTTACCAATAATCTGTTTATTGGTGCTACTGATACTGAACAGAAGTGGTTTTACTGGAAAACTTTGTTCAAGTACTTTAATAAAGTATTATCTCAAAGTAAAAGTAAAAAGGAGTCAAAATAACTGAGTAGGAATTTAAAAAAATGTATACAGTGGAAAAACTAGTAGAGTTATTGATAACACAAACATGAACAAATACTTTAATTGAAAAGTGAAGATAAAATGTTTTAAGTTTTAATATTTACACCCAAAGAAATTCAGAATGTTATCAACATTCTGCATTTTTTTAAAATTATAATTATTTTTTGCTCATGTATGTAGACTTATAATAGTCATGGATTGAATAAACATTAGTCTATATAGGTGTAATTTAAACAAATGTCCGTTAATATGTCCTAACTTACTTTCCTAACATTACTTATGGCTTAATTATATATATATATATATATATATATATATATATATATATATATATATATATATATATATATATATATATATATTAACTAATGCAGTAAATAATAGTTAAATGATCCTTAATGTAAAGTGTTACTTTTGATAAATCAGTTCCAAAGCCCCAGTCTTTAATATTGGCCCTGGTGATATAAAGATTGAGATTTGGGTTGAATTTTGAGCAGTGGGTTGAGTTTCTCTTTCAACATGAGTTTATTAAACCTGTTTCTTTTTTCTGGAAACTGATCACATTTTTTAGAGCAGTATTGTAATACAGGTACTGTAGCTGTTACATTGTGCATTTTATTGATCATTTTTACCCGGTGATAAAAATCCTAGTAGATTCTTTTTCTGCCCGGTGTTTGGGTTTATAAAAATAGATTTATATATATATATATATATATATATATATATATATATATATATATATATATATATATATATATATATACTTGAATAACATGTATAAACTTGTATATGGGTCTCCTACATTTTCATTTTCTAAACTCAGAAGCAATGGGGGGATGCAAAGATTTGCACTTGACAGTCTCCATGTCAAAGTCCTGCATCAAAGTCCATATTTTCTGACAATACAAAGTTAAACAGCTTTGCTGATAGTCCTCCTGGACCACATTTGTTTAAAACAAAGCATACAATACAAAAAAGATTGCAGTAATCTAACCATTATGGAGTATAATGTTATAAAACATATATGTTTCAAATCTGTTAACAGCATATATTTTTCTAGCAATGTTGTATTTGGGTGGAGGCTTGTATTAGTCTGTTGTATTAGTTTTGGTGGAGTAGTAAAGGTGAAATGTGAGTGAAATGTTGTGTCAATGAGTGAGTTATAGCCAAGGGTTATTAAGTTCTTCCAACAAAAAATGTATGAGAAACACTATTGTTATTTCATTTGACATTGAAACCAGTGTCTAAGTGTTTCATGCCACAGATAAGATTGCGTTTGTCGTTTGCTTCCAAGAGAAAGTGCAGAGAAAATAATCAAAGGCAACTTGCACATGGTTTCTTGCCGACACTCTCGCCTCTCTTGTTTAAAGTGCACTGCTAATGTTATGGTTATGGTATGGCTTTCCCACTGGTGAGGAAACAAGAGTGAAAGCAGCAGAGAATGCACAGCTCATATTTACATTTAACATAGCACTGAAATTCTGAGCTATAGACCTCGCTGGGCAAGAACTCAAGATATATTTGTGGCTAACATACCTCAACAGACAGAATGTCAAAGGTGTTGATGGGGTGTGTGAGTCCATAGATGACTTTATCATCTTCTGGAGCAAAGGTTCCTACAAGAGAACATTTATAATACACTAATAAATACTTCACTCACGTGTATTGCTTTTAACATATATGAAAGGCAGATGCTGTAACATATATTATATATGTTTTTAATGTTAATCTTAAAGTTTATAACTATAAAGGGTGCTGTATCTGACAGTTTTTTGCACTGCATACACAAAGACACATTGACTTAATAACAGCTTAATAACTATGTTTATGTCTAAAATTAATTTTTAGTGTGTTTTTTTTTTAGTTGTTGTTGTTTTTATGTTACATTTTCTTCCTTACAATTTCAACCTGGTTATGTGTGCAAAAGTTGGTCCCTAAAAGCAAAATACATGTCCACACTCACATTGTATTTATGTTTACTGTATGTACTGTATGTTCCACATTGTTACACTGTTGTATTTACTGTATCATACTGGATTCACTTCCTCAGCATAGATTTATTGTCTTGTCTATATGCAGTGCAACATTTATAATTTGCACTGCATATTGTCTGGTGATTATCTTGTACCACACTGTTGTCAGTTTCCTATAATATTCTGCACCAAGGTACTGTTTCATTCTACTGTATATTCATATAATCTAGAATAAGAATAAAAGCCCTCTACTCTACTGTATACACACACACACACACACACACACACACACACACACACACACACACACACACACACACACACTCTTACCCAACATCCGGTCCCAAATAATGAGAGTCCCTCCATAATTCTTGTCAATACAGTAGCGGTTTCTCCCTGCATCATGATCCAAACAGAATAAATTACGAGCAAATCACTACAACTAACATTGTTTGGTATATATATTGTTTATAATTGAAAACAATTATATATAATTATATAACGTATATATTTAAAAGTGGTCTACCGTGGGTGTTACTCACCATGATGAACTCTGTGATGACTCGGAGTGTTCAAGATCCACTCCAGAGGACCAAGATCCCTGACGAACTAATGAAAAAAGCAGTTTTAAATTGTTTTGTGTCATATATTAATAAACAGTGCCTCTAGAACGTGATTATTAGTGTCATGTAATCAATTGACAACAACAACAAAAAACATCCAGCCTGGGGGTATCGTGCAGTGCCAGCTGTTGCTAAACAGAGATGTAAACTGTGTCTGAGTTTTAGCCTCACACATGTGATTAATCTCTCCTATTGATTGCCTTGTCTTTGTTTTGGCCAATATTACTGAGGAGGAATTGTGCAGGACCCAAAAGCTTGCATGGTTCACGTGCTTGCTAATGGATTCTGACACGAAACATCATTAATTTTATGTGTTTTCTTGTCTGATGAGCTCGCTCGAAGCTCCGCTAACTATGGAAAGAGAGAAGTAGCCAGATTTCCACATGGAAAGAACAATATAGATTAGAAGTAAAGCAAACACAAAGTTGGAGGGAATTACAATGGCTTTAAAAAGAGGGCAAAAAGCTGATAAGTTCCCCCAAATGCACCTACAGTGCATGTGTGCATGTATATGTGTGCGTGTGTGTGTATATATATATATATATATATATATATATATATATATATATATATATATATATATATATATATATATATATATGCACACACACACATACAGTACCTTAATTTCCCACCACACCAATCCATTATAACTCAATCTCTAAAGTTACTAAAGTTATACATTACACAGGTGTTTAGTTTGCCCTCAGGTGTTTGAAGGAAATAATGATTTTGATGGATAAATGTAAACCTGCTGAAGTCTAGATTTAGCTAGGGATTGTGCGAGTGAACATGATTTTTCAGTGGGTCATTATTTCACTATAATGACTGGTCTGGCTCCAGCTGAATTTCATCTTGAATGAAAAAGGTTGCTCGCCGCTTAGCCGAGGCTTTAACGCTGGATTATGCCTGGGAATTTCATGCCAATAAATTACATAACATCAAAAAAGCTCATAAAACAGGCATAAATTATATCCTTCAGGAACTTGCGGATGTGAAGACTGTTTTCACTAATGGTGCTCTAAAAGATGGAAATGATTCCAAATCCATTCCTGCTAAACGACTCCCCAAATGACTCCCCCAAACTGTAAAACCGATGGGCCAATGTTCACTCAAATGGCAAGGGTATGGTTATGCTTCTGTTTGGATTATTTCATAAAAGCTCATTATTTCTTATTGAACATCGGTCTGGAGTTTCAAACCTGGAAAGTGATACATAAAGTAGGTATTTTGTGGTGCATGAAGCATTGGGATGGTTAAAGTAAATAACCAGAATTAGTCTCAATTATGGATCATATGCGTTTTTCACTATATATGTACACTAGGCGTACTATATATCATGGGGCTACTTGTTACAAATACACCAAGCTAAAGTCTTAAATGTGATTGATGAACAGATTAACACTTTACCTCAGTGTGGATCCAAAACTGATAGAGCAAGTTAAACTGAATGTGTACAGCAAAGACTGACGGTGGAATTATTAATGCCATGGGGAGGTAGAACACCTGAGAACACACAATCAGCTCATTATATACATTATTAAAAAACAAATAAAATTAAAATCTTCAACCTTCAATTGAGGACCAGTATACACCTTGCAAATATAGCCTCACAGATTTAACACAGATTTCACTTTTCTTTGTAAAACTTTGTACAAACATAGTCAGATCTATACCATTAAATTCAATGTAAAAATTCAAAGAAAGTTTACACATGATCATGAATGTGAAGCTCATGTTTTGGACTGAGGACATCCTTGATAAAGCTGCACCATGTATATTTTTAGGGCTCAAAGTGCAGTTGAGAGAAGATAGTAGAAATCAAATTCACTTAGAGAGAATGAAAGGGTATTTCAGAAACTCCTGATCTCCTCGGGTGTTTACGCATAACACACAACACAGAGTGATGCAAAAAAGCATCTAGTGAGCAGCAGTTCAGCGGGTGGAAATTGATGAGAAATTAGTCTCATCTTGTTGATGAGAAAGATGAGGAGAATGACCAGACTGTTTTGAGCTGACAGGAAGGCTACAGTAACTCGAATAACCACTCCTTACAATTGTGGTGAGCAGAAAAGCATCTCAGAATGCACGACTTGTTGAAATTTGAGGCAGATAACAGCAGAACACCACACCAGGTTCCACTACTATCAGCCAAGAACAGAAATCTGTATTAAATCTGTGTTAAATACAACATGCTCAAGTACCTGTTACAACAGAAACTGAAACTGCTTTGAACTTAGTGTAAAAGTAGTATGCATCAGTTATAAACTGGATTTATGATGGACTAATATAGTGCACAATGGGGAGAAAATGATGCAGACAAAACCACTAATTACTGCACCCCATATAGTGCACTATCTAGTAAATAGGGAGCCATTTCAAAAATTACAATGGGCTCTAAAGGAGAGTCTCTATCAGATGGTGATTGTTACCCATGAAGCAAACTGCTGTGTTACAGACTGCCGGAGTGCTGTAGTCAGGTTGTAGTACTCAGAGCTGTGATGAACTTGATGAGCGGCCCACAGGATATTAAGCTCTACAAAACACACACACACACACACACACACACACACACACACACACACACACACACACACACACACACACACACACACACACACACAATTATGCATTTTCACCAAACACATATCAGAACACCTAACTGTGAATGACAGAGGAGAGAAAACTCAAAGTCAAACTATATCCACTTCTGCTTTTGTGTTTGCTTTAGATAAAAACTATGATAATAAGCTTTGGTGAAAGATACAAAAGCTAGTGCTCAGTTGCAACACACCAGTTTATATTCGCCATTTTGTAGTTGCTTCTACAACATTAACTGCTCTGATTTGGCCCTCATTCTTGGATCCACAGAATTATGCCTGCTAAGTTTGAAAGGATCTTATGAGCTGTTCTGAGACCACCCAGATGGCTCTGTAATGCTTTAACATGGCACAATGGGCTGTAAAAAGACGTTTAACTGAAATTAAACTATTCTTGTGCTAAAACTAAGAAAGATCAAAGACTTATCCCTGTGAAAGCCTACTGAAACTGTAACTCCTTTCAAGTAATGGTAAGTTTTACAGAATTATAATAACCAAGAAATGAGTCATTTCTATGGCAATGCCAAAAATGGATATATTGATCCCCGTCATGATGAGGCATGTATGGGTTCTATTTCCAGAGAGGGACAAAGCAAAAACTCTTTATGGGTGCTACTGTAGATGAAACCTGGCATGCGGTTCAGTATACAACTGGACTTTATTTATCATCAAATCACTGTGTCTGTTTTACTTACTTTCAGGAAAAATATTGCATAAAATCAAACAATCATTGACACAAGAAACAGGCTGGCACAGTGAGTATCTTTTCCACCACACAGCTCCAGGGTCCCTCGTTCGATCCTGAGCTCAGGTTACTGTCTGTGTGGATTTTTGTATGTTCTCCTCATGTCCACACTGGTTTCCACTGGGTTCTTTTGGTTTCCTTCCTTCTTGCAGTAACATGCCAGTGTTGAAATAGCTATCCTAAAATTGCCCCTGTGTGAATGAGTGTGCATATGCAGTTCCTGAAGATGAATGAATGAAATAATGTGGACCACCAACATACAGCCATTCAGGAGAAGGAGGTTTCTCTATTTGCCTGTTAATTCAGAAAGTTCCACCTCATGTGTTTTCAGGGTGTGGCTTCAGAGGAGTATGGATGTGAGGGTTGTATTTGTATGAGTTTTGCTTTCAAAATGTTCACAAAATGTATACCTTTCAAAATGTTCACTGACTTTATCAATTAACAATTTAACAATTAAGTTAAATCCTGGCATAGTAGTCTGCTTACTTAAATGAATATATGTAATGACTGTAAGGGCACACGGTGGCTTAGTGGTTAGCATGTTTGCCTCCCACCTCCGGGGTTCGAGTCCCGGGGCTGTGTGTGTGGAGTTTGCATGTTCTCCCCAGTCCAAAGACATGCAAAGGTAGGCTGATTGGTGTGTCTAAAGTGTCTGTAGTGTATGAATGTGAGTGTGTATGTGATTGTGCTCTGCGATGGACTGTCACCCTGTCCAGGGTGTACCCCGCCTTGTGCCCGATACTCCCTGGGATAGGCTCTAGGTTCCCTGTGACCCTGAAAACGAGTAAGTGGTAGAAGATGGATGGATGGAGGTAATGACTGTAATTATAACATGATATGACGCCAGTTAGTTTACAACCTCCAGTGTTCATGTTGTCAATTCAGTCCTTTGATATTCTCCTTGTGTTTTCTATTTAAAATAAGACATTGTGCTACATTGAATATTAACACTTTTTACCTGCATGATTCAGTAACAATATTTTAATTACTTGCAACCTTTCTAGCACCAGTTCTAGCTGCACAAAATATTAACACACGGCCTCAGGGGGGTGGGGGGAAGCATATGTTATATTGTTGATGTCTAACACATTTTAAATATCACCTTCAGTATTAACACTGTCAGAATAAGACATGAGAAGCTCTGCTTCAACGTAAGCTCCATTGAAAAGGTGAGCCGGTAGAGTTCCCTGCACTCCAGCTGAACAAACAGAGAGTTGTGAGGGCGTAAGAATAACTCTCTCTCCTCTCATTCTGCTCTACAGCAGCCAGCAGCACTGAGCCAAGATGTCAAAATCACCTGGATGAAGCCAAGACGAGCAGCCGGAGTGCATGAGCTCTGGGGAGAGCAGCGCATTTTCCATTCAGAAAATTTCATCAGGCCATTGATGCTGAGCCACCAGGCCTCTTGTCAAGGCTACATGTGGCGCTTCAAGTTAAGAGCATGTGTTTGTGTCTGCGTGTTTCACTAAAATGATATGGAAGGGGGGAGGGAGCTGGTAAAAATTTTGGCACTGTCTAGACTGTTGAGTGTTTTGATTGATTGCACTGATTTCCTCCTAAAATGCCGAATGATCATTACACCTGGTCCTAGTCATGTTGAAGAATATGTGCTGCACTCATCCAGCATGCCAAGTCATTAACAAAGTGACAGACTAATCAAAAGCCATTACATTATACTTTCCACCTCCTGCTTCTGTCATGTGTCAGATGAATGTGCTATCACAAAAGTACACACTGGCAAATAATCCAGCCATTGTTTGATAGTGTATGAGTCCTCGGTTTCCCCTTATGGGGTGGAAGAAAAGAAGATTGATGTCGGGTGTCACTGGTAGGAAGTGTGTACAGCTAGGCCTCATTGCAATCCGTGTCCTTGTGTGTGAGGCTCGGCTGGACACTGCATAGTTTGGCAGTCTGTATTCAGAGGGGAAGCACATTAATGATGAGAACCCATGCCACAGAAAAGCTTTTCCCATCTAATCTGAGCACCGAGGCCTGCACATTTACACTGCCTCTTTTCTCTGACAGTGAGGGTAAGCATGTAAGCTGCATAGCACTGCATGGATTTCTAAATGGACCAATAAAAAAATAGTCATGAAAAGTGCAAGTGATATTTTGCAACAGAAAATGTATGGTATTGCATCTACATAGTTTCCAAGAGTTTTTTTATTGTGATTTTCCATTGTGTTTTTTTTATAAAATGTCCTTGTGTAACTTGAAAAGTGCTTATAGTCTCACAAACTTTCTGTGCTGTATTACCATAATTAAATTAAGATTGAGTATATTTGCTGATAGTTTACAATGAAAATGTGTATTATTTGTAGCCAATGTAGTCAATATCAATTTCTACCTGGTCAATTAGCTTTAATTATGTATTGGTTGGCCAAATGATAGCTAACTTACTTTCAAACTTGGCTGCTGGTTTACCAGCAATGTAGATTATTTGTTTACACAATATTTTAATGCTAACTAGCATATTCTCTAACATAGTTACTGATTTACACAATATAATATCCCACTGTTATCTAGGATTGGTTAAACCTGGATATTCACTTACACAATATAATACTCTAATGTTAGCTAGATTACTAGCCCACTGGGTTACAAAATACAATATCCTAATATTAGCTAACTTCCTTTCAAACTTGAACACTGCTTTATCCAATAAAATGTGAAATTAGGTAGCGTGCTTTCAGACTTGGCTACTGCTTTACATAATATTATAGTTTGCATATTGTAACGCTTAAGAAAATTCACTATGTTTCACTATGGTTATATTATGGGCTGTTATGGTAACCATAGCAGCAGGGTTTTCTTCCTACAGTACGCTATAATTTGTAATTAAAATCAAGCACTAGCAAACTAGCTACCCAAAAATAAACAGTATTGCTCTGAAGCTATCTTAAACTAAATCATGTTGTTCCTTACAAAAAGATCCTTCCTTTCTCAGTAAAATGTGATGGCTTTACATGTTTTTTAAGAAGCAATATCATTCTCTCAGATTTATCAACTTTGTGTGATAGATAGGATGAGAACTAACTAGATTTTTTTTTTTTTTTTTTTTTTTTAATGGAGCTTACTTCCAAGTACACTTTGAAGCAAATATTTCATTAACATTCAAGTATATGGCTCTGAACTGAAGTAAGTTTACTTACCAGTATACATTATGTCCCATTTTAGTCCAAACAAAGTCTAGAACTATTACACAGATAGTATATCAAGTAGTAAACTTGTACTGTTTACTTAATGCACCCATAGCACACTTTAAAAATGTACTAAAATATAAATAAACCATGATTTTATCATGCCAATGAAACTATGGTTACCACCCTATTTTGGTGTAAAGAAAAACTAAAGTGGTAATATTAGCTGAGCTAACTACTGTACTTAGCTACCATAAATTTGTGCAGTGCCATATTTAAATAGTTAAGCTAATGTTGCTAAATACAGTACTGTGCAAAAGTCTTGGGCACATGCAAAGAAATGTTGTAGAGAAAAGATGCTTTCAAAGATAATTTAATTAAATGTTTCTACATTTAAAAAAAATACTATAAAGAACAGTAAACAGTAATAAATGAAACAAACTCAATATATGGTGTGATGACCCTTTGCTTAAAAAAAATTGTATTCTGAGATACAGTGTGTGCAGTTTTATAAGGAAATGAACTGGAAATCTTGCAGAACCAGCCACGGTTCTTCTGGAGACTTTGACTGTCACATTTGCTTCTTATTTTTGCAGCAAAATCCAGCAACCTTTATTTATTTATTTATTTATTTATTTTTTTAGTCTGAAAAGTGGCCTCTTTTGTAATATACTGCTTCATTACTGGCATACAAACATTTTCTTTGTAGCATTTAATTTTGTGCTAAAAACTAATGCTTGGAAATCTAAAAAGTTTTTGTACTTATTCGATAATGTAGAAGTCATAAAATAAAAATCTATAACAAAGTTTGTACTAAAAGAATAGAGTGCCAAATACTGTATGTTAGTTCTGTTAGGTTTGGGGAATATTGTTTTGTTTTTTGTTTTTTTGATTGGGGGGGGGGGGGGGGGGGGTGCAAACAGCACCATTCCTGTGAGGCTGTAATGGTGTACTGAAGGGAAAGTGCTGACTCAGCATTGCTGTTCCCTAAATTGAACTTAATTTAAGGCTTATGTAAGATGTGCCCTTGAAGTTTGATTTTAAAATTCAAAGGATCAAAGGTGAATGCGATATGATGAAAGCCTCTGTATCTGTTAAATCTTGTTATTGTGACCTGTGACAGACTCAGATTACAGAACAGGAGAAAACTTCTGTCACTTTCTACACACTGTTACTAGAAACCTATAATAAACTCCAAACTGTTCCAGTTTGGTTTCTCATCTCTTCAGTCTGAGAATTACAGATCATCACTGTGAATCCTGTATAAAGAGTCAGACACTGTAGGAAAAACTTATTATAATTACTTTAAATTGCTCAGCAAAATTATTTGTACACTGGTCTGTTATATAGGACTTGATGTTATTATCTCTTAATTGTACACGTGAGACATGCTTCCTAAGCTTGGTCAAGTGAGTGTTGGCATCTTCTGGGTTATCAAGTGGGCACCCTCCTTCCTCTATGTTTCGCTGATAGGCCCATGACACATGATGCCTCCAGAGGGTTCAGCCACGAATCCCAGTGTCCCGGGCTCAGTCCCTTGATGCCATCTACTCACTTGAGGGCCCAGGTGGAGTCCTTTCTCTTTATCCAGAGCCACTGACTATAGTTTTCTGTAGTTCTGGAGAGATCTTCGACTGCTTGCTGGTGGGCCTCCCTCATACGCCCAACTCTCGGAGTAGCCTTGACTTTGATGTGGCCACAAACCCTCTGCAGCCTACTTCAACCAGCCGGACCTTTGCTTTCCAGCCGCGATGTTGCGCATTGGGTGCAAGCTCAGTTTACCTGTTGCTTGCGCTCATAGGCTTCATCCACTCCATCCATCCAGAGCACTGCAAACTCAATGATGTACACAAGCTGGAGTGAGGATGACCACAGCACAATGTCTGGTCTGAAGTTGATTGACACATTCTCAGTTGGGAAACAGAGCCTCTGGCCTAAGTCTGCCACAATCTTCCTATCGCGTGCACCACATAGCCACAGTGTCTGGTCTTGGAGAGGTGGGTCTGGCTTGACCCTCACCTTCCCATACAAATGCTATTGCTGGCTGGTGGGATGAAGGGGGGAAGGGTGTTGACGCTCATCTGCTGAATGTCTAGCACTGTTGCAAGACATCATAGCAACTGGTTGTGTCACCAGGTGTATCAGCCTTGAGTGAGGCTGGTCTTGCAGCCCACCAGGATGTGCTTTATTGTTGCTGGACTCAAACAGAAGGAGCATGTGGGGTTTTCTCCGTACCACTGGGTGAGATTCATGAAAGATGACAGACATCATAGGCAGCCTTGATGGTGAAGCTCCTTCTGAATGTCTCCATTTCCCACAGCTCTTTCCAGGAGATCTTTCTCTTCTCCACTCCCTCCAATCTCATCCACTGCCCTTTCCTTGCCTGAGCAATGGCCTTTAGGCACCATGCTGCCTCCTCCTGCTGACGTATCTCCTGCACCACAAGCCTGCATCTCTGAGAGTGAGTTGCCTTGTTCCAGATTGGTATGCTGGTCCCAAGGCCAAGACCACTCCTCCCTTGCTCGAATCAGCCCATGACATCTCTGTGCTTGAACGCTGCCTATGCCTGCTTGGATGCTTCTGCTGGGGTCCAGTTCCTCCCAATAGCCAGGATGGGGGCAGTTTGGCTACAAACGGATCACTCGACTCTGTTAGCATCATCTCCAGTCTTACTTTGGTGCATTTGTACTCCTCTGAGTGACTGGAAATGGGTAGCTCTAGGACTCCTTTGTCGTAGAGCCATAAACTGCTGAGGCACCTAGGAAGACCGAGCCACTTAGTTATGTATGAGTTTATCAGTCTCTCCAGATTTTCCACTTTCGAGATTGGAGCTGCATATTGGCTTAGTGTCCACATGAGGCATGGAAGGAACCCAAATTGCATACAGTAGAGCTTCAGCTTGCCAGAAAGTGTGGTTCTGTCGATGCTCTTCAGGCCACTGATGACATCCTTCCTGAGCTGATCTAATTGCTCTGTGTCTTTGAGGGATGTGCTGTACCATCGACCTAGGCTCTTCAAGGCTTTTCAGAGACCGTTGGAATCATTTTATCACCTGTGTAATAGCATTGGTCTGATTGCTTCCCCTTGATGATGGAGATTCTTCTGGACTTGCTCGACTTGATCATCATCCAAGCCAGCTCGATGTTCTCTTGAAGCTTTCTCAACAGCTGTACTGTACAAGCTTTGGTCATGGTGAGTGCCGTGAAGCCATCCATGTATGCTCTGACAGGCCACAGCTTCAGGCCAGGTCTCATGTCCTCCCACCACCCATCGAGATGCTCTAATTATCACTTCTATAGCCATGGTGAAGGCCAGCGGGGAGATGTTCCAGATGTTGCCACGCTGTGGTTCAGTCTAATGTTGTCAAGTATAGCTAGATGTCCTGGAAGTAGGCCTTAACAGTGCGGGCTACTGGAACCCTGAAGAAGTCGAAAGCTGTCCAGAAGAGGTTATGAGGTACTGAGCCAAAGGTGTTGGTGAGGCCCAGGAACACCACATGAAGGTCAGTTCCCTCCTTCTAAGCGACTTGGATACCAGATGGTGCTAGCGTGTTCCAAGCAGCCGGAGAAGCCTGATATCTTTGCTTTCTGGATGGATGTATCAATTAAATGGTTTCTTTGCAGGTATCCCACAACTTTTTCAGTTGCTTTTAAAGGTCTGCCTTGGACACTGAGAGACTTCCACTTTTCTCCTTTGTGAAGAGACCCTTTGAAGGGATCTTTGTAGAAACTTGTTCTTGTCTGCGCCTTTTTTCTATGCTTCTTTACCAGGTTCTCAGCTCTCCTCAGTGTCACAAACCTGCTCCAGATTCCTGCTTGCAACAAGTTTATACCTTTCTTCTCCTCCTCTGTGGCCTTTCTCCATTGCTTCTTCAGCTGCCTCCTCTCTCTGACGATCTATTTCCTTCTGCCTCTGGACTTAATGGGGATCGTCAGTGTAGTTTTCCTCCTTTCTACCACTCAAAATAGTTTAATTCCCCCATTCTCTCCAACCTCTTCATGGTGATGCTTTTGAGCATCTCTAAGATGTTGCAGAGGTCAGCGTTGACCTCCTCCCACATTGCCTGTTTGCAGGACTTGATCAATGGTTTTTGCCCCTGGATCTTTTCCGGTGCAGGTCGAAATGGGCTGGGTTCAGGTTGTTCACCTGGGCCTCGCTCTTCCTCTGCTGCAACATGGTTGTTGATGCCTCCCACCTTTGGTTTTTGTTCTGCTGCTGAACTTCAGTTGACTGACTCGGCCTGCTTCTCGGAAAGTAGCTGTCGGTTTGAGATCCCTGTTGCCCCTTCTTCAGGCACACTTACTTTCTTTATCTATTCAGTGAGCTTTAAATAATAAGAGTTAAAAGCTTGAGCACAGCATGTTTTCTTGTGCATTAGCACATTTTATCATATTTTTATCACTTTTATCTCATTTACAGTACTGTTAAACCCAACAGATGTGTCCAGCCTAATGCAGGCTTGCACAGACTGTCATATAGCTTTGTACAATCAATTTTCAATTTGTTTCACATACATTATAAGGCAATATCTCTCAGAAGCAAGGAGGTAGCAGTTTTTAGAGCCAGTCTTTTGCTGCAGACTGCTCAAGCTAGAATTTAGTTAAAGCTCAGGTAAAGCACAGTCATTAACAAGTATATGGCTCTTCTAGGAGAGAGGTTTAATTACAAATATACATTTTGTCCCATTTTAGTCCAAACAAAATGTAGAATTAGTACATGGATATTATATAAAGTGGCAAAATTCAGTGCACTGTGATGTATGCACTCATACCACAGTGCTGTTGAATTCTCAACTGTGATTGGTCAAAAAGTGTCGATTATTTTTCTAACAGTAGCTCTACCAATAAATCTGGCTGTAACTCAAACTACAAGTTTATATTAACTTATTAGATCTAATATATAATTTCTATAGTAACAGTTCAGACACAGGGATGCTCATTCACACTTTACATAAACTACATGTAATAAACAGATTTGAAAAAATCATGTTATTTAACAAAGAAAAAAGTAAAGTCAATGAAATTGTGAAGTTTTCTTCACAGTGAAGACATTTATTTAATATTTATGGAAGGAGTCTCAAATGTCAGTAAGTTTTCCACAATGGGAAAGTCTTCAGAAAAGAGGACAGAGGCTTTCTCAGTTACACAACATGACAAGCTGCTTTGTTGTGAGTGTTTTTTGTTGTTGTTGTTTTGTTTTTTTCTATTAACTTCAAAAGAGATAACAAGTGGCTGCTGAAGGAACAACTGCATACCTTTTTATTAAATTAAGTTGACATTAAATAAACTATAAATGACTATAAATGGATAAAAACATGTTAAGTAATAAGTATGAGTTTTTTTTAAATATACTAATGTATAGTATTATTTTCCAAAATTATATATATATATATATATATATATATATATATATATATATATATATATATATATATATATAGTTCAGATAGACCAGTGAACATTCCTTCAGGTTTACTACTAGGCTTCATGTCTGTAGAAGGCCAACATTCACGGTTTACAAACAAAGCCAAAACCTACTATTTCCCCTACACTATTTGTTCTGTTTCACATAAAGAACACCCGCTGTGAGATTTCAGTGAGAAACCACCAGCATGTATTCCACAGCGCCACCCTACACAGCAGCGGTGCACTAAATGAGGCGCTTTGCTGCAGAGTGGCAAGAGACTGCATGCCACGTCACTCACACTGCCAATGGTCTGTGAAAGGCAAGCTGGAAAGGACAGGCCGAGTGCTAATAAGAAATGCCAACACAAACAGGCGGCTGGGCCAGCCAATCCCTCGCCTGTCACCGCAATACTTCTCACTGTCTCCACTTACAAGCCGAACCTGCTGGATGTTGAGGATGGTTTAAAGGTGTGATAAATTTCAAACTGCCAGCATACACACAATAAGGTAAAGGGCCTACCTACAGAGATTTGTCTTGTGGGATTATTTTAAGTAGTTTCATTTGGTAGCCGGCAGGCTTCACGTGCACAACAGTGATATCCTGTGTCCCGGGCAGGAGCTGTCAGTGAAATTGCTGAAAGCTTGCTTATGACTAAAAATACACTTCTGAGAAGGACAAGGAGTTGGTTATCATGTTTCCTACACATACTTTAACTATGGAATAGGCTCAAGTATCTTTCAAATTTAATATTTTCCAAGCCTTCAACTGAAAGGTGTGTTGAGATTTTCCTATTTTTTTTCCTAGCAACTAGCCAAATGAATATGAAATAAATAGCAACCGTCGTATTGTTGTTGTTTTGTTTGTTTTTTTTACACAATTTTACAAGATCTGCAAAAATGACACCAAAATATATATTATTAGAAAGAACATTTTATGGTTGTATACTAATAATTTACTTTCCTTAAAAAAAAAAATCCCTCAAGCCTCATGATCACAAGATGTTATCCTGCTACAGTCCCCTTTGTTAATGTGTGAAGTGGTAATAATGTTAATTTCTGCAGATGTAGGCCTCAAAATAATACTGAAAATAATGTCCCAATAATATCTTTTCCCATATTATTTAGGGGTCCAAGCACCAAAGTTTATACCAGGATTCTTCTTCTTCTTCTTTTCTTCTTCTGCTTCTTCTTATTCTTTTTCCTCTCTATTACATATCATTTTACATATTGGATCATATCTCAGGAACCATAAGTCTTACTGTGAAAAACTCACTTACATATTTTGAGCTAATTTGTATAACATGCAAAACTTACTTTTGCAAACCAGTCCAAGGATTTTTGTGTATTTTCAGAAAACTTCTATCAAATTACTCATCAGAGTAGGCTTGGGCAACACATGCCAATTAAGTCTGGTATAGCAGAGCTTAGACAGCTGTTTATGTCTGCAAAGCATGCTCATCCATAGAGAGCAGGGTTGAATTCATATAACTGTTTTTCTGGAACCATAGGTCTGATCAAGCTGAACTTTCTGCGTCTTTGTGCTAAACTCTAAATGGATTTTAGATGATGATATTATGATGATGCACAAAGGGTGCTTGGACCCCGTAGGTTGCCACTTACGGATGCATCTTGTCTTTGAAATATACGCATCGCTGTTAACATTAAAGCTTCTTAATCAGCTTTATGCAGCAATATAGAAATAAAGCATTCTATATTGTATTTCTTGTCCAGGCTATGCAGGAGATACTGAGTTAATGATCTGGACAGCATGTACAAGATCTCTGTATTTAAAAATAACTGTGGAATCACATGCATATGACCAACAGACTTTTCTACACTGTCTACAGAGACATTAAACCTTCAACTCAGCAAGATACATCCCATAGACTGTGCTGGCCTAGGTTTCACATACACACACACACACACACACACACACACACACACACACACACATATTCGTGCAGAAAAGTGGCTGATTGTTGATATTATTTCAGTGTCCCAGAGGTACACCTTACTTGTCCAAAGCCCAGAATCCACATCCTGACCGGCTCAATTCTTTTGTACGCCCTCCAACCTGAGCACACGGGGACTTCCAGTGGCGGCAGAAGATTTATGAAGCCCCTGTCACCCAGGGTTAACCCCCGCCACCTTCTACCACGAGGATTCCTTCTGAAAACAATAACATCCAGACCTGCTGGCCTCCGGGACGCCCCACAGTGCCAGTGACGTGATCTGTTTGTTCTAGTGATTGCTGCTGTCTGCAGTCGCTAGCGGATCGCTGTCACCGTCATATCAGCTAGGAAAAATCTCCCGACACTCAAAATTACAGGGTGTTATCTTATGCAGGAATATTTTAATCAAACATTTCCAGCATTTGTAATAGAAAAATGCCTAGAAATAAATAACTTTGTTCAATGACAAGAAATAAGCCAAGTGTACAAGTGAGGATTTGCATTCTTAGAAAAAGGTAACTATTGTGAATGATTTTATTTTGTGATATATATTTTGTTTCTATTAAAAATCCTTAAGGGTAAGGGTAGTATACAAAATGTTTGTATACTGGTATAAGGTTCTCTACAAGCTGTAACTTTATATTCTTCCTGTCACAGACCTAATTCTCAGGTAAACTACTGAATAAAGTTTTTAAAAATTAATTGATATGTTTTGTGTCTTGATTTGGACAATCCGGCAGCCTGGGCATGCTGTAAACTCTGACTGTTCTGTGATGAGAAAGTGGACCTATTGTAAGTTTGGTCTACCAAATCACTACAGATATTTTCCATGACACAGTGGAAACTAAAATGACTAAAATAAACAGAATGGAAGAAAAGAGCAATTATAGAGACCTATATTCCTGTTGTCACTATACTTTTGTGTTAATGACCATTGGACATTATGATGTAATCATTGTGGGTCAAACACAGAATGATTCTCTCTGATAGAGAACATAAACAAGTCAAAAGCAACCAATGGTAATAAAGCAAGTGTGCCTTGTTTTTAAACTAAAAAAAAGAAGCTTAAACTCATATGTATGACAATATAACCTAGAGAAACAAAATATGGTGAAGATAAATTAAAATACTGGAATAATGGAAGGATGGCCATTTCATGAAATGCAAATGAGGCATGTAAAAAAGAAACACTTCAGAAAAATGATTCTGTGTGAATTGGCCATAATAAATTGTTATACAACATTTTTTTTTTTTTATAAGGCATTGTAAAAGCATTCTGCTATTAAATAATAAATTGCTCAGCACATACCCTATATGGCCAAAAGTATGCGGACCCCTGAGTATTGAACATTCTATTCCAAAACCATGGGCATTAATGTTGAGTTGTTCCTCTTTTGCTGCTATAAAAAACCTCCAATCTTCTGGGAAGGTTTTGCACTAAATTTTGGAATGTGGCTGTGGGGATTTATGCACATTCAGCCCCAAGAGCACAAGAGGTTGGGCAATGATGTCCACCAAGAAAGCCAGGAATGACATTGGTGACATTGTAGTTCAACCTAAAGGTTTTCAGTGGGGTTGAAGTCAGGGCTCTGTGCACCAAAGTTCTTCCACTTCAACCTTGGTAAACCATATCTTTATTACCCACAATTTGTGTACAGGGTCATTGTCATGCTGGAACAGGTTCGGGCGTCTTAGTTCGAGTGAAAGGAAATCATAATGCTACAGCATGCAAAGACATTCTAGACAACTGCATGCTTCCAACTTTGAGGCAACAGTTTGGGGAAGGTTCACATATGTGTGTCATGGTCAGGTGTCCATAAAACTTTGGCCATGTAGTGTAAGATAAAAGTTGTTGGCAGAGGTAAAAGCCAGATCACTGTAACATCACAGCTGTGTCTAACATTCACTCACCACATTTATTGGGCAATATGCTGGTAAAGGAACATTGTTTTTACTTTAATGAATAATAAAGTATCACATCATGGTTTTGTGAAATTTATTTGCGGTTTAACCTGGTCATGGTGAGGTGATAAGGACACATATCCTAACACCTTGAAGACCTAACTTTAGTCCAAAGTTTGCAAACTCACAACACTCAAAATGAATGTAAAGTTCCAGAAGATTTTAATTGGTTCTGCAAACCGTCATCTGATGTCTCCACTAACTGTTATCATCAAAAGAATACTTTTAAGTAAGCTTTGAAGAAGACTTAAGATGTAGAAATTCTTCCCCTTATTTTCCCACCTTTATCTTTCTCTGATTTTCAACAACATTTCATTCTACATTGGCTTTCCTATTTATTGCTCCTTCTGGACAGGTCACTGTGCCGAGGTCTCCAGAGAGCGTTCTGGAAATAGAAGTAGGCAGAAAGCAGAGCTGGTCCCTGTCAGGCCGCATAAGAGAGAGAACAAACAGAACTAGCACAGCTCTCATCAAGTCATACTTAACTCCATTTGAATTCTCCTGACCCAATCCAGAGTAAATGCCATGCAGTTTGGGGCCCTGAGTCTTTCTGACAACATTTTTTAATTTGTCCAAATTCTGACAGGGAAAATAAGGCAAAGCACCAAATCAACCCTGAAATGCAACAAAGCATTGACAAGATTCCAGGCAAAGCTATAAACCTTGTTTATCCTGCGTGCTGCTTAAGGTTTGCATGAAACCAGAGGTAGTGTGTGGTCAGACCAGAGAGTGTGTATGGGTCAGACAGACATGCAGCTGCAATGGTGTATGACTCAGATCTGCTCCAGAAGAAGACGACAAGGAAAGCACCAATAAAAAGAACATTTGAAACATACACCGAGAGTTGGAAAATCATGTAACAGATGGAAAATAATACAGATGACTTATTAACTTGTCAGATATTCCAAAGCTACAAATAGAAAATGCAATAAACATACTGACATTTTGACTGATCATAGATTTTTACATTAAAATCGTTTATACCACAGCACTGTTGAATTCTTGATTCTGGTTAGTCAGATGGTGTTGATTCATTTTCTATAACAGCACCATTAATCCACTCATTCTAATATGTTATCTTTTTAATAGTAACTTACACAGGGACCTGTATGGCAGATGCAATTCACAAAATAACGTATGCAATCATTGAAACTGAGAAGTTTTGTTTGTTTTTTTTTTAACGAGGAGATGATTATTTAGCATTTTTTGAAAGGAGTCTCCAGTTTCATTGCTTTAAAACAGTCAGGGGTAAAGCTATAATTTTTCACACTCTTGAAAGTCTTCAGAACTTTTTGCAGTTTCTCAAGTCTTTGTCTTATTGACTTCAAAATTAAGCAAAAAGTGTGCCTGGTGAGGAAATAACTGTTTACAGCTTCTATAACAAGATAACAAGAACTAACGTGTTCCACATACATTTCACAACATTAAATATAACTATAAATTAATTGAACAATATACATGTTGTTGTGCTTTCAAAAACTGCAATCTTTGGCAACTTGCTGTGGTTTCTAAGGAATAAAAAGCTTTGTATATACACCTCATAAATACAGAGCTGAACCCTAGACTCCTAACGTTAAACAGTATTGAATTTGCATCTGCATTGTATTTTGGTGTTTATCATTAAGAACTGATTATCAGAAAGGTTGTATGACAAACTGAGTCCCAACTGTACCCTAGACTACTGCTCATATTACAGTAATGTCTTCTCAATACTGATGGCATCAGAAAAGAGAGGGTTTCACTTAAAAGCACTTCCTCCTTTCTTTTCCATTTCCAAACAAATAAGGGCCACTTTTAAGTGTTTTACATGAAGGGAGGAAAATGAAATTCCCATTAAAATAAATAAAATAAGTGTTCATATTTCACAATGGCACTAATTGGGGTCTGTGTGGTTTTATGATAGTCATATTTCTGCTTTTTGTCTGTTGCTTTGCTCAAAATAAAGATTTATTGCCTGCATGTGCAAAAAGAATAGGATTTTAGATAAATATTCCCATGCTTCACCGGAGGCTAAATTGAGTATGAAAACCAGTTTGAAGCCATTTGTGTCAAAGTCAGAAAATGGCAACACTACACTCATAGGATTAGATTTTAGCAAACCTGGCATACACTTGTGTCTATTGAATTGGTTGCTTAAAATAACACACCAATAAAGTCCATTCACAAAAAAATAAATAAATAATAAATGCTCCTTTTTCCTGTATATAAATGAAATTAGTGCAATGTTTTTCTTAATAAGAAAGCATTTGGGTAATAGAGTTTATCATACACTTCATCATATACAGTAACCTCCCATCTGCATCTGCGTTATTGTGAACATGTGGCTTTAATGCACTTACGCTATAGTCTATAGTCTATAAATAATCCCATGCACTGATATTAAACAGATAAAAGGCTGAGGCCATGGCCTTTATGTCTTTAGTGGGAGTTATGTCCAACCCTGTGATATTCAGGAAGGATGATGGAACAGGAAAGCTAGACAAATAATTTCCTTCAAAAAATGTACAAATTGGAGACAGGAGACCGCTGATATAAATGACATTTCTTACTTCACCAACAAGCACTCTGGACAGTGGAAAACACAACATGACAACCACAAGCACCTCATCACTCCACTCCGTCTCAGTGACGTCTGGAGAGACATGATTTTAATAATGTACTGGTGTGTTATTAGGATTAAATCTGAACTAGCCTAAATTGATGTTACATAAACATGCACTTAACCCTCACAAGGGAGATCAGTGACCCCTATTAGCTACAGCGGGAAGAAATGAGGTCAGTAAACTCGTCTTTGACATATTGATTATATTTCTCTTTAACAGAAATGTTGTAATGGGCAACGGTATTGGCTCAGGAATGCTGCCTGTTTTGAAGGCGACTTAAAGGAGTATTTTCCGCTTAAACATACCTTTAAGCCTAGATCACATGCGCTTAAAGGAAATTCACCAAACATGGTTGTAGTGGTAAAAATAGATCTATAGATGAGTTTTGACATAACGGATTTATAGACAATGGTTTGATTGAATTAGTAATGGCCAACACCTAATATCCTCAGCATTTCTTAACATTCCTGAAGTCATTTCCTGCACTTAGTTCCTTTAATTGTTCTCTAGTATGGCATTGCATGTTTTTGTTAATTTCAACATTGATATATTGCCATTCATTCCTGTGAATGATCCTTTAATATACCTTATAAGCCTATAAGACAGAAATGCCTCAAGTATATTTTGTAGAAATATTTGCAAGTTTTATAGTTTAATCATATTTGTAGGACTAACTTTAACCACATTTTCAGTATAACACTGGTTCAGCCTGTCTAAAATCACTGTTGGCTTTCTTCAAATTTGACATAAGAAGAGACTGGTAGAACTTTATATTTGAAATTTATATGGGTTGGGGGTTCAATTCCCACCACAGCCCTGTGTATGCAGAGTTTGCATGTTTTCCCCATGCTGTGGAGGCTTCCTCCGGACACTCCCCCCCACTATGAGTGAGTGTGTGAATGTGTATGTGAGTGTGCCCTGCGATGGACTGGCACCCTGTCCAGGGTGTACCCCACCTTGTGCCTGATGCTCCCTGGGATAGTTTCCAGGTTCCCCGTGAACCAGTAGGATATGTGGTATAGAAGATGGATGGATGGAATCTATTGCAATAATTGGCATATGGGTCTAGGATTTAACTAGGTCTACTATTATTAGCTATGTATAGAGTGCAGTGAAATATCAGACATTTTAGCATGCTTAAAATTATGAAACAGAATAAAGATAGGAAAAAATAGGAAGAGTTTGCACTACTGGAAGTCAAATATAATAATCTGGGGGAAAATGTATTTCAATGTTGCAGTCATCAAAGTAGGTATGGTCTTTAGTTACATGACATACCATGGCTGCATCGATGAACCCAGTAGTATCCAAAGTCCACACCTAGGAATGCTAGCCACCATGTCCAAGCTGAATCCCAAGGTAACTCCAATATGTGGAAGTTGTTCCAAACATATATGTAACTGGAAACCTCCAGACTTCTCATAAAGAGCCTGAGATAAACAGAATATGAAATTAATACAAAGATTAGTTTGTGAGGAAGTCAGCATTTATGCTGTTCACAATAAAAGATACAGTCATGACAAACATCAACAGTCAAGCTCAGTAAACTTCAAATGAAAACACTTCCTCTGATCTGACAGGTATAGTTTCATTTTGTTTTTATTTCATTATACAAGTATTACATCATTCATTATTTATTTTTTTAAAATGATGCAATTAAATGTTTTCTACTTTAAAAAAATCTATTATAAAGAGAAGTAAATACCAGTAAACTAAAGAATGGCAATATTTGGTGTGACTTTGCCTTTAAAAATACATCAGTACTCTGAGGTACACTTTGTGCAGAAAATTGGTTGCTAAGTTTTTCTAAGCATATTAGAGAATCTGATGCAGTTATGCAGTTAAGTCTGGAGACTTTAACTGTCACACAAGCTTCTGTTTTTGTATGTAAGCATACAGCCTGACAGCCAGCATTCTTTTTTTTCTGTCTGAAAAGTTGTCTATTTCATAATAAGGCAACAACAAAAAATGTCTGTAACATTTTTGTTGTTGTTGAAAAAGCGATGTTTGAGAATCTAAAACATTTTTACTGACCCAAAAATGCATAAAATAAACATTTAAGTATTGAAATGTAGGTGCCTAAGACTTATGCACAGTAGTGTATTTGATTTTATTCTACAGGATGTCTCCATACATACAATTAATACTTTTTTAGCAAACATGTCCTCTAAAATTTTTCATACTTTTTTTACATTATATATTTTATTTGAGATAGCCTTTAAGAATGCCTTTGACAAAAAAGAACATATTGAAATAAATAAATAAATAAATAAATAAATACATAAATAAATAAATAAATAACAACAATTTTTCAATAACCTCACTATCTTTAAAAAAAAAAAAAAAAAGTAAAATCACACACTTTGACACAAAGCTATAGAGTATAAAGTTGAGCTAAAGCGATAGGTGTATAGATACAGGTAAAACAATGTGACTAACTCACTCAGGCAGTCGGGACATCATGCCTGCTGACAGAGATGTGGTCCCATCATTAATTTTGATGAGAAGGTCTCCAGTCTTCAGCCAACCCAGCAATCCCTCCAACAAGATCATTCCAATAAAGAATGGAGTGGCCTACATGACACAAACATCAGAAATTGTCATTTTATGTTTTACATTTTAATTTGTTATTCTACTGATATCTTTTTATGTCAAATTTACAGCAAACCAACAGTAAATGTATGTAGCCAGGAATAGTGTCAAATTAAAAATGTGGATAAATGCACTCCTAAAATCAAAATATTACTGCAAAGTGTATTTAGAGCATGTCTGTCTAACAGGCTTACAGGCTAGATTAAAGGACAGGCTGACCCAATATTCATGTTTAATATTTATACAATAATTTTTTGCTTTTATTGAATTTAATAATTGCAAGCAGTGTTCACAGGAAGGAATGACAATAATTCAGACATCATTGCACTTTTTTATTTATTTATTTATTAGCTCATTATTTCCCAGTTTAGCCATTGCCCATGCCTGTCCACTGGCTAGATTTCCTCTATTGCACAACAGCTATTAATCTGGGAAGTGCTAACACATGTTTCATCTGAGCATTGAATCTTTTCATGCTACTGCTGAAAAGATGGTATAGTTGCTGGTGGGAGTTGCCAAAGAATTATTTACAGTTAATAGAACTATTTATATTATTACTATAATACTATTACTATTATTATTTAATATTGACACTAAATGTCATTTCATAGTTTCTGTTGTATTTAAATTGCTGAAAGCATGAAATTTCAACTACCTATAAATATTTTGTTTACAACAATTTAGATGATGAACTTATAATAATATTCCACTTCACACATGTGGACTTCATGCCAGAGAAATGTCCACAGTTTTATAGCAAAATATTTTTCACTTCTGGACAAACGCCGCACTGTGAAGGGAACTGTCGAAGCAGTGCTTAAGTCCCTCAGTAATTCTCAATAATACCAATGTGCAAATATCAGTCGAGCAAGGTCTCTCACATGCACACTTAAATGTAAATACAGTCCTTACTCACTAACCCCTAATATTGACTCAGTTAGTAGTGTGTTATGGTCACTTTTCTGTCTGTGAGTAATAAAGCAATGATAATCAGTTTGTCCGAAGTTCATTCATTAACATCAATATAAGGCATTCATTCATTTATCCTTAGTAACAGCCTGGTCAGGAGTGTGATGATTTAAATTAGGCTAGTTATTTATTAAACAAAAATAATAACTGCATAAATGGGATTAAAATGCATTCCCACATATTCCTCTTGTTATGAAATTATGAACTCAAGTGAAGTTGCTGAGGTTTAGGAACTATTAGAGCCAGAATTCACACACCATGTTGACACTGCTGGCAATTTAATTCTGTTTTTGTCCTAGGTTTTTGGGGTTCCTAGTGGCATAGATTTAGGGCATAGAAAAATATTTTAAATAATAAAAATAATCAAGAAAAGCACCAAAAAAAATCAACAACACTGGATTAGGCCACACCCACTTCATCTTAAAATCCAGATACAGATACAGAGAGTGGCACTGTAAATGGATAATAAGCGCATTATGTGTATTCTACATTCCCTAGGCTTCATTTAACCTGCTGTGCATTGTGGGATTTTAGTGCGCTTGATATTCTACGCTATACTTTAAAGCATTATTATAAAACAGTAAAACTCCCCAATGAGTTTAATGAATATATTAAATAAAGTGGTGTGTTTCTGGACATAAAGTGTGTTTCATAAATTGAAACAATGATTATTGTTTGCAATTTCTGGAACCAGCTGTCAGCCAGCTAGCACATTCCAAATTTTTCCTGCTGCAATGTTAGCTGTGCTGAGAGCAAACTGGCTCAACTCGGAAAAACGTGTCAGGTCCCTGTTTGCGTTGTGGAATGTGAGACACATATGCATGCACACACACACACACTCATACACACACACACACATACACACACACACACACACACACACACACACACACACACACACTGTGAGGTACAGCAGATACAGCTTGCACTGTTCTTACTGTTTTCTTATGTTGAGCGTGTGTGTGTGTGTGTCCATGTTTAAGTCTCTTTATGAGGACCAATTTTTCCTATAATAATAGGAATATGGAAGAGTTTTTGAATATTTGATTTACAAAATCTGCAACTTCACTAAATAAATGAAAGGTAACTTTTTTGTTTACTGAGTTTAAGGTTAGGTTCATGTGTACATGAATGAAATACCCCACAAATATAGAATTACAAATGTGTGACTGTATGTGTGTGTGTGTATAAAAACACTCCAGGGCACGATATACCACTTGGGACCCCCCAACATTACACGCAGCCCCACATCTGGCTGTGGACTGCAAGTCAGCACCGCACAACCTGCAAACAGAGGTCTGTCTGTATCAATCTGGAGTTTAGTACAAACAGGATTTTCACTTATTAAAGCTACATCATATTGCATTATTACAGCCAAAGTTTTATATTGACCCAAAAGTGTCAATATAAAAAAGTAAGAAGTTTTGACTGTTTGAGGTACATTTCTACATTTCATAGTTTTTCGTCCTCATGAGGTTTTATCCCATAAAGTTTAAATTTTATCCCATAGATCACTTCTATTTGGTGGTGTGATAGTTTCTTTTATTCAGGCAGTAACATATTTTGGGCTTGTGAAAATAGTTGAGTGAATCTTAATGGTTTTATAGAAAGCTTTGTCTGTGAACGCCGATCTTGTCAGGAAAATTACATTTGTGAAGCAGATGTCGGGGTTTTTAATCTTTCTCTTTGCTTTGGGGATGATATTTTACACTAAAAGTACAAATATCAAATGATTTCATTTTGAGATCTGATCACATTTCCCATCAAAATGTGTTTTATAATAGCAGGAGGTTTCATTTTATTTACTATATTCTGACCATGGTTAAAATGATATGCAACAATACCTGACATACATGTCTTTTTCTCTTTGTGTCTTATAAAAGCCAATCCATGCACACACATGTGAACATACAGATGCATGCAGACAGGCATTAAAATAAAGTCGTTGAACAATAGTGTGCAAAGTTAATCAGTGTGTGTTTGTGGCAACATTACAACAATTCAGATCCCTGCTGTGTGGTTAATTGTCCGTTCCCAAGTGTTTATATAGGTCTATTGAAAATTAACCTTTCTACCTCAAATTATAAACATGTGTTGACTTGGTTACAGCCAAACCCAAAACACACCCACAATTAAAATTTGAGGGGGCTTTAAATGTGAGAAAGTACACAAGTTTGCAATATGCTGTGGCATCAGGCGAATTTTGACTGTAACATAAACAGTTCCAGACAGAAGAAGTCTTAATGTCTGAAAACAAAATGAATTTGATTACAATTTAGGCTAAAAAAATGGTTATAGTATGCAAAGCAATTGCAGCAGACCTCAGATAAGTTTTGGGCTGCAGGAAGAATCCTCTGCTCTTGTTCTGACGCTCAGAAACGATTTCATTTCAAACCCCATACTCACATTGCCCAGATGTGGTGTAATGATTTACGACTAGTCCACACAGCCAGCAATTACAGCTGAGATACAGATTCATTTCAAGCATTTTCTACTGTCAAAGATACGGTTGACTTTGCTTTTAGTTTTTTTTAATTGTATGCTGATCCAAAACAGCCACTGCTGGGCCCTTGATCAAGGCCCTTATCCCTCAACTGCTCCGTTACATAAATGAGATAAATGTAAGTCTCTTTGTATCTTACCATCTGATAAATGCCAAAAAATGCACGTAAACTACTGTAGAAGGTCAAAGATCTTACATTGTCATTTTCTTAGTCCTCACCATTTACTCATGCTGATGAAGTCTTTTTTAATTGCAGGTAGTATAAAAGTAGTGATAACAGACAAGTCAGCTATTTGAGTCAGTTCTGCTCACACTTCACTCTGAAGTGAATCTTTAGCATAATAAGGTTTCTTTTATCAGTTATAATCTGAACAGGAAACGTTTTTAGAATGTTTTCATATTTTCACACACCAGTTTTCTGCTACAGTTTCAGAATAGAAATACAGTCCTACTACAAAGACTAGAAGGAGGATAAAGTCCTTAATTAAAACCTTTTTTTCAGAAAATGACTCAAATTGGTGCCAATTCATTCTTGCCCATTTTAGACAATCGCATTCTTTTGATGTAGCTGTTTGTTTGTTTGTTTGTTTTTACTAATAATGGTAAAATAGTAATAATTTTACTACTATATTTAGGGATCTATAATTTTTAAATATATATTTGTTTTCTTAGTAACATGGCTATTTTACCCGTGCATCATATTCCTGTCATAATCATCAGTTTACGTCCAGTGATTTAAGAGTGCCACATTACCATGTTATCATATCATGTTGCTGCCCTCTCATGCAAATCAGCTAATACTAGAAAGCATTACACAGCATTCAGATTTCAGGTTAGATGGAACTGGCAGTATTTTAAATGCTTTAGCAACTAGATGGCCTCAAATAGCTAAATAGCCAAAGAGCAAAAGTAGTAACACTTCTGTTTAAGATTTCTTGGAGATTAACATGTAACATCGATCATATTTGCTCTGAGATAATTTCCTGTAAATAAAAGCCCTGGACTTATAGCCCTAAGCAAAGTTCAGTGTGAGCTCACACTACTATTAATGGTGTTAGGGTCAGTCAGATCTGCCATGACTGGAATAAAATGCATGAAATAAGCTATAGGTGAAAGCTCACACATATACACTGCTATGTGAGTGAACACCTTGGAAATGGCCTATGATCCACTTTCTTGGAAATTTCAACAGGTTCATTTCTCATAATACCTAGTGCAAACACTGTGATATCCCAAGTGACTTTATTCAAATACCTGTGATTATGGAGAGCCCAGGTGTGGGGGAGTTACTGATTTTCTCACCCAATTCACTATAAACCAGCCTAAACTGTAATTTATCAAATGAATGCTAAAGCACAAACCAGTACAGAAGTTGCAAATTAGAAACAAATGCAGCCTAACATGATTTGAAGAACCAAATATTAGAGGGAAAGTAAAAACCCATTCTGGCAAAACTTTTTTGCTCACTCAGTCATTTATGTAGCACTGTATGTTGCTTCCAGGTCTCTCAGGTCTTTCCTGACAGACCTCCATTAGACCAGATATTATTTGGGTGGTGGACCACTCTCATCACAGCAGAGGCACTGTTATAAAGGTGACCTCTTTGTGTCTGTGAGTGGTGCTGGTACAAGTGAATCAGACGCAGCAGCCTTGCTGGAGTTTTTAAGCAATGTGGGCCATATTTAGAGCTGGAGACTGAAGTTAAGTTATGTCAACATTTGCTTAGGTGTTATGAGTATTCAGAGTCCGGTTACTCCGTAACCTGACTCAGTATGTCAATTTTCTGGGTGCACCTTTCAGATTATGCAAATCACCTGTGTGTACTTAACACCTATGAGATTGCCAGATTTCTTCTGGTTTTCATGAGTAGACCAAAACAGGGTGTTTCAATAATATCCAGACCACTGCCTTTAAACAAAAGCACTTGTCTTTAAGCCTGAAAAAAAAAAAAAAATAAATAAAAAATTTCTTTTGCTCTCAAACAGAATACAATGTACCATAATATGATTATGTTAAGGGGTGGTTATGGCTCAGGTGGTAGAGTGGGTTGTCCACTAATCGTAGGGTTGGCCATTCGATTCCTGGCCCACATGACTCAACATACCGAAGTGTCCTTGGGCAGGACACTGAACCCCAAGTTGCTCCTGATGGCAAGTTAGCGCCTTGTATAGCAGCTCTGCTACCATTGGTGTGTGAGTGTGTGTGTGAATGGGTGAATGATACACAGTGTAAAGCGCTTTGGATAAAAGCGCTATATAAGTGCAGACCATTTACCATTTATAAATGCAAAAGACAAAAATTAAAAATAAAAAAGACTAATACAATGATACATGAATGAGCAGTGTTGAGATTTGATCTCACAACCATCTGATCAGTAGTCCAATGATTACTGATCAAAATCAAGATCAATTCTAGTATAAAATGGAGGCAATTACGGTATTAAATTCTAAATGAGCCCTGTGTATTTTAGTGTATTTTACAGGCCACTTCATTAGATACCTACCTTTCTGGTCCACCTTGTAGAGAGACCAATGAGACCAGAGGCAAAATGTTCTCATGTGTACACTGTGTTCTATGCATTTATCTATGTTAGTTTGATGACCTTAGCACTGGTGTTTGCAGTGTAGACCAGAAACAATACTTTGTCAGTGTCACTGCTGTACAGAGAATCTCCCACCACTCAATAATATCTGCTCAGTGTTGGTCCTCTGTCCACTGTTGAAAGGACACATTTTGCATAGCAATAGAGGTACTACAATCAGTAATTGCTTACAAAATGCACCTAGAGTATATGGTAGGGGAACCAGATAAAATGGCCAGTGATTATAGGTATAAGCAAGATAAGGAATATAATATGTGGTTGTAGGAAAATAATCACTTTTGAGGTGGTAACAGTAACTCCGTTTCATGTCGAATTACATTATGCCACCCCACTGTTGATTATTTTCCTATAACAGCAAATCCTGAAGTGTTTTATTCCTTTTGTATCACCTCAAATTACACTTTCAATAGCAGTGATTCTAACATGGGGCTTTGGGACACCCAGGGGTCCATGAAGGGCAACCAGGGGGTCTGTGAATTTATTTATTTATTTATAGTGGTGGAAATCATAACCCATTGTTATCAAAGTTATATAATAATTAATAGGTTTGTATTGTTATTAGTTGGTTTGGCTTGTCCCTTGAATTGAATGGGTTTAATCCAAACCTATAAATAATGTCAGTTTATAACTGGTGTGTTCTATGGGTGGAAAGTTCTCTAATGGCAAATGAATAGATCAAATACTATTGCACACATTTAAATAATGAGTAAATAACACATTTAAACAACTATTTCAATAGTTGGATTATGTTTATAATGTGAATTAATTTCACAGTTATAGGAGTTGCTAACTATAAAAAGTTTAAGAAACTGGTAGAATGGCCTTATACTGCAGAAGGCGATGGCATGCGTGTGTGCAAGCCGGTGTTGTAGTATGAAAACTTAACCTACCTGTTTGACATATTGCGGAACCTGCTCTACTTCCGCAAACAACGTCTCGTTGGGGGACATGAGGTAGAAGAGCATGCGAGTCCCCTGAGAGAAGGACACAATGGTGTCGTCCCTGTCCTCCACCTGCGCCATGCTGTGTTTTCAGTGTGTGTGTGTGTGTGTGTGAGAGAGAGAGAGAGAGAGAGAGAGAGAGAGAGAGAGAGAGAGAGAGAGAGAGAGAGTATGAGCGGCTGCTGTGTTCACAAACACCGAGCTGACTTTTGTCCTCCAGGGGGAATGTTTGCGGTGCGACTCTGAGAGATAGGATGTGATCAAATCCCCATATTTATCAAGATATTCAAGGACACATGGATCAGAAGTAACTCTGACACTGAACTCAGCTATCTGAACTTCCGCTTCTTAAAAGATTAATATTATACAAGAATTGCGTAACTCCAGATGGCCTACATAAAGTGCATATGACAGGCTGTAAAAAAAAAAAAAAAAGAAGAAAAGAAAAGAAAAAAAGAAAAGAAACTATAACATCAAACATTGGCTAAGAATAATGTCGATTCAAAACCATTTGTATCAGATCCTATTAACACCTTAGCAACTTTTCTAGTTGTTTTTAAATTGCTGTATATAAAATTAGTTAACTTCTTAAACATCTAAATCTTAATAGTGGCATTTTTTTTTGGCTTAGAACTATAACTAAATACTATACAACTATAACTATAATTTTAATAGTCATTGATAGTTGTTGATGATCTCCACTGTAATCACATCAGTAGAACAAAAGAAAACGTGGGCAGTGGTGGCTCAGCAGTTAAGACGGTAGTTCTAGAACAATAGACCAACTATGAGCTCTACCATGAATGTAATTTACATGTATGGTATTTGGCAGATACCCTTATCCAGAGCAGTTGAGGGTTAAGGGCCTTTCACAAGGGCCCAGCAGTGGCAGCTTGGTAGTACTGGGATTTTAATTCATGAGCTTCCTCCAGTAGTCTAACTGAGCTACCACTACCACCGCCCTGTCCTGAATATTGACAAACTCCAGGAGTCCAATTGATTTGGACAGATTTTCCCTCATATCCAACAATTTTCTTTCTGCTCTTTTTGTTCTGGTTTCACCTGATTTGTGTGACACACACACACACACACACACACGACACACAGAGTGTATGACAATGCACAGTTACATTCTAGAAAGAAAAAACAAGAGAGGTGAGTGAGTTATTAAATGAAAACAGAAAACTCTAGTAATAAATCAGTCTATATTCTTATGTGTCAGAATTCACAAGTATTATACATTGCATGAGACCTTTTATATTATTTCAGAAATGAAATGAAATTAAGTTAAGTTAATGAATTCCCTATTGAACTCAATGACAATAACTTCTAACGTAACATTTAAGAAAAAAAATTGAAAGCAGTATCATTTATTTTTCAACTGTATTGTGAACTAAAATCAAGAACTACAGTAAAAGGCTATTTGGAGTCATTACCTCATCACTGGTCATGTCCCCAAGGTCACAAAAAGAATGCATATCCTGTTAAGGTACCTCATTCACGTCAGCAGGAACATCTCGGCACATTTCGGAGAAGCATTAAGTGAGTAGGCCTGTTTTTTGGCTCAGACCATTTTTACAATATTACTTTTCCGGTTAAAGGAACGCTTCCTCAAAACAAAAAAGACTGGGTTACAGGACTAAAATCATGCCATAAAGTGCACAGTGTACCACAGCTCAAACCTAAATGATACATTTCAATTGACCAACATGCTGATAAGTAGTTATACAGCCATACAGTTTTAATCTTCACTGTTTGCATCTATGCAGTGCTCCATGCGATACTTCCTTCACACTTTGCTTTTACTGTTTATTTTTCTTCTTTTCTTCTTCTCTGTTTATTTTATTTTTTTTAGTTTCTGCTAATTGAAACTAAACCACCAAACATCCATGTGGTTCTTGTGGCCGACGCGCTCGATTCAGTGTCTTGGTGGGCGAACCTGTGTTTAGATACTGTGATTTTCTTTACAAATTAAGATGCATGCTCACATTGTGGCGAGACAAGTTGGATCCCATAACAATATCTGAAATGCACTTTTGTAATAGAATATGATCCATTTGCACACTTCCTTTTAGGCCTCTGGCAGAAGTCCTGACCCTGCCTAGCGGAGATACTGAGTTTAGCATTCTCTCTAGAGCTAGTGCACTGCTGCTTCCTCAATGATTTATTCATGTTAGCCACACTCTCCATCCTGGCATAAATTAGCCATAATGAGGCACAGACAGGATCACACAAAGCAGTCAAAATCCATTTGCTGTTGATCATGGTTTAGGCCAAGTTTGCAGACAAAACTACAGACTGAAAAAAAAAGCTAACAACATTTTTATTTATGATGAAAATAGCAGACGTGAGATGGGTGGTAAGAAAATAGTCATACTGATATTTACACAAATTTAAAAGTGAAAATAAAGGGGGTTTTTTTCTTTCTTTTTTTTTTTTTTTTTTGCTTCTTGCACAATCTAGATTGAATCCTAATTTTGTATACATTGAGACTTGTCGAATATACAGTATAAACAAATTAATGATGGTTTAAACCAAAGCATAGACCCACTTTGTAACACAAGGCATGTTTTATGGAATGTTCAACATTTTGACCAAATTAGAAATAACATTTTAACACTGACAAGTCCCACATTCCTTTTTTAATGAAACCCTGTAGGCATGTAACGTATTTATACTTCCCAACTCTTACAATATTCCACTTGTAAACTGTTTAACTGTTCATTTACAGCAAGGCACTTTGTTGTTCTTGTTGTTGATTTTCTTAGTAAAGCACATGCACATATTTTACATAATCATAAGTCTGTTTAAAAAAAAAAATGTCAGTCCTTTGTACATATGTGCATGTATTTTGAGCACTGTCATTCAGCTATCAGCTACCAAAAATCCTTATAGGGACATTCCTTCTACTCCTCTAGGTCTTCCAGTTGTGGTTTGTAATGAAGCCAATGGAGATTAAAGGTCCTGGACTGCTGACCCAATATGCGGCTCCTCTTCATAAATAGCAACTGTGATAGCACTAGGGTATGATAGGACCCCAGTTTTGCATTCAGGGGCATCATCTTCATATCATAATTGAGCATGCTCAGAGCTCTGATCGCTATCATGGCTGTCCTCGTTAATCAGTGAGTCTGCTCTGTGGTGGAGTCCGACGATGCCTGAAAACTCCGAAGGCAGCAAAGTCCCCTTTTTCACATGCACCAGTTCCTTCTCCCTTGCCACCACCCCCTGCTGTCCACCCTTCACTCGCTTCCACTTCATCCGTCTGTTCTGAAACCATACTTTCACCTGGAGAGGGGAAAAAAACAACTCTGAAAATACACAACAGACTCAGTAAATTCTAGGAGTGAATGCTGAACAGTGTGCTGTGCCATATGGTTTGCTGATGAGTTTTCATTTTGGCATAGTACTGTATGAGCTATCTACACAACATCCATGACTCACCAACCACAAGTAAGCTAGTAACATTTGGTCAGTGAACAGTTGCTTATTTAACATGATCACATGAGTATGTGCTATTTATTTCTGCAGGTTGATATGCAAAATTTGCTAATGCGGTCTGTTAAAGCTATTTAAACAAACAACAGTGAGAGTAAAAGACTAAGACTTGAAAATGATCTTTCTGCTAGACGTCTAGATTTAGGCAGTGACTGGTGCGGGTCTAGACATTTCAGCAAAGATCGTCCAAAAACACAATATTTAGCATACCAAGTTGGACATTATATTTATGTGAGACAATGTAAGTCATCTCAATAGACTTTCATGGATGCCCCTAGTCAGTTGGGACTCACTTGGTAAGATACTACCATTACCCAAAATGGACTGTTTCCATATTAGTGATAATAAATTGTCAGAGTGCATCTGTTCAGTTGTATCAAATGCTTCCCTTATTTCCTTTCCTGACAAGTGGGGGCAATCATTTACATTTCCGGGGATGATGAGTAAGCAGTTTCTTAAATGGCCACCACTATGTGAAGGAGGCTTCACTGGTCATGAACGTTGGTGCCTAGGGGCCAGATCAGACTGTGCTAAAATTTATTTTTGGTGGGTCATGATGCGGATAAAATGAGTCATGTGATGTGGCTGTCATCCTACTTCGCAAATGTTGGTGTTTGCTCCTGGGCAGCAAATGCAGTGCTATTGATCCTAATGGATTCCTCAGACAGTTTTCACAAATAAACCCAAATGAGAACATTCAATATTGATCACTGTTGAGGGATGTTTTGTCTCCTATAGGCAAATACTAAGCTAACAGACAAAACAAACCTAGCTGTTTTGATGACATATTTTAGAATCAAACATAATCTTGGTAACATTGGGGTTAATGGTGTGTGTATTCCTTGTGATAAAACTTGCCATATGATTTGCCACTTGTGGCCCTTGCTGTCACGACTGTTCTTAAAATACATCTGCAAGCTTTGCACTTTTGCCCACAGCACGGAGAGCTCTCCACGTCACTCCTGACAGGTTTGAGTACTTATTACGTCTTCTTAGTATCCCATCAGGCAGTCAGTCCTTCTAAAAATGTAATCTGAGTAAGCTAGGACACTAGCTGTTACAATTATATTTAAAGATATTATGACTAACGCATGGTATTATTACTACTTTTGCTGTTATTATTATGTAATTAGTGAATAGTGGCTGCAGTACAGTGATAATTGTCCAGAGATTTCATGGCCTACTTCAGTAGTTGCTGGTTCACACAGGGATCACATAGCAAGAAGGGGTTTGTTTACTCCGTCGTGTGGCAAGGTTAATGTTATGCTGAGGGAATGTGACCCCAGAAAAAGTGCCTAAATCTGAGACTTCAGATGTCAAACCCTCACTGCGAGCTGTGCTAAAGAGCCGTTGAGACTTGGAGAGAGGTTTTTTTTTTTTCTTTAAGATTTATTCATTAAAGTTTGATAAGGAAGGATAATTGAGACTGGGTTTAAATTCTGAATGTTTTGCACAATATCAGTGTTTAAATGATTCAGAACCATGATATTTGATCAGATCTTTTCAGATATCTCAGTTTCCCTCACACCAATTAGATTGTCCCACAATATTTATTTGGCTACACAGAAGGTCTTCCTACGCAGAACAATTTGGGAGATTGTGCAGGAAGTGCTTAACTACACGAGCATATCCTTAGCCTGCCTCCATTTCTTCACTATAGCCTGATGAAGGGACCTTGCTGAAACATCTGGAATATGATAGTCCCCATGATAATATCTGTCCACAGACACAGCAGCATGGAGAAGCACGCAAACTGAATACTAAATTCAACACTTTAGTTTTAGACGAAATGCTGAATGTTCAGGCTTGAGGTTGCATGTTGTCATACCTGCCTTTCCGTCAGGTCCAAGTTTACCGCTATTTCATAACGCCTCAGTCGGGTCAAATAGTTGTGATGGGCGAATTCTGCCTCGAGCTCCCGGATCTGTTCTTTAGTGAAGGCGGTCCTTTCCTTCCGGGGCTTGCTACTCGTGTCCGATTTGTAATTTCCATCCTGGGACTCTGGAGGGAAGCAAAAGAGAAGAAAAATATTTCCACTTGATATATAAAAACCAGAATTTCCAAGTGATGCTAAATGACTATAGAGTTTCCATTTCCATATCACAAGGCATTAATACCTTCTCAGAAACTGGTGTAAAAGGGATTTCTGCCTTGTGACATTGTGGTTGACATAAAATGCCATCGTTAATAAAAGTAGGGCAAGCACTGCAGTGTTTTATAGCACTGACGTTCTCGATGGTGATGGTTCATATTCTGGCTGCTGGACCTCTCACAATGTGTTCACTCTTAACAAAAGCCTTTTCCAATGTGGAGTTCATTTGTCTAACTCTTAATGAATTTAGGGACCTTTAAAGTTTTAATATGGAATAAAACAAGTCTGGATAACGTGTAAAAATATGGTTCTTTACTTTATTTACCTCAGCATTTTACAGGCTTCTTCCCTATATGACTCACAAGCTATAATAAATTTCAGTTGTGTTAATGTCTCTGTCGTTCTCTCTTTGTTACATTTCACTCTCCCATATGTATATGTGGAATTACCATTTAAGATTTAAGCTTCTATATTATTTGGCTATTGAGTTAGTACTTATGACAAACGTTGGACTGGAAAACTCGGAGCGAAAGACGAAAAGTTGTCCCAAGAAATTTTGACCTCTGCTGTTTTTACACCGCAATGAAGAAATTCAGTTCTTGGTGTTTGTTTTATTGGTAGAAACAGAGAACTGTTTGTCCTTCTCATGACTAGATCTTGCGGTATGTTTTTAAGGCTATGCCTCAGTGGCAAATTGCACATCAAGGCAACAAAACCTCCGGTCTGTGCTAATCCAACTGGCAATCCTAAACCCAGCTGTAAATAGAGCCCACTTTAACGAGGCCCCATCCACAAGCCATGGGAACAACTCTACTATTTCAACACACACATATTTCCAAAAGGAACTGATTTCAAATATATACTATTTTGGGGTGAACAGCACTTCCTATTGCGTTTGGCTAGATGGTGAAAGTGTGCAATTAAAAAAAAAAAAAAAAAAGTTTATGAAGATTGGGGAAATGTGCTTTTGTCCAGTATAAAATCTTTAGTTATTTATATTTAAAAATCAGAGCAATTTGCACTATTAATTTTGTAGAAAAAGTTAGTTTTTAAAATATGTTATACAGTATGTATGAAACTGAACAAAATCCAACCACCTTTGTATGTTTGTACTAAAAACAATAAACAAACAAACAAACAAACAAACAAACAAATAAGATCACATTCTTCTTATAGCAGAAACTAAATAATTAGACAGACAAAGGTCATGAAATTATGAAAAAGACTGCCAGAAGTGCACTTTACAGGCTTTCTACAGAGATCAGGCAAAGTCTACTGTGGAACTACTGATTTCTTACACCATTTCCATTCTGCACGGCCCATTTCATCAGTCGCATTTCTCTGTGACCTCTGTAAGCGCTCGGAGTGGTCTGTAATTTTAGCAGGACTTCGTTGGCTGCTGGGCGTCTGGCTGTGTTTGCCTCTGATTGAGGCCTGGAGAAAGCCAGTTACTGTGGGCTAAACACAGCCATTGTGGAAGAAGAAAGACTAACATGTGAAGTTGTTTGCGAACAGCTCCACAACTTAAAGCAACTTTTCCCCAGCTTTACGATACAGCGGCTACACCGCAGCAATTAGGTCTGCGCCTTAACTTTCATCTCACTTCAAAAACACAAGCAGCGCTGGAAAAAAAATGCAGTGTTTTTGCTGTGACAGTCTGCGTGTCTGGATGATTTTTGAAGTTCTCTGCACTACATTAGTTAGAAATGATTTATCATTTATTTGTCATTAATTATATCACAAAGTGTCATTATTACTGAGATTGATTTCAGATACAAGACGTTAACTGAAAACAAATGTGTCAAATAGTCATTTGTTTCCAGATTTGTTTTAGTTTAGTGTTGTATATGGATCAGCTGCCCAGCACTGAATTCCGTTGTGAAGAAGTAAAGATTTATTAAAGAAATTCTGACACTGTAGTATGCATCCAGATGTCCCAATGTGGAAATAGTTTATCTGGCCTAATAATATGGTGACATTGAGTACAAACTCGCTTGTACAAGCCTTAAATCATTTATTTTTTTATTTATCCCCCAGCCAGAATGGATCATAATTACTTTTCAGCATGTAGGAAGCTTTACATGTTATATCCAAGTCACATTTTAGCTATTCCAGTTTATTCTTGTCTATAGTTAGCAAATGACAGTATGCAGATATCAGCACGAACAATATAAAGTATTCTTTTGTAAAAATAAATAAATAAATAAATAATACTAAAATAATAATAATAATAATAATAATGATGATGATAATAATAATAATAATAATAATAATAAATACAAATAAAATTAAAATATAAAATATGTCTATGAAAATTCCCAAAGCTTGCTTAAAAGTGACCAGAATAAATAAACGTCCATGATGCCAAAAAAAAAAGGTTTCACCTTATATTGAAAATCTAAGCGAGAGAGTGAGGGGGTTGGGGGCTGGGTTAAGGCCCAGTTTTTAAAAAACAAGAGGTCAGTAGTGTTACTGAGTGAAACTGACAAGCCAACCATTACAGCTCCACAAGAAAAATATTAGAGTTTGCTGTTGTTTTCTTTGGACTGTCTTAATGAATAAAGTCACATATAGAAGATGAAACTCAGTCACAAAAAATTAATGCAGTATCTTAATTGATTTTCTTCAAGACATCAGACTTCATAAAGTGTAATTCTATAGGTCAAATTATATAAGTGAACCACCAATGAAAATACTTAAGCATTTTCTAGGAATTGAAAGTGAAGCATTACATAGTTCCCAGCATCTAAATTGGATGTGATCTTAATTAGACTGCTGTCACATCTTTGAATTGAACAGTGAGTATTAGAAATGCAGTTGTGCTCATAATCTACATATAGTTCCCCAGAGTCCTATTAGAACCAGCAGAAAATCACAGTTGATAATGTTAGCAGCCATTTGTCAGATATAAATCTGCCGTACTACATGCTGAACTACAGGAGAGCAAAGAAGGTCATTTCAGAGGGGAAATCTCAATCAATGCTCACTACAGCCCTTCCACCTACAGCCAGTTTATGTACAGCATGCCTAATTAAACCTACAAAGGGCCAGAAGAACACTTATTCCATAAACACAGAAGAGTTAGTTATTATATATCAATCCAAAGGAAAATATTATGACTTAGATATACAAATAAACATGTACAGTATACTCTGTGTATAAATATATATATATATATATATATATATATATATATATATATATATATATATATATATATACATACAAATTCAAATAAAAATTTTATTTGTCACACACACAACTATACACAGTGCGATGTGTAGTGAAATGCTTTTTTACGACTGTCCTTCACATAAAATGGAATTTACATAGACTTAAATAGACATATATGCTCAGTTAGTAGCAAGAAAATTACCTCCACTGGTCAAATGATTATTTTAGGAACATTAGGGAAATTGTTGGATATTGTCAATCAATAAAGATTAGGTCCAAGCTAGACACTGATATTTTATGCTAAAATTTCTATGTGTATTTTAGACTGCATATTATAATTGACATTAAGCATAAAGGAGTTGTAGATTCATTTAAAAGAAAAGTCTTTTAAGTCTAAATCTTACATTTTGTGCCTGTACAAATAGTGTTTCTAATGCATATTTGCTCTGTTTCAAATGTTAGTAATGTATATTAGCTCTATGTATCGATTTTCAGATTGACATATAAACAGTAATCACAATTTACTGTTACTGAAAACACCTGCTGTTTCATTTCATTCAGTGGGGCTTATGAGCTGGAAAAAGAGAATGTAAAAGCCCTAACGTCCTATTAATAACATTGTAAATTAACTACTCGACGCATACTTACTGCTGAAATAAATGCTAAAATAACTAAATAAATAGATAAATAAATAAATAAATGCTCAAATATTTTGTTTTATTATAACAGCAACAACAACAATAATAATAATAATAATAATAATAATAATAATAATAATAATAATAATAATAATAATAATAATAATAATATGTGAGGAAAAAATTACAACTGAAATATGTGACATTAAAGCCTATTAGATACTACTGAACTTTTTTATAGATATTTTCTCTAAGCACCTTAAATATATTTTCTACTTCTCCAATTCTGACATCACAAAATAAAATTAAAAAATTTAAAAATCCAGATAATGCTTTGCATACTCTGAGTCTACCCTCTCTCATCTCTCTATAGGTGCTGCTGTTCTCTCCTTTGCAATCCTTGAAATCCCTGATTATCTGTGATTTTATTTATTTATTTATTTATTTATTTTACAGTATGCCTAATTTTCTGCTCCCTAAAAAGTGCAGAGACGAAACAGATGGTGTGTAAAGTGAAACATACGAACAGTCGAATGCCCACACAGAGTTATAGACTGGCCTTTGCTCCTGGCTCTAGTCAAAATAATTGCTTCTGTGCGTGTCAGCCAACACCTACAAAAGTCTCTCTCGCAAAAATACAGCTCCACATTTCCGAGCAGCAGGAGACTAATTTTCCAAAAATGCTACTACAGAACCGAGTCTGAATAATCCCACAGCCTGCTACAATGTGTTAATAGCCACTGAGTCATGAAAGGAAAGGTAACGAAGGGAAAAGCTTCCGATCCTGTGTTTCTCTTTATGATAAACATTTGCGTATGTAAAAAGTAGTTTTATATATATATATATATATATATATATATATATATATATATATATATATATATATATATACATATATATATATATATATATATATTCAAAGTTCCCAAGATTAATCTGTCAGTAAATATATATATATATATATATATATATATATATATATATATATATATATATATATATATATATATATATATATATGTATATATAATTTTTTTTCTTTTCAAAAATAATAACATTTTAGCAGTACTGAGTATTTAGTGTAATTTTGAGCATTTCACAATCATTAAAATGAATATTTTAATATACACTATGCTAAATATTTTACAGTCTGACTTCATGCAGTCTCGTACCTGAACTATCACTCCTTCTTTTTCCGTTCCTCTTCTCTGCCTCTGCTGGAGACAGCGTATGACGCCCAAAGTCGCCACCAGGCAGACAGGAGACCCCTGAGGGCACAGCTCCACCAAGACTGGGTGTACTGGCACAGAGACTCGGGCCACCAGGTGCCATATCTGAGGAGCCCGAGTCCGTCCCTGCCATTCCCAGGCCTAAGCGCACATTGCTATTTGACACACTGGACATTTGGGGTATGTGCCAGCTGCCTTGCTGTGGTTGGGGTGTTACAGGGTGATGTTGCTGGGTAATTTGGAGTCCACGCTGGTGCCCATGCCCTCCGAAGAGCCCATCCTCGCCCGGGTAACAGCTGACCACACAAGAGGGAGAGGAGGACGAGGAAGAGGATGAGAGGTCAGGGTAGGCCGAAAGGTGCTCGGAGCGGCTGTGCAGGGCGAAGGCCGGGTGCAGGGCCTGAGGAGGAGTGTGGGGGCCACGCAGGCAGCCAAAAAGTGTGTGATCCATCGCAAGCGAAAAATGAACTTTATCTCCGCACAACAAACACAGCAAACGTCAAAAATTAATAAACCAATTCCCACTCCTTCATAAAAGATGTCCTGGAAAAAAGCTCAAGAAGTATATGTACATGTGTGTGCATGTGTGTGTGTGTGTGCATCTAAGCATGCCCATGTGTGTGTGATAATCCAGAGCGTGCGGCGGGCGCGAGCTGCCAGGCGGCGTTGAATAAACAGCAGCAGCAGCTGAGCCGAGCAGGAGCAGGAGCTCAGATGACGGCCTGGAGGAGAGTGCAGAGGAGATGGGAGTGGTAGGAGCTTCCTGCCATTGCTCAGAGTTGGGGCTATGGGCTTTGGGCTGGGGCTTCCAGATGCATGCTGGGCGGGGAGCCCATGCAAGGGGGGGTGTTATAAATAGAGCTGTAATGTGAGAGGGAGGCTGGGTCAGAAAACCCACGCTGCCACTACTGACCACATCCACATGACAGACCCAGTATAATATACAGCTAGATAAATGTACAGCCACAGCTCAGGAAGTTCATCTCCAACCTTGTGATTTTGACCTGTAGTGCCCTCTCTTTGTCCTTGTATTCTTTAGCTATTATTTCAGAACAGGAGATAAGTAGAAAAGGACATGAAAGCCAGAAGGAAAGCATGAGTGTTAACACACAGTTTGGCAATATTCCGTACCCTCTTACCTCACTGTAGAGATGATTTACACAGCAGGGGATCATTGCTGAAGTACTGCTGACTGTAAATATTCACCATAAAGTGTTAAAGACAGTTATTCAAGCAATCTACACCTCCGGTGATGACTGTGCATGCAACTGGTTTTGGAAAAGGATCTGCAGAAGATAATAAAAACCACTGGATTTTAACCCCAAAATTGTTTTACATGTTCTTCTTTATTTCTATACGCTCTTTTCTACTATCCATACATTCTACAGTATATGATTACTACTATAGTCAATACCAGTCTTGAATCTGCCATTTTACAAAAATGGGTTTTTCGGCAGTATAGATTAAAATATTCAACCAAAAGGTTCATTTAAAGGCGTTTGTTAGAGAATCAGTTTGTGAATCAGTTGGAAGTGTGAATTATACACTGGCATATTTCCCCCCTTGTGTGACTGACCAGGCATTTTATCCATAATATTTTTCCTTTAATGATGAATGCATGTGTAATAAAGGAGTCAAGCCTTAGAAAATATTAACAGTTAACAAAACAGTAACAGTGTTCAAAAGTTCTGACTCAGCTGCAAAAACATATTTTAGTGCTGACTATTATTTAATACAGTATGTGTCATTTCAATAACCTTTAACCTCACTGACTAACTTTCAGTAAGTCACTTTCTTTATCCTGGTCAGGGACAGATTGGAACCCAGAAGCATGAGGCAGAAATACACCCTGGATGGGACGGCAGGCCATCACAGGGCACTATGCACACACACACACACACACACACACACACACACACACACACACACACACACACACACACACACACACACACACACACACATTCACACATAAGGGCAATCTAGTTTAGCTAATTCTCACACTTGCATGTTTTTGGGAGGTGGGAAGAAAACAGAGATGCTGGAAGAAACCCAGACACACAGAGAACCTCCACAGGACCTCCACACAGACAGTACCCCAAGCTCAGGATTGAGCAGGTAACCTTCGGTCTATGAAACGGCAGTGCTACCTGCTGCACAACCGAGCTTCCAATCCCTTTAACCTTTTGTCTTTTATTTCTTTGAAAGAGTTTCAAACCCAGACACTAAGTCTTACTTAGTGAAATCAGACCAAACACAGCCTCACTTCATAGAATAATGAATAATTAATGTATAATGGCATGAAATTTACACATGGTTGTTTTTACGCACTTACATTTTTCACAAGTAGTTTTTATTTTCACATGTTCTAATTATCTTCACACATGATTTATTTCATGAATTGTGGATTTTAATTTAATGAACTGTGTATAAAAACTAATAAAAAATGTCGTTATTTTTAATTGATTATTATTATTTATTTTAAAAATAAATGCTCTTTTTTTACATGTGGTTTAATTTTTCAAATTTGATTTTCTCACACTGATCATTCACGTGATTACAATATAATGTCCCTTGTTTACTTGAGCTGACGTGTGCAAATTCAGGGCATTCTGCTGAAATGCACAAAATGTGCATGTGAAGGAATTTCACGATTCATATGCAACTTTTAGACACTTTGGTGCTAGATCACCTGTTCATTTACACTTTTTTCACATGTGTAGTGCATTTGTTTTAACACAATGGAATTTCTTCACATGATTCGTCTGTTTTAGTGTTAGTTTTAATTTTACTCTCTGCGTTTTGAATATCAGTTGACATTTTCATTTAATTAATGAATTTTCACATTTTAAGTTTTCAAATGTAGAGCATGTGTTTTTATTTTAAGTGATTTTTTTCTTCTTTTTTTTTTACGATTCGTCTATTTTCTACATGTCGAGCATGTGCTTTTATTTTTCGTGTGTTTAAATATTATTGTCCACTGGAATTCATATGTGCTATAAATGTACTTCATGTTTTTTTTTTTATGTGATCACATATTACTCACATGTGATTAAAAACATATCTATGTGATGTAAAGGAAAAGCACCTGCAAGCATTCAAACATGAGAGCATGACAATGACATCATCATCCATGTGAATGTGATTTCATTTACAGTAAGATGTCTTGATCACTTGTGGACCAGAAATCCTAAAACAGTGCACTCATAATCTATTTTTCTCTTTTTACTTTTTCTTTCATTTAATGATGAAAATCCTACACTCATAAACCGACTGCTCTAATTTGACCATAAGAATATTCCCACGTAAATAATAATCACACAGTCTGTTCTGATAGCACACAGCGCTGAACGTATTCCCTATCGATGGTAACACCCGCACGTGGGCGACTACAGCACAGAGACTGAGTGTCTTTTCTGTTCATGAGAACGAGGAAATAAAATGCTGTATTTGGGGAAATGGTTTTAGCAGACGTTAAGGAGAGAGACACGATCCCAGGCTTCAGGGAGGGAGAAAAGAGAGAGGACAGAAGATCATCCTTCAGTTTGCACCCTCGCTACGATGCGCTGCGAAAACACAGCCGAGGTGAGTATACACAGAATTCTGATTTTATTGTCGATTAATTATTGTGATTAGCTGGAATGGGGGACACTTGGTACACACACGGTTTGGTTTAATGTGTGGAATTGCTCCCGCATGGCATGGCGTATGTGTTCAATGAGTACAGTCTGTGGGCCTGTTCCTATTCAGCACACAACCTTAATGCACCCAGCATGCAATGGGACGTGTGACCTGCAGTTTAGGGATAAAAATGAAAGACCTGTGTATATTAGTTTTGATGGCCTTATCCAAAAGAAATGTTAAACGGTCCTGTGTGGTGTGGTGCATTGTGGAACAGTATGTAGGCTTATAGAAATCAGCACACTGACATCCAATAAGCCTCATCTCTAAACTGATTTTATTTACAGCCAACTGCTGTTGAAGATTTAAATAGCAAATAGGAGCTAAAACATGAACGTATTACATTTTCCATTTTCTGAAATGTTTTGTGCTGCTGCAATGAGAAAGCTTCTTGGCTCCCTGTGGATTTCACATTTAAACTCTCACACCCACGTTTGCTGGTCTATAAGACTGAATAACGAAAAGCTGGAATAAAAAATAGACTTAAATTGATAACAGGGTTGTGATGAGGTTTTGCAACATTGTACAAAATAAAATAAAAAATAAAATATTCAAAAATGTACTTAATTAGGAATTGATTATGTACTTAGAACAGCCACTGGATTTTTTAATCATTGATAAAATAAAGTAAATAATAATTCAAATAATTACATTAAAGTCTAAACATCAAACTGTTTACTATTTATAGTTTACTATTTAGAATCGTAACAATGATACGACTTAGTATATTAAATTAATCAAAATTTATCTCAGACATACCTAAAGGCATATATGATGTGTATGCTTATTAATTAATTAATTGATTAATTTATTTATTGAGCACACAAAAATTTTAAGAAATTGTCCATTAAAAAACATTGACTGCTGTATGTGACTTTCATGCTATACTTAATTTTTAAGTGACCCTGTTTACATTTTAAAGATTTTTTTACTAATAATTTTTAAAATAATTACATACTGACATGGCATATATAATATATTTTCTATATGTGTTTTTATATGTATATCTTGGTTAAGTCTGAATGTGTTACAGATGTTGGGTTTTTAACAGGACAGCAATCTGTAAAGCGTGGTTCTCCCTCATAGAATTGCTGTATATATCCGACTTTCTAATTAGGAGCTGTGATCTTTGTATGAAAATGGCCCGAGTTACATATTAAATATAAATATTTTATTTTGTTCAGACCATTTCTGGTATTTTAATCTATGTCAAATAAAAGTTATAGGATATAGGATTTAGTTATAGGAAATACAGCATTATAGTAGTATTTTAAGAGAAAATTATGTTATAGAATTATATAATAGCAAAGGAAGTAAAGGTATACAACTTTTGATTCCGTTATATTGTTCATATATTACATTCTGAAGAGTCTGAATGAAAATATCAAGGCAGCTTGTGTAAACATTTTGCTGAATGTCTTGAATCACTACAACTAGTAGAACAGTTGAAACACTCTGACAACAAAGAATACATAATAATAATAATAATAATAATAATAATAATAATAATAATAATAATAATAATAGGGCATGGTGGCTTAATGGTTAGTACGTATGCCTCACACCTCCAGGGTTGGGGGCTCAAATCCTATCTCTGCCCTGTGTGTGTGGAGTCTGCATGATTTCCAGGTACTCCGGTTTCTTCCCCCAGTCTAAAGACATGCGTTGTAGGCTGAATGGGTGTGTGGGTGTGTTTGTGATTGTGCCCTGTGATGGGTTGGCACCATGTTCAGGGTGTCCCCCATCTTGTGCCCTGAGTTCCTTTAGATAATCTCCAGGCTCCTCGTGACCCCGTATAGGATAAGCAGTATGGAAAATGGATGAATGGATAATAATAATAATAATAATACGTGAAAATACGCAATTTATTATATGTCTTATATTTACTATGAATACGCAATAAATACATATTTATTTACATTGCTCATGTGTAGAACGACAATCATTCATTTGGTCATTCACAATTAATGATTTATAATGAGCATGAAATTGAGGAAATATTTTCTATATACACGTCACACACTTGGCAGCCCAGAGTAATCATTGATACACTCAACTGCTCCATTATAAAAGCCAAGTGTACCAGGCTCAGGTTCAGGTACTTGCCCACGCTGGCATTAAGCAGCTTCATAGTCTAGTCTTTATGCTGTCTGTCAAACAGTACAGCTAACTACAGTGCCCACAGGCAGCCATTACTCATGATACAGCAATAGGTAATTGCATCACCAGAGCCATTTATTTTTTGCTTCCCCACCATACTGCTTTAATAAGGCCAATCAGTTTGAAAAGTGGAGTCAACTTTTTTATGATTTAATGGCTTCCTTCTCTCTTTTGGTGCCTATAGTCCCTTAGTGTAAGTCCGTGGGATGTCGAGCGAGGGACATTCCTTCCAATAGCAGCCTAATGGATTCTCAATGTGGAGGTAGAACTTCATCAGAAAATCCAATCTCACGACGTCTGTTTTCCTGCAGTTACCCTTTTAAACATACGTTTCATTCATGTGTCTGCCGATTTTGAACAAATAAAATGAAACTGATTACATATTATATTATTTTGCCAAAAAATATTGAATTTCCCCCAATAATCTTATATCTTATATTTTAAAGAGTCTGGAAATCATTAAATGTTGTTTTTTTTTTTGTTTTTTTTTCAGTAATCATTAGCATCTTCTTCTTCTCGAGTGAGTATGCATGGACACCTACTGGTGTGTGTCCCATTCCAGACATTTACAGGAAACTGTTGATTAAATCAATACTTGAAACACCAAACAAACTGCACATCTTCTCTTTTCTGAAATCTGCAGCAATATAAGAGTCCAGTAAGCCAAGAATCTTTCATCTTAATAAGTCACAATGGAGAATCAATTATCACTTGCTGTCAGATCTTCAAACTTATTTACTAGCAATATTATACAAATTCTTTGTTTGTTTGTTCGTTTTTTTTTTTTTTTTAAATCTCAATCTCAAATTCAATTTGTTGTAGATACACATGCCAAAATATCCTAACTCTCTCCAAATTCATATTCCAAAATGACTGAGAAAGCTAGACTATTGAAACATTGAAACACACACACACACACACACACAGACACACACACACACACACACACATATATATATATATATATATATATATATATATATATATATATATAAAAATATATATATATAAATATATATATATATATATATATATTTACATTTACATTTACATTTACATTTATTCACTTAGCAGACGCTTTTATCCAAGGCGACTTACAAATGCGAGAGATACAAGCAAAGTAAATATATATATATATATATATATATATATATATATATATATATATATATATATATATATATACAAGATATATATATAGATATATATATATATATATATATATATATATATATATATATATATATATATATATATATATATATATATATATATATATAAGCTGTCACAAGGTTGTGATGGACTTTAACAGGAAACATGCCAACCAAACATATTAACACATTCAAAAAGACTGGATCGCAGCTGATAATGTCTTGTTTCTCTAGAAACTTTGTGTACTACACTGAATTTTTACATCTACAACATAGTACAAATCTGGTTTACATTACGGTGCATGCCTGAATGGTCATGTATGTCTTTTAATAATACAATATATTAAATAATACATTATATAGCAGTGTAATGTTCCTTCAAAAGCAATTCCATGTAAAAAAAAAAAAAAAAAAAAAAAAAAAAACTATCAATACACTTATAAGTCAATGAAAAACAATAGTAAATTGCATAGTATATTGAAAATGCATGCAATGCACAATATGTACAAAATAATAAGTGTTAGAAGATCCTGGTGTAGCCACTGAATCATTTTAGTAATGTATGTGTTAGTGCGGTAACGCAATTCCACGTGCATCTGTATCCGTATCTGTATTCAGATATAAACCTGAAAGGGGTGTGGCCTAAACCAGAATGGTTTATGATTTTTTATTATTATTTATTTATTTAATTTTATTTTTAGATTTGCGCAGGAATGTTTTTTATTCTTGCTTGTGCAGATAGTATTTTTGTTTGGATACATACATTACATTTTCTAATGAATTTGTTTGGTGTAAACAAACTAGTAACCTAATTTAAACCACCTTGACCCTGACCGGGCAGTTACCAAGGATGAATGAATAAACACCATAAATGCTTTGCTGTTAGAGCATTGTAGGTACACTGACCTCCTGCCTGTGAGAAAACAAAAACCTTCTGTGTGTGTGACTTTTGTGTTGCATGTCTCAGAGGATCCCAGTCCCAATGCACACCCCTATTCTCAACCAGATCCTATGTGAACCTTTCGTGTGCTTCTATTCTCCTATATTTCCTTAGAACACATATGTTCATTTGGTTACATCCTCTAATATATACAAATACTTGTCTTGGTAATAAGCTACTGTAGGATTAATTGGCTAGTATTATATTATTGTTTGCATGCCAAATAATTATACAGTCGTTATCGGTGCTGTAGTAAGAGTAAGTTTGGTGGAAGGTGGAAGAAACAGCTCGGATTACTCCATTTTAAGTTAAATGCCACTGAGTGTGCACATTACAGTCTGTTTCTACGAAGACTACGAATGCTCGCACTGTCTCTAAGAAAAAAGACGCAATGTTTTGTATATTTGAATAAAGTTGCGATTAAATTAGTTCCAGTAACCTGTAATCTAGCATTAACTGTAAAATGTATGTTATTGTGTCTAAATCTGTTTTACAAAGGTAATATCTGAATGATAGGATCTATGAGATGTAATATACATGTCAACTGATTATAGTGTAATACAGTAGCACTATATATGCGTCTGGCATGTGAAACAAAAATAAGCTCCATCAAATGAAAGTGTAATGGCTTGTGAGGAATGAGCCAAGCTAAAATGGTTATTTTTGCCCTGCGCGCTGTCAGTCAGATTTAGATGCAACCCAACAGAACTCGGTGACCCCTGCATTTTTTTACTGGCTGGGGTCATGCAAACACTCACACTCACACACTCACATTGCTCAAGGGAGCCTTTTACACTGGCCTTTCCCTCTCTTACAGTGGGAAGCAAGACTTAGGAGCATTTCCCTACACGGCTCCACAACAATCCCATCAGCCCCTAATCAGGCCTGGATCAGGCCTGGACCAGAAAAGCAGCTCCATCCTCAGCCCACCTCCATCCACATGCTCAGGCTATGACGCAGCTGCAGGACAATGGAAGGATATTGAAATGCGTTGGTGTCTCCAAGAAAGTCCCCACAATCATCTGCCAGCTTTGGCCATGAGGTGAATATAGAATGCTGGAAGGGTTAAGAGTGTGTTGCCTCATTGGCTTCAGTTTCTCATACTGTGCTTTGCATAAGTATTCACACCCCCTCCCTCTGCAGAACTTTTTCTTATTTTGTAGCGTTGCAAGCTGGAACTGAAATGGAATTAATTGGAATTTTGTGTCTTGGATCTACACAAAACAGCCTACAATTTTTAGTGGAAGGAAAATCATTTTTGTTTGTTTGTTTGTTTGTTTTTTAAATCTATTGCACAAGTATTCATCCTTAATTGGTCACCTTCAGAAGTCACATAATTAGCTGAATGGAGATTACCTGTGTGCTATTAAAGTGTCACATGATCAAAATATGAATACACCTGTTACTGGAAGGCCCCTGAGTTTATTTGAGGACTTACCTGAAAAAACCAGCATCATGAAATCCCAAACAGCTATAAAAACAAATCTAGTTTCAGCAAATTCCAAGTTCCATGTATCAATTAGGGTTTGATTATATTAAAAAAAAATCCTACACTTTGAAAAATTCCGTGGAATTTCCATTAAAGCCATTATTAAATATAGAAATAATATGGCACAATCACAATGAGAACATCCAGAAAAAATATAGGTAAAGAGGGCATTAGTCATAGAAGCAGCCAGGATCACCCTTACAATATTATAGGCTATTTTTTGTAGATTTATGACCACATTGAAAATCTGGGATTTTTTAAATTATTATTTTATTTAAAACTGGAAATAAACAAAGTTTAAGAATTTTGAAAAATTTAAAACAGAGTAAGGAAATGTTATGACATTCGTTATGTTATAATATTCAGTATTATGTGTATTTAATATTCAAGATTGTGCATTATTTGTAGGTTATTATCTGTTTACATTTAAAAACATTTGTCATATTGATCATGTTAACTCCTTTGCACAAAAGGAACTCATTGATTTTCCTTGAGTTTTATTCCTTCCAGTTAAGCACTTGTTCAGATGACACTCCAACGGATTTGATCTAACATCTATCCCGATGTACTGAATATTAAGAAATTCTGACATTTATGTAAATATTTCTTAGATACTACTTTTCACCTAAGTTTTTGGTGATAACAATTTGTAATTTAAACTTTTATGTTCAATTAAAAATGAACGCAAAGCATTTTCACCACTAAAAATGTGAATATTACACTGTTCTTTTCCACTGTACATTAAATTGTGGGAATATAAACAGGCTCTCTCTCTCTCTCTCTCTCTCTCTCTCTCTCTCTCTCTCTCTCTCTCTCTCTCTCTCTCTGTGTGTGTGTGTGTGAGAGAGAGAGAGAGAGAGAGAGAGAGAGAGAGAGCAGGAGAGAGAGAAAGAGAGTGTTAAAGGGAAGCTGTTCAAAATCAAATCACTCTACTGTACAAAATGATGTACCAGATTTTTGTCTTGATTTCCCAAAAGTATCCGAGCACAGCAGTTATCAGCGATGGTGCAGTGATAAACATACTGTACATGAACAGTCTAATAGCAGGAATAATGTTAACATTATGCTGTACAGACCCTGACCAGTTCAACTGGTGAAAACAAATCACCTTCAATTCCCTTCTGTGCCACTTTTAGATTATTTGCAGGCTATGTTATAATGCCTATAATTGAGTCTAATTGAATCTATTTAACTTTGCTTTTACAATCAAGCAGTATCGAAACTGATAGAAACCAGGCTCATGTAAGACTCTGTAATTATTAGCTTGTTATTACAATCTGAAAGAGACTCCTCTGCTAAATAGCTACTCCTTATAGACCTCGCTTAATGTCATGATTCATGTTGGTTATATCAATAAGCTTTTTTTTTTTATCCAGATTGTTCCATCAAGATATATTGTAGAATATAGCATACAGAGTTGAGTGCATTTGCTTTCCCATGATTTCGGGACGAAAATGTAACTCTATTTTGCAATTTATCCATAAACATATATGTTGAAATTTTTTTTTAAAAAGATGCATTAGGCAAGATGAGCCTGCCCCCACTCTTACTCATGTATACAAAGCTACGTCCCCAGAACCTATGGTGGTTAAAGTAGAGTTAGCATGCTAACTAGGACTGTCATGACTTTAGTGATTGATGAGAATAGTCAAGAGTGCCTTCGTTGTCCTGCTTTTCTTCGTAATGAGCTGTGGGATTAACATTATTAGCACTTCAAGGTACACAATAGGCCATTCAGCTCCTTGACAGTGAAGTTATAACACCATAAATCCATGACATACAGGAGTTTGGGGGTTTGATTCCTATCTCTGCCCTGTGTGCATGGAGTTTGCAAGTTGTCCCTGTGATTTGGGGGTTTCCTATGGGTATTCCGGTTTCCTCCCCCAGTCCAAAGACATGCATTGTAGGCTGATTGGTATCTCTAAATTGTCCATAGTGTGTGAGTGTTTGTGTGATTGTGCCCTGCGATGGGTCGGCACCCCGTCCTACTCCCTGCGACTCTGTCATTCCCTGTGATCCTGTGTAGGATAAGCGGTGCAGAAAATGGATGTATGGATGGATATTTACGTAAAGCCATTCCTACAAACAATTCAAAACTTAATACAGATTGCATTTGCATATCTGTCCAGTGTCCAGCTTCATCCCCTTCACAAGTAATAGATTACATCATCATGGAAAAGTGTTACCAATGTTTATTCTGGCTTTACTGCACTTCTTGTCATTAAGGTTTAAGCACAGTATGGTGTTTGCTCACAGGAGAATTATTTGGCTGCACTGTGCACATGCAGATTTCAGACTGAGAAAAGGGGGTGGAGTGAAGGGGCATTGGCAAGTTTCTATAATTGACAAGAGGCCCATAACAAACACTCCAGACCATAATGCATTTTTCCAAACAATTCTATCAGCCACATAATACATTTGTTCTGAAGCCATTTTTTTTTCTCTCCAGGTTATTTGCATAAATAAGAAAAAAAAATGCCTATTGCACATTTAAACATGTAACATAAACATTTAAACGTGGCTCATTAACAATTCCGATTCACTCCTCAACAAATGAAAAAAGAGATAAATAAGAAAAAAGGTTTAAAATAGCAATAGTTTATCAATGATCGTCTTGGGCAAAGAGTACCCAACCAATCAATAGAGAGCTGTGAGGAAAATTGTGGTTATTATTACAACTGAGAGTATCCAAAGACTGAGGACAGGGAAGAGGTTGTAGTCAGGTATATATAAAGGCAAAGGGTGACCATACAAATTATTACAGCATATTTCTATCGTATTCAAAAAGAGAGATGTAATCAATTACGTTTGTGTTAGTGTCTTTCACAGATGTTCTTTCCTTATGTCATCTTGCTATAAAGTGCATTTCTTTGTCTGTTTTTTCCAGTGCCAAGATTATGCAAACTTTCACACTCAACTGTATACAAAATGAAGCAGAATCACTTGACAGGTTTTTCGTGCAGAATTTTATGCTCCACTTTCAAGTGTTCAGACTGTCACACATTTCCAGGTGTGGATTCATTTAGGAATTCCTTCATACTTCCACATTCATGGCATTAAAGAAAGAAAAATGATGCCAGGCCTGTTACTGTGTAATCAGGACATTGCTACATTTCCTTCCGCGATAAATAAACTCTTTAAAAGTGAGAAAGCGAGACGTTGAGCGTGTGTTTGACTACATGCATGTGCGTGTGTGTTTAAGGTCGGCTAGCACATGAAAGCCTGGAAAACTCTCGATGCCACACTTGTGGTGAGTCGTATAAATAACATTGATCAAACAGCCTTGATGTGTAAGTTTCCTGCTAAATGGGCTGTATCCTGCCCATCCACCATGTTTACCTAAAGACTGATGGACCTTCTCTCTGATTACTACAGCTGAAAAGACCTCGTCATCCAAATGCAGCACTAATATTCCAACAGTTCAGCATCATTCTGAAACACAATTCTGGACTGCAAAGGCTTACAGTGAGGAAAGAAAAGCAACCAGACCCTTTAATGAAGAATGATGGCAAGTAGGCACAGATTCAATGAGCTTTCCTTTACTTTTGCTGAAGTTCTGATAAAGCTCTGCAGAGCTCCCCAAATCTGTAATTACTCACTCTGTACCACAGTTGAGTTAAAGGCAAAACAATGCCCTCCTCGCTATTATAAAAGCCCTTGTGACAAAAGCCAAAATGATTGACTTTGACATCATGGAGAGGGATTGCAGTCATTTGAGGTTGAGCGAGAGAAAATGCCTGAGTGTGTACTTTGTTTTATGGCCTGTGCTTTCCTCTCCAAGGGGCCTGCATTTATTTTTGTGTCTCAATCACAGGGCATAAATCACGCCTGTCTCTCGCTGTTTTGCCCTCAGCCTTTCTCTTTCTCCGTCTGTCGCTTTTGCTCCATCTCACACTATTATCACTATTCCCTTTCTTTTTTCTTTCTCTCTCTCTGTGCATTATCACACAATGTGAAAAGGCAGTCCTCTCCAGCCAACGAGGGTCCTGTTTTCTGTCCTGCGGAAGAATTAGCCCCTCAGACGTTACCACATCCCAGGCTGCGGTGCATACTTTCAAAGCCTATGTTTCTCCACTTCACCCGGGCCTCAGGCCTCGTGGCCTTCCATTCTCAGCCTCTAATTAGATTACCCAGATTCTCCGTTTTGCGTCGGGCTCCACTCTGGGCAAGACCTACCTTCTCAGAGCTGTAATATGGAGCCTTAAAAAGAGGAAATGACCTAAATGGCGGTCAGATAGGAGTCTGTTACACCCAGTTGTGTGCTGACACAACCACTTCTATGCAGTTGCCAATCCTCACCAGGATTTATGGCGCATGGCGGTTGGTAATGGTATAGTCGGGCAGGGCTTTTATGGCCAGGTCAAGGCCAGAACGGCAGGTTAGGATGCTCAGTTGCTGACAGAGGGTGACCATGATACAGTAGAATGTACTGCTGCTCCAAATGTACAGCTACATTAATGTAGTCTAAGAAACAGCACTAGATTCTTAGCCCATAGAGACATTCTCCAATCATCAGAGAAAACAGTGTCGTGACAGGCAACAGGATCGTCCTCTGGAGTCGATCACCTGATATATCAACTGTCTAGATTCAGTGTGCCCACTATTGCCTCAGATTTCTGTTCTACGCTGTTAGGAGTGGAACCCAATATGGTCTTCTGCTGATATAGCCTCAAGTTTCAACATGTGCATTCTGATGCTTTTCTGCTCACCGTGGTTGTAAAGAGTGGTTATTTGAGATACTGTAGCCTTCCTGTGAACTCAAACCAGGCTGATTATTTTCCTGACCTCTTTCATCGCTTTGTTCAGTGGATGTTTTTTGTTTTTCACACCATTGTGTTACGATTAACTAAAACTCTTCACCTGTATCTGCATGTTTTTATGCATTGTGCTGCTGCCACATGATTGGCTGATTGGTTAACTGCATGAATACATTGAGGTACAATTGATGGTGAGTGCATAATTGAGCAATTATTAGCCTTTTCCACAAATTTCACAAAAACAGTTCATTGTACACCTGTAGGACAAAATATTTTTTATGTAAGAATTAAAGGAAATTTGAATTTTTAATGCAAGCAGTGGTAACATTAAATGAACCGTATTTTGTTCTGTTATTTATTGTTTAGCATAGGCAGTTTTTTTGTGTGTGTGTGTGTGTGTGTGTGTGTGTTTTTGCTATATATTAGTTCATACATAGACCGTATCAATGTGTAACTAGATGTACATGGATTAATCTAATGGTTTAGCAGGTGATGTGTAACTGATATTAGATATATGATGGTTTTCTAATGGGATTCAAATGTGTTAAATTCAGGAATAGGAGAAATGGATATGTGTTGCTACCACTGATTGTGTTGGAGGAAAAGAATAAAGGAAATGAGCAAATGTACAACTCACATGAGAGTTTTATGATTGTGACATTATGACTGAGTTTAAAAACCTTCCTAAATGTTTATTAAGATGCTCTAAACTAACATTCTACAATAGTTTATGAATTACATGTAAATCATTCCATGAATCATTAATTATATAAATGTGTTCAGGTTATTCACAGATAGGGACCTAGATTTTGAATTCTCAAGTGTCATTCGTCAAAAGGTGCTGATTCATTTTCTATAATATCAGCTCTAACAATAGTTGGGCTGCAAGACACATCACAAGTTTATATTAATGTGCTTGCTTTATCACATGTTATCATTTCTGTAGTAATTCCCAGGGACTTGTAGTGTGGGTGATGCACATTGTCACCTAGCAGAGACAGGTGGATGTCTGTGCAACCACACTTTCATTCAAATCCAAGTCGTTAGGCTGAGTTGTAATCAAAACATGCAAGGGTCATATCAAACACACATGCAGCAAACAGGGAAAACAAAACCAAATCAGATACAGGAAACAAAATGGAGGGAGTCAAAAACCTTGAAATAAACATGATACAAACATGGAACCAAAACCTTGCAATGAACACATGATTGAGAGACATGTAAACAGACAGAAAGATTGGAACAAGCTAGAAACAGGTGTTAGTTTTTAGGTGAGTGTGAGAGTCTTAATGTCTGGACTGGCTTGGCTCCAAGGTGGAATAGGATGTGACACACATTATCTAAGACTGACAGTAAACAGTAATAAAGCGTGTTGTTATTTAACAAAAGAAAAACATATGAGACAAATTTGTGGGGAAAAAATAGAAACTGTATGATATGATGAAGTTTTCTGTGAGGGGATGTTTACTGAACATTTATGGAAGGAGTCTTCTGTGTCAGCATTTTGTAAAGGTCAGTCATTTTTCCCAACACATGAGAGTCTTCAGGACAGAGGAGTTTTTTACGTGTGTTTATGTATCATTAACTTCCAGAAAAGAGAAGGGTGAGTGAATGACAGTTTATAGCTCCTTAACAGGAAAGTGATAACAGGATCTAACTTGTCCCAAGGACATTCCACAACATTAAATGTTAAACATAAATGAAATAAATGCAATATGCTGTGTCATTATTTAATAAACAAAAACTTGTTATCGTTGGCACATTGCTGTGGTATAAGAGGAATAAAACACTTCAGCATGTGTAGTTGTGAGAAAAGAATCAACTTTATGGTGCTAACATCCAATCTTTACAAAATGAAACTTCGACCATCATGAAAAGGTCACATACATAGAGCAGCACATGTGAGAGGCTGAGAGTTTTTAAAAAAAATTTTGACAATACAGATTTGATTTACTTTATGTAGAATTTCCTTGGCTCTTGAATGAAATTAACGTCTTTGTTTCTCATCTAGCCTAAAAAATTTACATACTGCATCTACAGGGTGTCCCAAAAGTCTCTACACATAGGGGACTATGTTTGCCAGCACCACGTCGGTTGTGCCTTCGTCAGTGGATGTTCGTGGACGTCCACTTCTCGATCCGGCCGCAACACTTCCAGTCTTTTTGAATTTGTTAATAAGTTTGGCAACAGTGTCGTGTGTGATGTGCTCGCCATGTTTACTGTTAAAAGTCCATCGCAACATTGTGACAGCTTCCTGATCCAACCATGAGAATGATTTCAATACGTTCTTCTTTTGTCAAAGGCGTTCTTAAAGGCTATCTGAAAAAAAAAAAAAAATCTATATATAATATAAAGTATGAAAAATTTTGGAAGACATATTTACCCTATGTATGGAGACTTTTGGGATACCCTGTAGTTTTAACCATATTGCTATCTCTCCTGTTCATAAGCTGAAGACACCAAGCAGGCCAAGAATCAGCCGAGCAGCCAGTAATCGATTACTTACGGACACCCTGAAGTGAAGCAATGTATGTGGAAAGGAGCCAGAATTCCTGCATGGTTCACCTAATTTAGATGTACATACCCTCAAATTAACGTTGACAATCTGCACTTTAACCTAGTCATTTTCAAATCCAGTGTGCTGAAATACCGGACAAAATAACAAAAGGGGGTAAGTGTGCATGTGTGTGTGTGTGTGTGTGTGTGTGTGTGTGTGTGTGCAGAGAATATGGCGTAACATGAGTGATGTCTCTGCAGATTCTGCTCGGAGGAAGTGGTGAGTGTGAGTGATTCTCAGTCATAAATCATTCCAGCAGGATTGTGGGAGGCTGCCAAGCACGGAGAAATGGTCATGTTCTGCACATAGACTATCTCTCATACACACAGCCTCTTGTTCCACACGTGCTCTGCTCCACATTTTTATATTTCAGACAAAGAGAGTACCACGAAGGGTAGATTTATGAAAATGCACGTGTCAGGACGAAGAGTGGAAGCCTGTATTTACACTCCTAGATTTTACAGTATGGAATGTAGCTGTTTATGTATGTAGGTGGTTATGGCAAATCATTTCTTGTGCATGCTTTAGATATTGGATTTTAAAGTATATGTTCCCCAAGGTGCTCCAAAACAATAATTACTGTACAAATAATAATTACTAGCAGGTAAAAAGTAGCACTTACGTAGAAATAAAAGTTGCAACTTAACGGTAAGCAAATACTGTAAATGCTAAGAAATAACATATTATTCATATGCAGTAATAAATATTTTAATAAATACATGAGAAGACAAAGGTAAACATGTCTGATAATGCTTTTAACATTTTACCATTACTCACCACTCTATCCCAAAAAGGACAAATTATGCTTGATGGAACACCGCTCACACACTCATTCACACCAAGGACAATTTAGAGTATCAAATCCACCTAGGCATGTTTTTTGTGAGGTCGAATGAAACCGCAGAACCCGGAGGAAACCCACACAGACACGAGAAGAACATGTGAAACTCCTCACAGACAGTAACCTGAGCTCAGGATTGAACTCAGAACCCTGGAGCTGTGAGGCCTCACTTAAAAGTTAAGGCTTAATAATAATATCACATGTTAATATGGCTCTTGGTATCAAATATGGCTCTATACATTACTAGGTACTACAGTACGTGCTTGTAAAATATATACAATATATCATTTTATTTTGCAGGAGGTCCTGCAAAATTATAAATGAATTTAAACAGCTGAAGGTGAAACGAACCAGTCCACAGGGAGTAAAAACCTCAACTGAACTTCATCTATAGCACACCATGCATTTTACATTGGCACAGCTCTAACGTTAGAAAATGACTGAAGCGCCTCTCATGAATAAATATCACAAGCAGCTCAGCGTCCGCTTCAGAGCTGTTCTCAATTAGCAGCTATCACACTGAATTTCACAAAAAAAAAAAAAAAACCCACACAGCTGGGGAATGTGAGAACATGGGAATCAGATTGCCTTAACAGGATTTTGACACGTTTCTACTCAGCAGGTGACTGCAATAACACTGAGAATGATTTACTTAAATGCACAGGTTTTGTTTTTTTTAAATATATATATCTATGTATGTATTTTATATTTGCTCCATTACAATGCAAACCTTCCCTTCTACATTTGCAACCAGTTGTTTGAACGTTTGCCTTGGTGCTGAATTATAATAAAATAACTCCTTGCTAAGTTTTGATACTGATACTGGCAGAAACCCTGAATCTTCAGCAGCTCATGAAGCAGAGCTTCTTAGAACTGCTTAATCAATCTCAATCATGAGCTGTGGCTTCACACCGAGACTCATTCTCTTCTTTCACCAAATCCCAGGACCACAGCAAGAAAAACCGCACTTCACACATGCGTGTCACATGGAAATATGGAACAAATTAAACCTGTGCACACAGAACAACTGACCAATCTGACATCTGAGTCAGTGAAGGAGCACGGGCTGACCAAGAACATAAGAACGTTTCGGCATTAACGTTGAGCAATGAAGATTCTGTTTTCCCCAAGCTAACGTTGGTTAGGGCCTCTGATATAAAACAGAAGGCATTTAAGTGACTTCTGAGACCACGTTATAGCCATTAAAGTGCTCTCAGTACACCAAAGGATGCGTGGTCTTGGTCCTAAACCCTGTCTGTTTCTGGTTCCTTTTTTGTTCTCATGGCTATTTCCCCTGGGTAGTCTAAAGCATAAGGGTGTGTGAGGGATAAGAGGTGGGGAAGGATAAGAGCTCCTGGCCTCACGCCATCCATAATTACCTCACACTCTGGCTCGGCCGACGGGAAACCCAAAGCCTTAATCAATTAGCAATCAGCGGTTGGCTCAGAAGGAGCGAGAGTCCCTGCATGGCCCCAGTGTGCAGACACAAGTTTAGTGGCTAGTCCAGAATCCTGCTGTCATCAGAGCAGTCTAAAGTTAGAAAAAACAGCCAACTGTGTGAGGTATCACAGGCTTATGAGGCAAAACATCATTTCTGACACTAATATTTTAAATGGAAATAAAAGCATTTATACCCAACAACACATAGAAAGTGTGGTTTAAAATATATTTTTAAACAAGTAATGATGCTACAAGTTTAAAACCAAACTCTAATGATAAAAAATATATATATTCTAAAACTAGGCTTTAGCCTTTTTCGGACAGGTTTAGTGTTTCTGGGTGACGTAAGACAAGCAAGTGTCTATGAACCTAGGTTTGTTTTAAACACATAACAGTACTGTGCAAAAGTTTTAGGCACCCTAATTTTTCAGTACAAACTTTGTTATAGATTTTTTATTTTATGACTTATACATCATCGAGTCAGTCCAAAAACATGTTAGATTCCCAAACATTAGTTTTCCAGCATGAAATTAAATGTTACTGAAAAATATTTATACATCAGTAAAGAAAGCAGCATCTTACATATAAAGAGACACTTTTCAGACAAAAAATACAATGAAGGCTGCTGCATTTTGCTACAAAAATAAGAAGCAAGTGCGACAGTCAAAATCTCCAGAAGAACCGTGGCTGGTTCTGCAAGATGCTCAATAAAACTTACAACTCATTTCCTTATAAAACTGCACTAATTCTTCCTGAAACTCCTATTTTTATTTTCATTTTTGGTCACACCCAGTATTGACTTTGTTTCATTTATTACTGTTTAATGCTTTTTACAGTATTTTTTTAAACATAGAAACATTTAATTTCATTATTTTTGAAGGCATCTTTGCTCTACAGCATTTCTGTGCATGTGCCTAAAATGTTTACACAGTGCTGTATGTTTTGTATGTTGCTTTATTTAACATTAGATGGCAAACACGTAGCAATACGACTGCTGCTCTTCCTCTATTTCTAGAAAGCTTTAAAAAAAAAAAAAAATAAATAAAAAATTGGGTGATATAGTGGGATATGTGAATATATCCCACAGATTTAATGTCTGTAGCTGTCATTATAATATCCCTTTTAATCATGATTGCAGGATCATACTCGTCTGATTTCATAACAGGACCTGTTTAGATATGTATGTATATGTACAGTAGGTGACTAAATACCACGTGTATCAGCTGTTAAAAATATTTTTCCAAAGCAAGAGGCAGCATCTGTCTGCAAAATCACAGGTGTCTAGCTGGGTGGGATTAAAATAATCAGACTAGCACAGAACTGGTAAGAAATAAAAACAGCATGTGATCTGGTCTATAATTATCTGTGATTGAGGAGGGAGGGGAACATCATAGCTAATACCAACAGAAATAAAATAAATAAATACTGAGTAGTACCTGCAAACAATGGAGTAGGCCATTCTGTCCAAAAATCACTTTTTTACTAATTTATTTATGTATTTGTATTTATTTTTTTGGTAAGAACAGCAGACCATTCAGATTCTAAATGGGTGAATAGAACAGGTTACCCAAATAAAGTGCACACACAATTTGAAGTGCACTTAAAGGGCTATTGTGTTTTTATGATCGAGTGTGAGTAAAGAAGAGGCCATTGCTATGTCAACGTCTTAAAGAATTGACTTTGCAATCTTTCTGTAAAGTAATGACCATACTGCTCCTAGTGGTGATGATACAGTGTAGCAATAGAGAAAGAATAACTGGTGCTGTTCCACAAGAGGGCAGTATTTCATTACTTTCTTTAACTCCCACCGTCCCGTATGACTGCTTTGAAATGTAGAGACACTTTGGTAATAATTCCTGACACGCACTTTCATAAATACAGCTTCTCTAGTGACCTGATTACTGACTGACTGATTGTGAAAGTGTTGTTTGTCTTTTACCTGAGAGATATCAAGGGGGTGTTTTTTCTGTCATTTCCATCGGCAGGTTGGAGTTGGGTGTAGAATTCTACATTATGCTTATGTCAGTTCCTGCTCAACTCTTCCCACAGAAACTGAAGTGATTTCCTATCAGCTCACACTTTGGGCCCAGAAGTGTGTAGTAACATGCTCCATTTATTCTGTTACATTTGCTTAAGTAACTCTAAACAAATAGTAGTAAGAGTAGTTTTAATGGGGCTACTCAACATGTTTAAGGACACAATTCTCTGTGGTTAAATCACAAATGGTGCCATTTTGTTATACTACACTATTTTAAAAAGGTCACATCAAGAATACTTATAATGAGTCTTTATTGGTCACATATACACTACAGCACAGTGAAATTGTGAAACATGTGCCTGTCAGGAAGTTGGGGTCAGACATGATACAGCACCCCTGGAGCAGAAAGGGTTAAGGGCCTTGCTCAAGGGCCCAACAGTGGCAGCTTAGCAGTGCTGGGGTTTGAACCCCTGACCTTCCAATCAGTAACCCAGAGCCTTACCACCAAGCCACCACTGCCAGAGCATATGTAGCTAGTGAATAGAACATTATTTGTGATTTGGCCTAACTACAGTATGTTAGAAGGAAGATGAGTTTAAGATGGTGCATGACTTTGGTTAAATAAAATGGCACCACAAATAAGAAAGTTTAGGATAAAAAGACATAGTCCTGTTTATGATGTTCTACACTTTCTACTGGTTATGTGATATGAATGCATGTTACTGTATATGAATGAAAATTATAGACTCATTATTATTGAACTGTATTTGAATACTAAATATTTTCTGCAATATAATATTTAAAGAAAATCGACAGACATAGGATAGTGATTGTGTACAGCACAAGCTAACCTCATGGCCATGTTGATTAGCTTAGAGGTTTTCAACCCCTAGCATATTCTGACTGTGTATTGACATATATATTTAATTTTACCCATCAATGTCTAATGTAAAATTGAAGTTTTTGTAGCCAGGGATGAACAGTAAAACTCATTTTATTGTTAAAAACAATCAACTCAACTTGATTGTTGGACACAAATGCAAACCTTGCACTAATAATGACATGAGTTACTGAGACAAAAAAAATATTTAAAGTATACAGTACTGTGCAAAAGTCTTCGGCACATGCAAAGAAATGATGTAGAGCAAACATACCTTCAAAAATAATGAAAATAAATGTTTCTCCATTTAAAAAATACTATAAAGAGCAGTAAACAGTAATAAATGAAACAAAGGCAATATTTGGTGTGATGACCCTTTGCTTTAAAAAAAAAAAAAAAAAAAAAATAGTCTCAGGTTCAATATGTGCAGTTTTATAAGGAAATGAGCTGTAAGTTTTATTGAGCATCTTGCAGAACCAGCCACGGTTCTTCTGGAGACTTTGACTTTATTTCTGCAGCAAAATCCAGCAGCCTTCATTATGTTTTCTGTCTGAAAAGTGTCTCTTACCACTTAATATGCTGCTTTCTTTACTGACATACTAACATTTTTTCTGCAACATTAATTTTTTTTGCTAGAAAACTAATGTTTGGGTGTAAAGTCATAAAATAAAAATCTATCACAAAGTTTGTACAAAAAAAAAAAATAGGGTGCCTAAGACTTTTGCACAGTACTGCATTCTGAAATATTTAATTAAAAAAATACCATATTTACATATTTCAAATATTTTTAGAAACAATCCCATTGACCCTCTGTAATTATGCCATGGACCACAAGGGGACTCCTGTTTGAGAAACACTGGGTTAGTTAGCAAAAAGTCAATGTTATGCACAACCTGATTTTACAAAGAATGTTAAAGTACACTATGTAATACATATGTTGATTCATTAGTTTGTGATTTTTGCATCCATTTATTTACATCATCATCCCTGCTGCATGTTCTGAAAAATTTAAATCATATCATCTTAGGGAGTTTCTCTTCGCCACTGGCTTACTCAATTAGGATTAATCCACACATTTCAAACCTGTATCCCGTGTTTATATGTCTCTGTAATGCTGCTTTGACACAATGTCCATTGTAAAAAGTGCTATACAAATTATATACATTGAATTGAATGTATATACATTGAATACGCTATACATTGAATTGAATTATTCTGTGTAAACATGTAATGCAGTGAACGTAAGAATACCTAGTGAATAACTACTTAAGTAACTTTCTACTTCTTATCCAAGTAGTAACAGTACTTTTAACTGAGTAAGGAGTTTAGCATATTTATTATTCTTTACTATCATGCAAGTAGTTCTGGCCTTAAAAAAAAATGAAGCTGTTAAATTTAAGGAAGACAAATTGTCTGCTACGACGACAAGTTAATCTGATGTCCATTAATCAAGATGTGTGCTGTAAAATGGCAAACCTGTGCCTGGGGGCCTAATTATCCTGTACCTGCCATCAGTGTAATAGCAGGCAGTTAGATGTGACTGTTAAAAGTTCATTTGAAACAAGAAGCACTGGCCACATTACTTCTGCACTGAAGTGACGCCATCAATAAACTCCTCTGCTAATCATGGCAGCGTATTAATCTAGCTGGATGCAGACCAAAATGCACCTGGTGCTGTTTTTGACTTGAACACAAAAGCTAGTGGCAACCTTACACTCACCCCTCTGACTTTTCTGTCACTGTTGTTGGGTTGTCTAGGTTGCCTGGGGAAACAACATCGCTGATCATAACTCGATCCGATACACCTACACTGTTCTGTTCAGGAGGAAAATACAAGTTTGTGTCACGAATATTACACAAGCATGTGAAAGTGCAATTTAGCCGGGATCAGCCATAGAGCACGTAAAGCTAAACAATGCGTTAATGTGATTCATTAGTTAAACTCTAGCCGAAACATCAAGAGTCAAGAAAAGACAAAAAGTAGTTTAAAAATATAGAAAAGTTTTTTTATTAAACAGCTTACACATCAGGGTTTTATAATGTGTCATTTTTTAAAAATAATGTACAGTGGATTAAGTCCATGGCTGAGGTGGTGCTGTGTGTGGGCCATTAAAAAAAAAAAAAGAATCTTTTTATGGGGACCAAATGTATACGTGACAGGTTTGCCATTGTGGAGATATTTAGCTGGTGCCAATGGTTTCCTTTGGGTTACTGAGGTTAAGGTGGGGGTTGTGTGTACTGTAGGTGTAGGCATAGCATTGTTTCATTGTTTAGCTTCAATAACACGTATGTCACTGGAAAACCCCACAAAGAGAATGCATGTGTGTGTGTGTGTGGGGGGGGGGGGGGGGGGGGGGGTTGACCCTGGTGTCTCAGGCTTGTAGCATCTGTCCAGTAAGAACTGGGTTTCTGTCTCTCACAAGAGATTCTGTGATTTCTGATAGTCTTGCTACAGACCTCTCCCAGAGCTCAGGGACCTGAAGGAATACATACATACATACACACACACACACACACACACACACACACACACACACACACACACACACACACACACACACACACTTATTACAAAAGGTTACACAGGTGTCATAACTAACAGCCCTTCAGCAAAAAATAAATGGGGTGTAAACAGAGAGTTCCGTTCAGGACAAGAAAGTCACGAATATAAAAGACACAAAAACCCAGCAACAAAACAGAAAAACTGCATGGATAACCAAAGAGTCCTGCACAAAGCCTGAATGAGTCAGTGGACCCACCCCATTACTGTAAGAAAGCAGTTAAAATGATGGGGAATGTACTTTATTACATAATCTGGGCAGGTTCATTACTGTAACACACATGTTTAATATTTAGTTTAACCAGTGCCTTCATCTAGAAGATGTCTGATGCGATAGCTCCTCGGAATTCTTAACAATTTACAGCCCGTGATATTAGGCAGCAAAGAAGAAACCACACATCAAAGACACCAAAAGAGCTTTTATTCTTTAAGTCAGTCAAGCTCCTCCTCTGATGGTCTCTTAGTGTTTGCGTTTATCTTTTGTCTTAGTCTTATTTCATGTGACATGTGTGTTTTTAATGAGCGCTCCTTTGCTTTTACTTGCTCTGCCCCAGCTGCTAATTGGCATGTAACAACTAATGTCAATCCGGCTCCTAATTTGTCACCTGAATTGCTTTACTGTGTGGAAATGAAATCAAAACGAAAATGCAGAAATCAAATGGAACTTCCATTTGGATACAATATTGGGTTTTCCACATAATATACTTTCTCTATTCGGTTGAACTCAAAGGGAAAGTCACTTTCACTCAGGAATAAACTAGATCACCCTGCCGTAGTTTATTTTTAATGAATTCCAATTGTGTGACGTCTCATGTGTCTCAAGCTGGAAATCCCACTTCTGACACTAATGTTTCGATTTCAAAGAACGCCGAAGCATTGATTCCAAACAGCACGTAGTAACTCTAATGTTTGCATATAGCAAATAGCTCCATTTCTGACATGATTTACACATTTAACGCATAACATATTGTTTGCCAAACGTATTGCCAATCTGCTATGGCAGGGGCCTAAAATTTTATCCATAGATCAGGGTTGGATTAATCATAAATGTATTAACTATTCCACCGGACAAGTGAAGGCTCTAATGTGCTGCCGTCTCATGTTTTGGTTTCCCAGAATCCCGATTCACTAGCCTAACAACGGTAGCACAGGCAACTGCTTAAATTTAAGAGTACACGGGAAGCCCAGCTCCCCTAAAATTTCATTAAAAAGCACCAATGAAATGACTGGCAAAGTGTCTATAATATTCATCGATCTTGGTGGAATTCAATATTTTAGCAAATCAAATGATCAAATGTCGCACTGCAATATTGCGTGGTGCAATCATTTAACTCAAACTTTTTTAGACAGACACAGTGTTTACAAACACTCAGTGAAGCCTGTGCTTCAATTAGTGTCTGTTAGGTGTTTGTGTACTCACTGTTTAAATGGAACGAAAGATTAACGCTCATTGTACACGCAATTTTGAGTCCCACTAGCTAGTTACTTTCTTCTTTCACTTTCTTCTTTAGCTAGCAGCTTAGCTGCTTTTCGGCACAAAATGGCAGACACTGCTAATCTCAAAGTCTAAGTAACTGCTAAGTCTTTTGATGCTTATAAGGAGAGACTGAAAGTTAAACAAGAGAACGGTACAATGGCCATGATTCAAAATATAGGGAGGAAAAAAAAGTCCCTTTTAGCTGTCTTGTTACAGTAAAATTGATTGGCTGTGTTTATTATTAGTCTTAGATTTTGTGGCTTGTCGACCATACAAGTCCCTGTGAATTACTGTAGAATTAATAATATGTTAGAATGAGCACATTAACCGCCAGTCGCACTGTAGATAACGTAATGTAATAAAGCATGGCGAGCTAGTTAGCTATTTAAATGCATTACTGCAGCCTCAAACGAGTATTAAATCCCTGTGTGGGTGTTGACTCATTAGCTATAGTTATTATCCTTTTCTAATAAATAGTTTAAGGTAGCACATCATGTTTGAAGCCTTGGCAAAAATTCAGCAAGCAAAATTCTGCCTAGAATAATTTTTCTTAATATGCTTAACTGCAAGGTTTCTGCTTGTTGTGCTAGCTGGAGAGTTATACAACTTTATTGTGTTTCCACGCAAAAATTGTATTCCTGCCATTTTGTAAAAGTCATAATCATCCCTGCAGTCTAAACCGATTAGCTCAATTCAATTCAGTTTTATTTGTATAGCACTTTTAACAATGGACATTAAGCAGCTTTACAGAAATAGATCAATTTCAGACCTAAATTTTAAATTGATAAATTTATCCCTAACGAGCAAGCCAGAGGCAACAGTGGCAAGGAAAAACTCCCTGAGATGATATGAGGAAGAAACCTTGAGAGGAACCAGACTCGAAAGGGAACCCATCCTCATCTGGGTGACACCGGATAGTGTAATTATAAATAATTCCCTTGTATAACTGTGTGCTACATGATAAAACAAAAAGTGCGACTGTGTAATCAGGAAATTCGCCACAGTTTCAACATGAATTCATGAAGTGTCCAGCGATATTGTTAGTAAGAGCTAATGTGATGTGTGTAGTTCAGAAGGTAGTTCATACGATTCAGAATGAGTTACAGCATCAAGGTATGTCACACTACAGTGAAATTAATTTTGTTTAAACATAACAAATAACAACTTATTTATTTAATCAAAAGCAAATAGTGAGTCTCTCTCTCTCTCTCTCTCTCTCTCTCTCTCTCTCTCTCTCTCTCTATGAAATCTGAGAAGAAGAAAACATTGTTGACCACTGGTCTACTCGGCCTACTTGTCTGTCAGCAACTATGAATAAAAAAACTGATAACCCAGACATGTATTCTCCTTGTCCTGTACTGGGCTGCTGATTTTGTCCTCCCGGACAGATAGAAGCCACACTGAATCACTTGAAGATTAAGACTGATTGATTAAACAAAAGAAAACCTGCAGTCACACCATCCCTTTGCAAATAAGATAGGACACCATTTCATTGGGCTATTACTAGGATCGTGACGGTGGTCATGACAACCGCAACACCGCGGTGGTAGTTTGCCACTGTGGTGGCGTCACATCACACACCACGTTAATGTTTGTGCTTGAGTGGATGCTATGGCAAGTACAAAGTACAACGGTTTGTATAGTGTAATAATAATAATAATAATAATAATAATAATAATAATAATAATAGCTATATTCATTTGTATTTATTTTTGTTCATTAACCATCATGGTGGTAAAAATCTAGCTACTACCCATACATTGTAGTTTTGAAGTTGTTCAGTCACTCACAACCACATATAGTTATGGGTTTTGATCTCCGTTGTCTCTAAAACAAACAATGGGAACTAAGTGAATAGCAAATGCACCTACAGCAGATTCTCTTCATGACCTAAAATCCATGCCTCATGACAGAGACTTTCCACAAGAGTGTCTGTTTGTGAGCTTGCAGATGATTCACTACTCACTTATTGATTAAAGTATTGCTTTCTCTAAGAACATCAAATTATGATCTGAAATCATAAACCTAATCCCAGCATTTCTCATGCAATGCAACACTGTTTAAATTTTACTTTTGGCACTGATATAAAAATAATTGTCCAAAAGGTTTCCTGTTTTTCCTTACAAATGTAACAGTCACTATATTTTTACTTGTTTTTTTTTTTAAAGCATTGGCTAAGAAGCCACCACATCTGTGTGCAGTCAACAGAAAATCTCAATACACTATAAGCCATCTTACCTCAAAACTCTTTACCCAGTCTCTATATCTGACAGCTATAACTGCTTGAAATTTTCAACTCAAGACATGTCCACGCATCAAACATATATGGAGGAAAATCTGATTTACAGAACTGTTTTAATAGGGCATTGCAAATTTCTGTCATATTTGCATGGGCAATGCTTTCCGCCCACTCGCAACTGTTTTTCAGTCCTGTCTATAATGTTGCAAAAATTAACCGCAGCTAAACACAAAACTGTTCATGTGGTTGGTTTAGTTATTGGATTGGCATCAACACTGGCAAAATGAAAATTAAAAAAAAAAAAAAAAAAGAAACTAAGTCAAGTCATGAAAGCCAGCAAAAGATCACCAAGGAGGATCAAAGATTCCACGCCTGCATAAGATCCTATATTGAACGGTTTCCACTGAGGAATATTGATGGTGGAATATGAATCATATATCATGAGAAAAGGTCAGAGTAAGTAAAAATTTCCTGGTTCCCATTCAAAGTTGGCTTTTTGAATGACTTTACCTTATTGCCTTAGTTTTCCAGTGAATATATTAAGGATGGGTTCAATGGTAGGCCCATGACAATTTATTAATTATATGTAAACAAAAAGTAATAGTTTGACCTTTAAAATGCCCGGTTCCTTTAACAATATTGCTGTAATTCTGCTGTAAACTAACCAAGCCATCACAGCAAAAAGTAAAATATAAAAATGCTCTTGAGAACAAGCCAGAACATCTTAAAGTAAAGTATTTCTGTCCTGCCAATATTTTATGTTTATCTGCCTCCAATTTAAAGGTGTACTTTTTCACAATGATCAAATGGTCTCATGTCATTCTGTTAAGTAACAGAAATTGGATTTCTACACTGGTTCTCTCATAAAGCCTTACTACATTATAAAAGAAAACGCAAAGCCCACAGGAGTCAGAGAAATGTGCTAGTGGAGAAAAACACTCCAATCTGAAATGACCCAGCACTGAGAATTCAGTGCCCCATAAATCAGTCAGAGTTGGAAAAGAAGTGATGTGTGAAGCACCCAATACTCTCATGCTTCACTACGTTTCCACTGTGAATTGACAGCCGTCCAGAGGAAGCGGCAGAAACCCGGCTAATGAGCTCCACTCTGTCTATTGTTATGGCTCACACTTAAAGAAAAGAGGGAATGCAATATGTATAATCTTAATTCCTCTTAAAATCTCCAACTAGCAGATGTAATAACTTGTCACTTGTAATGAGAGAACTTTCCACTGATACCTGGTGTCCTTTCCAGCTTTTTATAAAATGGATAAAACATTCACTGGTGCTCCATGCAGCACCAAGCTGGGGCACATGTCCTCTTATATTGCAGGTTGATTCAGCTGGGAATTCAGACTCATAACTTTAGTAAGTGAACAGTACAAATTCCTGCAGGAAACAAGATTAAATCTAAATAATGCTTAATATCATTATATTAGCAAAACTTGATGGTGCACTGGTCAATATTTTCATTGCTCTAACATGTTTGGGGAACATGATCAAATCTAATTGTTGAAAAAATGTAAATCAAAGTAAATCTGTTGATTGGCTGTGTTCTTGCTTTGCACATTACAGAAATTACTCCATTTTTAAATAACTAAAAGGAATAAGCATGAATAAGTCTGGGAGCTGCTTTATCAAGATGTAGAAACTTGCTGTTAGTAAAGAGGATAAATTTGGCCACCATAGATTCTGGGAGGCAAAACTTTGTGTTTAAAAAAAAAGAGGGGGGGTCTTCATGTGAGATCTGCTAAAGTTAACTATGAATAATGTTCATTCATTCAGTCGGTCATTCATTCATCTATCTTCAGCAACTGCTTTATCATGGATAGGGATGTTTAGTTAACACACCTATTCGATGTTGCATGGTGGTCTGGGGCAGTGCCCTTGGACTGGAAAGATAACATGGTGGTCACTATTTTTAAAAATGGGGACCAGAGGGTTTGTTCCAATTATAGGGGAATCACACTCTTCAACCTCTCAGGAAAAGTCTATGCCAGAATTATGGAGTGGAGACTCCATTCAGTAGCTGAACATAGGATTCAGGAACAATGCAGGTTCTGCCAAGGGTGTGGAACATTGGACCTGCTGTTTACTTTTGCACAGCTTTGTGAGAGGTCAGGGGAGAATGCTAATTAAGTCTTTATGTGTCCGAGTCAATGGTTCTCTCCCCAAAAAGAGAAAGAAGCTCCCTTCAGGTGAAGGGTGTGACATTGCCTCAGCCAAAGGAGTTGACGTATCATGGGAACTTATTTACAGGTGATTGAAAGAGAAGGAGATTGTGATATTGACCAGTGGATCGGGTCAGTGGCAACAGAGTTACTGCTGTAGCAGGAGCTCAGTTTGCAGACAAAGCTCTCGGTTTGCCAGTCAATCTACATCCCCAAGCTCACCTATGGTTACGAGCTATGGGTAATGACAAAAAGAATCATGTCATTAATACAGGCATCAGAAAAGAGTTTCTTCCCCAAGGTTTAACGTTGAGGATTTTGACAATCAGGGAGGGCTTCAGAATAGAGCCACTTCTCTTCCAAATTGAAAGGAGTGAGTTGAGGTGGTTTGGGCAAATAAGGCAGTGGTCACTAAGCCTCTTCCCTAGGATGTACCATCCTGCAGGTTTCATCTACGACCAAAATCTAGCACACCTGTTTTAGTTGATCAAGAACTTTTTAAGGCAATGATTAGATGGGCATGATTATGGTTAGAGCTAAAGTCTTCAGGAAGGTAGATCTCCAAGAACAGGGTTGCTGACCACTGTTATAAGGATACCTCCCAATTTGTCGAACAGAGTCCCCCTTGGCTGACAAAGACCCCCAGGTAGACCCAGAACCCACTGGAGAAATCTCCCTTTTGGCTTAGAAATGTCTGGGGATCCCCAAGAGGAGCTGGAATCTGTAGCTGGGGATAGAGAAGTCTGGACTGAACTTCTCAGCATGTTGGCTCCGCAGAAGAAAAATGAATGAACGTATGATTTAACTACAACTGAATGGAAAAGTTAATTTGCATGTATGTAAATACATGTAAATTTGTTCATATTAACACAGGAATACATAATATATTGCCTTTCCATCAATTTTATATTACTGTTATAGGATTGTGAAAGGGTTAGTGAAAGGACTGATTTTAGATTTGCCACTTGTTTGGTGGACTGTATGTATTTGATCCTTTTCCCAATGTCAGTCTTTTAAAATACATAACTATCAAGTTAAAATTCCAATTGATCTTGGACGTTACTCATGTTTAAAAGAAGGTATTAATAAAGGCAGATTCTGTGAAAAACCAATAATTTCTGATGTCTTGCCTTCAAGTTCAGTTTAAAAAAAATAATAATAATAAAAAAAAAATAATAATAATAAAAAAAAAAAAACACTGGCATTGTTTCAATCAATAACCAAAATGCAGTGGCACACATTTGACTGGTTTTGTTTGAGAAAGGAAAATTCACTGAAGAAAAACGGATGGCCCTTATGACAGCCAGACCACACAGTGAGAAGCCATTGCCTAACTGTCCTTGGAAATTCCAGAGCTGCAATCAACCTTTCCATCAGCAGCAAGCGACCCACCGCTGTCTTGCACCAGTGCACGCTTTGAAAACGGAGCCTCAGCAATTAGGAACTTTACACTGACAATTTGCACCACTCCCTGTCCAGATTCATCGCCTTTGCTAACATCACCTTTAGGTAAAAAATGGGAAAGAAATATAATAGCAAGTGCAGACACCAGTTCTATGGATGAGAAAAAAAGAGAGACTATACTTAATAAGTTGAGCAGTTGTTCTCTGATTCAAATGGCTAAATCACTCACGACTGGATTGCAAGTGTGTTCGAGTGATGTCTCCAAACTACCACAAGAGGGCACTACCTCAAAAGAAGCATTAAAAACAATGGTTTACAGGAAATTGTTATGTAGATTACTATTTCACCATTTGTGCATGTTGAAAATCTTTTTTATGCTGGATTTGTAAACTCAATTCTCATTTCCAGACTTAACGTCTTGCAAAATTCCAGCATTACAAAGTAGAATCTGACCTTCACAGGAATCGGATCAATGTTAGTGAATGAAAATACTATCAATGTTTATGATTGAAATTAAGTAATACCTAGTACAATACAAATTAATTTGTCCAGATTATTACAAATGTGCAAGCATGACCATTCAGATCAGTCAGAAGTAAACAACTGAGAACAGATGGATTCTAAAATCATTTGCAAGTGAAACTTTGCACAAACATCATCATAAAGCCATATACGGCTTTGTCCTTCTCAGCTATGTCATGAGAGCGAAAGCCCAACAACACAATAGACTTAAAAGCAGTCCTGTCTCTGCCTAAGCAGTATTGCGTTTCTTGCTCTGACAGTGCATTTCTTTTAGGGTATTATGATAGCTCTGGGTACAGACTGACCCCCCTTTCCATCTCCAGCCTCCATTCAGTGGACAGTAGCTGGAGGGGAAGACCATGACAGAAATCTCCAGCTCATATACCATCAGCTCTAGAGATTTGATACGGGCCTAAATCCCAGTGTCATCCTCGGTGAAGTGTCCTCTCATGTCAAGATGGCTATTTTCATTATGGATGAGCTCAAATCAGACGTCAGGTGGGTCACGCAGGGTTGGAGCTCGTATTTGATGCGTTGGTGAATAGAACATGACAAAGAATCTTAAATCAAGTTGTTTTGTCAAACGTGGTTTTGATTGATTCCAGCCGCTAGGGACTCACTATATTTTTGTCATAAAACTGAAACTAGAGCCTTTTGCCACAGAACAAAAAAAAAAAAAAAAAAAAAAACAGTGTTGTCATAGTGGTTTTGATTAATTTGACTTCATAAATTATCAGCAAGTTTTTGTTTTTTTTACAGCACCTTCCAAGTTAGAATCTAGCCTCAGGTCAATGCTTAGGCAACATAAAGATTAAATAACTTGTCTTGCTATTCACTTTACTCGCTTTAATTTGTACCTATTTAATTTCCTCCACACAAAACCTTTTTTTTTTTTCCTGTAGAAAGGAAAATGTGTGGACTTACGCCAAATATCTTATGAGGACCCTGTCATGCCTAATCCCACTCACTTCATAGAGAGGGTGCCTGTTTTGTTTGACTGCGCATTTCTCCTTTTGAGTGCTTCTCCTCAATCTCGCCAGCATTTCTATTGAAACTCTGCATTGCACAATGTTGATTTAAGAGTAGCTCAGATAAACTCAGGTTCAAGAAGAAGAAGAAAAAAAAGCGATAAAGCAAGTTTCCGCTTTGAGTTTGAAAAGAACGCAGTTATCTATAGAGTTTTCCCCGTCTAACTAAACACGATTCCACAAAGCTCTGTCTGTGCTGTCTGGGTCTATATCCTCTTCTTTCTTCTAAAGAGCACCTTAATCATAATCGGACACACACACAGCACCGGAGCAAAGAAAATACAGGAAGCTTTGGTTGCATTACGAGTGAATGCATTTCTATTTGAACAAGTGAGTGATTACTGTGTTTGTATGTGGCTTGGCGACAGACACACCTGCAAACAATAATGACTACAATGCTCTCTTACATTCGCAGGTCTGAAGGAACAGAGGAAATATGTGTTATGACATCCCCAAGCCCGCATAGAAACACAAAACTTCCGCAGCTCGGAATCTCAATGGACCACGGGCTATAAATATCACATTAGGGTTCAACAGGGTCACGTATATCATTTCCGTAAGTGACAAAACTTTTCAAGACGTGCTGAAAGACCGTCTTGTATGGTGTTGCAGGGAACAACAAAACAGGAGCTCCCACACCTCAGAAAAGTATACAGTTCATGTTTTTACATGGATGTCAAAACAAGCCTAGAACGCAGACTAAACAACTGCGATTAACAGACAACCAGAGGTCAGAGTGTACGAAAGAGGACGCCCAGTGGGAACCAGTCTCTGTAAAGTGCGAGAGTCAAAACAGAGTAGAAATGATACACATGACCAATATAATACCTAATACAGGGTGAACTAACAGGTCAAGGGCGAATGATGCTAAGAGCCTGTTGAGTAATCTGCTGCAAGATTAGAAGCAGTACAGTAAACTACAAGAATGTATAGAAAAAGCAGTTTAAGTCCACTTGTGGCAAATGAAACTACTAGATGTATGGACTACATGAAACAAACAAACAAAAAATTCTAGATGAACACACACTAGGGCATGCTGTTATGGAAAAATAATCAAGAGTGAGTTGCTCTGATGCAAAGTGGAGTTACTGTTACCACCCTGAAGATTATTTTCCAATAACAGCATGTCCGTAAGTGTTTTATCCAAGTTATATAATATAAATTACAATTTTAAATTAATTAAGGAACCACACGTCAATAATTTTATTAATTTAGAGTTGAATAATAATGTTGTGGATTAAGAAAATTAACAAAACATGTTCATTCCTGTTATAACTTACATTACAGCAGCTATAAACTTTTGTCCCCTCACCAGCCTAATATTTTTTCCTCTTTCTTGAAGTTAAAAAGGCAAAAAAAAAAAAAAATGCAGCTTGTCAAACTATTAACACTTTGCTTTTACAGATTTACCTGTGACTGTTTCAACATGCTGACACTGGAGACTCCTTCCAAAAAAAAAAAAAAAAAAACTCCTTCCTTGTTTCGTTTTTTTTAATCCATCCATCCATTACACAAGTCTCTGTGCAAGTTGTGACTATAGAACTACTGTCTGAGCTGAGCTGAATTAGGCATTTACAATATCCTCATTTGTCCTTACATATACTCATACTCAAACCCACTTGGCTTACAGTTGTAACCAAAGCTATTTAAAACAGGATTTAAATTAAAACAGTATATACTCAAGTAATTGAGGGTTAAGAGCCCTGCTCAAGAACCAGCAGTTGCAGTTTGGTCATGTTCGGATTTAATCTCAACCCAAAGATTTAACCGCTGAGCCATCAATGCTCACTAACTCCTAAGACACATTTGGAAAGACTTTTTCAGAAAGTGTTAATTCATTTTCTATAGCAGCACAGTTGTGATAATAGTGCTGGCTGTAATTCAAATCACAGGATTATATGAATGCTCTGGTTCCAATATGTTATCTTTACTGTAGTAATGGTTAATTCACAGAGACTTCTAAAGTTAAAAAGGTTCATAAGATGCAGATTTTTTAATACATCCATTTTTCATACCACTTATACTACATAGGGTTGTGGGGGAGCCTGTAGTCTATCTCCGGGAACTGCAGGCAAAGGCAGGGAAAGGCAGGGGACACCCTGGATGGGGTGCCAACTCATTGCAGGGCACAATCACACACATTCAAACACTATAGACAATTTCGGAAATACCGATCAGCAAACAGTGCATGTCTTGGGACTGGGGGAGGAAACTGGAAAAACCGGAGGAAACCCCCGAAGCACGGGGAGAACATGCAAGCTCCGTGCACACAAGGCAGAGGCAGGAGTCAAAACCCCAACCACTAACCACTAAGCCACCCCAACTTTGGGGTAGCAATGCTGCTTCATCTGTAATGTCCCAATCTGACTCAAGAAATCTCCCTGCTCTTTCCTGACAGTTTGTCAGTTGTGTGTCAGTGTCGAGTAAAAGCAAAACCCTTTCTGAAGATCCAAAAGCACGTCTTGCATTAAAATGCTGAACCTCTTAATTCATTTCTGACAAAGAAATGGACACGCAAAGCATCAGACTGGGTGGTCGCCACAAATTTAAACCAAGTGTTCCCTGAGCGTAGCCTTATGGATCAAACACATCGCAATCAGTTCTTTTACCGATTTACTGTTTACAAACCAATTCGGAAGACCCGGTAAGGACCTGTCTTCCATAATAACATAGCGTTTGTTTGTCAGAATATTGTCTCACGTTGAGTCTCAGCACAAGTATTCGTGAAAGTTGCTTGATGAGCATCAATGGTTTTTGTGTAATCTGTCAAATCAAAGCTGGGTAAACAGCAGCTCAGTGAGTAACATTTTTCCCCGCAGACTCACATTTGCACATGCCAGTGCACATCTGGTGCTCTGCAGGCATAAAAAAGATCACGCGCGATATGCAGCACGAGTTGCCATGGATTTCTGTGACCTCCTGTGGCTTTTTTTCCTTTAACACCAGGTTAACACATCAGGGAACGGGAGGCCGATTCTGAGACTGTCAGCATGGATACATCAGCCTCAAACAGGGAAAACAAGGAGGTTTATCTAGCTTTTCCAACTGATGGAAAACAAATGTGCAACAAGGAGGCCCAAATACAAAAGCAACAATATTTTTGGGAATAGAGGATGGCCATTGGGATAGAAACCAAATACCAGAGAAATCTGAAAATTAGAGGCAATGCTTCATCTGAAGCTATACACAGAACACCACAAATTAGCATGTTGTATCCTTTTGTTAGTTTTTAAACGAGCCATTCTTTATAGTTTAAGATAATTTAACTTGTTGCACAACATTTTTTTTTTCTTTTGCTGTACTATTTTTGCTGTACTTATTTAAACCCAAAGCTCATTGGTGGGTCTAGAATAGTAAACACTACTATTCATTTACTATTTATTTCACTGTAATTACAAAATAATATTTGATTACATTAATAACTAAACATTGGGGCTTTCAAAAAATATGTTGGAAAGCTTTTGAGTATTAAGAGTTTTTTTAAAACTGCTTACCCGACACCCTTGGGCAAAAACATAAACTCAGCTTTATGCTTGGACTGTATTCTCCCTCATTTGTAAGTCACTTTACAAAGAAACTTGTTTGACATATAATGCAATGTAAATTTATACATGCAAAAAATATTTATCTTTATATATAGATGGGGGGGGGGGGGGGTCTTAGTGAAGTGTCGGCCCATTATGAGCCACCAGAACAGCTTCTGGAACTGTACTGGAGGGATGAACACCGTTCTTTCCAAAAGTTATTCTCTCAGATGGTGTCTCCAAAATCTTTCATTAATTTTTAATGCAGTTAAAAATTAGTGACTGTGACTGAAGGCCATAGCATATCATTCTAGTGACTGAAGGCCATAGCATCTCGTGACTGAAGGCCATAGAATATCATTTACATTGTTTTCATCCTCATCAAAACACTCAGTGACCCTCATGCAGTTACAGTGCTGTTTAATAGGAGAAAATCTTCACCGATCACACATTAGGGATAATGGTCAAGTTTCGATCTCAGCTCCTAAACACAAAAGAGCAAGAGCTTGTTTTCACTCTCCAATTTTCCAGTGATGTTAAATGTCATATTAATTTGAAATCCAACCCTGAAGTAGTGGAAACAACAAACATTGGACTCAAGGACTCATTGGACTCTGTGCAGCTGCATCAAATAGCTGCATTGCATTCTGGAAATGCAATGCAGCTATGCGATGCAGCTGTACCAAGTTACGGCGGAGACTCGGCTTGACTAGTTTGCGATCTAAGAGCTGACGAGTGAAATAGTAATTAAGGAAGTCTTAGCATGAAAGTTGAAGCATATATATGCACATGTATGTATGTATGTATACGGTGCATGTATGTATACAGTATATACAGTACAGACAGTGTAAGCAAACCCTGTGAGAATACACTGGCAAACACAAAATACATCACATTCCTGAGAAAAGACACCACTTTCCAAGTGTCCAATTTCACAACCTGCCATTTACTGGTAGATCAGAAACCCTAAAAGAATGGCTCTTTAGAGCAGCCCCCCCGTTATTCACTTTTTTCTCTTTTTTTAAGGAGTGGTAGCTAATCTCCTCTCAGGTTTAGGATTCCTTCGCCGTGCTCTTTGAGGAGAAGGAAGCAGAGGGAGAGTAAACACCAGGGCTCTCACTGAGGAGATTAGCGTGCCCATGTATCATCGTGACAACCCTTTTCAGTGAGTGAAGAGTCACCAGGACCCTGAGCTATAAGGATCTGGTGACGTTTCCCGTCACCACTGGAATCATTGATCAGGTCAAAAATCATCAAATTGACTGATCAGGTGGTGTGAAGTCATAGCACTGGATGTGCTTTAGATGTGCATTTGTTGGCAGTTACTTTTCCTATAGCCTTCATGAAGAGCAGTGGCTTGAGGTCTGTAGATTTGGATGATTTTAAAAACATTCACTGTCATGCCATGGGTAAATGATTGAAGAATGGGGGGAAAATGGCAAAAAAAATGTATTCGTGCACTTGAAGGTTAACAGTACTCAACCTTCAAGCTCAGAACCTTAAAAACCAAGTGTAGGTATGAATTTCTAAAAAATACAGGAATCGAACCTATGACACAGAAGTTGCTAGCAAGCTGAGCCACAAGCAGGATTTGTCTTGAAATTCAAGCACTTTTATGGTAGAAAAATCAGCCATTTTCCAATATAACTTAGATAAATATTTAAGCTTAATAGACATCCAATAAATGGGAGAGTTTAAAGAGGGGAAAAAAGCAGCCAATTTACCTTATTCTATTTTGATACCCAGAAGTGATATAACACATTTGTAAGCTATTTGGCACAAATTATAAATGTCAAGATGTCTTCCAATGTGCTTCTGGAAAGTGTTTTCAGCCCCTGCACTAACCATGGCCGGTACTTTTCTTTTCTTTGTTTTCTACTTTGTTTTGGGACAGTTTAAGTTAAACTGCCAGCCAGCAGTAATAGTGCAATTTTAGCGAGCAGGTAATTGTTCGATACTTATATAAAAGACATATGACGACATGCTTTATACCCAGTGCTAAGACACTATAAAATAGTTAAATGTTAAATGCACAACATAACTTAAATCATCAATAAATTACCACACACCGAATTTTAATGATGTAAGAATATAAAAATACTAAATGACTTTGTTCTTCACCAAATGTCACCGAGTCCAACTATAAAGTCAACAGAGTGATGAGCTAGTTGTTTATTAAAAACACATTTCAAAGCGTTTTTACTTGCAGCAGACTTTCCAGCATCTGTATGAACCTTGCTGAGAACACAATGTTGCTGAAACATGGGAATAATGAAATACGTCAGCATCTACAAGATACAGCAAAAACATCTCTCCTGAGAAACCAACTGGGCATGATGCAAGTTTTGAATTCCCAATAAGACAAGGACGCAAGAAAACAAAGAGCAAGATGTTTTTAACAAGACTCTTAAAAAATGTATTTACGAAAAGCAATCCTCATCAAATGCATGTATATGGAAAACAGCATGACATCTAGAGGACTGGAGAGCTTCCTGTGTAAACATTTGGCTTGGTGGGAAAAACACTGTGGATTGTCTTTTAACAGTTCTCATGACAGATTATTCGACTGTTTTGCTTCCTGTCGTGTTATATTCTCCGTCCTTCTCATGATCACTTCAGAGCATAGTTTATAAGACGCAGACACCAGTTCACAAATAAAGGTGGCACAAAAAATTCAAACAGAATAAAGAGGCACGAAACTATCATTGCGAAGCATCTGGGAAGAATCATGTTAATTATTACAGGGCCTTCATGATGGATTTACACCCTTCCACTATTGCATGCGATGATGTGCGCACAATGTGTTCAATCACGTCGAGCACACATCATCTCTGTCCACTCCCTTTTTTAACCTTTTCCAAAAAGCAGCTGGAAGGGGGAAACGGTGATAGCGCTCCATAAGACATGAACTCTGGACTGAGGAATGCTCAGAAGTGAAAGGACATTTCAAGCCTCCCAATGACAAATGTAGGGTGGAGCGTTTTTTTAATTACACTCCACCTTGACGTCACATGCAGCGGGTGCTCCATCTTCCACAGTCTCACATCCTGGCCAGCTCAGGCTCTGTCTAAAGACACCTAACTAATCATGAACAGCTCCCAACTGCTCTCATAGTCAGGGTGAAGTGATACGGACTTTCCCATGCAGAACAGCATGGTCAGTTCACGTCCAACAAACATCCTGATTATATTATAGCTCATGTTTTAGCTGATTTAATATGTAGGGCATATAACATGACAGAGAATCTTGTTATAAGAAAATAAAATCAACTATGGAGTGGTGTGACGCAGCCTGACATGAAGCAGAGTTACAGTTATCAGCCTAAAGCAGATTATTTTCTGATTATTAAAAAAAAAACGTCATATTCCCTCACCAGCCTCTCTTTTTCCCATCTCTCTCGAAGTTAATAATGTAAAAATGCAGCTTGTCACGTTATCGAGAAACTGTAAAGCGCTAAGACTTTCCCATGTCTGAAAACATAAAGTTACAGCTTTACCTCTGAGTGTTACACAGCACTGATACTGGAGACGCTTTCAAAAATGCTACATAAATATCTCCAGGAAACGTCAGCACATCAACAAACAGACACGTATTTAATATGTTTTTGTGGAGCGTCCACCGTACAAGTGCCTGTGTATGTAGTTATTACAGAGACTATAACATATGAGAAAGAGTGCATTAATATAAACCTGTGATTTGCCTTTCATAAGTAAGTAAGTAAGTACATTATATTTATAAAGCACATTTAACACAGCGAAGCTGACCAAAGTGCTGAACAGAGTAAAGTAAAATAGAAAACAGAATAAAACCAAATTAAGACAGACAATAGACAATAGTAAAAAAAAAAAAATTATTAAAACGCCTGGGAGAAGAGATATGTTTTCAGGCTCTTCTTAAAATTGATAGTTGAAGGTGCGAGGTGGATGTCCAGTGGCAACTGATTCCATAAACGAGGGGCAGCGACTGAAAAAGCTCTATCCTCCTTAGTTTTTAACCGGGATTGAGGGACATACAGAAGAAACCTATCAGAAGATCTTAGAAATCTGTTAGATGAAGATAAGAAGATCTCTGAGATAAGAGGGAGTTTGATCATTAAGAGTTTTAAAAATAAATAACAGAATCTTAAACTGAATCCTAAAATGGACCGGGAGCCAATGAAACGATGCTAAAATTGGGGTGACAAGAACAAATTCCTGGTCAACAGCCTTGCAGCTGCATTCTGAACCATCTGGAGATGAGCAAGAGATGATCGAGGAAGACCCAAGTACAATGAATTACATCCGGCATGATCATCCGGCACCAACACCTTTGACCAATCAGACTCGAGAATTCAACAGCATTGGTGTACAAGTTAATATAAAGAACATGATTCATGTTTAAAATCTAGTAACTTACAGTCACCTCCAAAAGTATTGGAATGTCAAAGCCAATACTTCTGTTGCATACATATAATCCCAGAATTAATCCCAATATAATTGGGAGGAACTTCATCATGCAGTAAGACAAAGACCCATAACACACTGCTAACACAACAGACTTTACCGTGGGGGGGGGCTGGGGGGTGGGAGTAGAAGGTTTTAGACTGGCCAAGTCAATTACCAGACCTTAACCCAATTGAGCGTGCATTACACCTCCTGAAGAGGAGGCTGAAGGGAGAAACCCCACAAAACAAACAACAACTGAAAGAAGCTACGGTACAAGCATAGAAAAGCATCGCAAAAGAAGAAGTTTGGTGATGTCAGTCGGTGATCGGCTTGATGCATTTACTGCAAGAGATATGCAATCAAATATCAAGTGTTATTTACTATAAAGACTATGTGCCGATATTTATGTTCATATAAAAACCATTCGGTCTGTCACCAAAGGTGTCATTGTTGTAAGTTTTTTAACACATCGAGATATAAACGAAAGATGAAATTCAGATCTATTGTCTCATATTTATCTTCTGATCTCAAGCCCAAATGCCTTCAGTGTATACAAAAATATACCTTGCTGTTCCAATACTTTCAGAGGAGACTGAATAACCTGAACATGTTTATATGAAATAAGCACTTCCTGGAATGATCTAACATGTAATTCATAAAATCCGGCTTACCTTAGAGTAAATAATTTGCACACAGTAGAGTAAAATATTCCCCTGCTTGACCTTCATGGAGAGATCCATGATGGCAGTCAGCTCTTCATTCGTTTGGATATCCGATGCCTCATCTGACATACGTAAATGAACCTACAGACACGGAGAAGAGGAACTGTTAAAAGCAGGGTTTACGATACCACACGTATTTATTTTTCTAAATAACAAACACGAAAAACCAATGTTATTTAAACAGATTCAGTATCTGGTGATTGAACAATGCAGGATGAAGAACACCATGTGTTAATGTGCATTCCCACCAACGCAGAACACAAATAAGTGGTTGCAGTGTCTAGACTATAATCCATCTTCCAAGAGAAGGCATTTCAGCATGTATAACAGTATCCTCCTCCTATTCAGAAAGCTGGGTGCTCGTGTAAACAGCAGAACCACTTCAAAGACAGCAATTAAAATTCTCGGTAAATTTTCCACTGCACCCAATCGCTAACTAAAATGTTTGCCGTTGACACAGGACTTGGGATTCTGTGACTAAACCTCTGCTGTATTTTCCATGGGCTCGCTTCATTGTTTGCTGTGTCTTTTAAAAATCTGGATGCTCGTCTTAAAATGTCAGATTTTATGGGAGACTAGAACTCATCTGTACTCAATCTTATAAGCAATGACTAACAGAGAAACCCCAAATGACACTACAATCAAAAAAATGACTGTTTATTACAGTGGCTTCTTACCACTACCATGAAACTGATTAACCATTTCACATGCATGCCCTTTGGCTTTCAAAGAAAGCGTATGCTTATCAGGTCCTAACAACAATCTCTATGCTATAATCCACAAACAATGTTGGACCACCACTGTGACTAAAGCTATTTATATTCTAGTTGGATCACAGATGAAGTAGGATTTCAATTCAAATCAAATATAGAGAAAAGGGGGATCTTACAAAGTAACAATACGGGTACAGTGGTCTGGGAACGTCAGGCATTTATTTCAATTCAAGTGGCCAGTCACATTGCCAACAGTCACATGTTTGAAATGAAACGCACTGAAAAGTGATGACAAGCAGGTGCCATACGCTCGCAAACAGACTGACGAGTTGTAATGAGAACACACACACGCACAAACACAAACACACACTTGCATTCTCTAAACTTTAGATCCATTGGCATTGTGCCCCACAGTCACATTCAAATGGTCGGGTGTTTTTAAGACACGTTTCAGAGGCCTTTCACAAATCACAGTGGGGATTTAATTACGTTTTGATGAGATGACATTTCCAAAGATTAAGACAGATTTGTTTTGAAGTAGACGTGCTGGAAAAGAACAGGCTGCTAACTGGCCAAGGTTTTTTTTCCAGCTCCTGTTGCTGCCATCTGGCTACAAAGGTGACAAAAAGCTTGAGCAGAAGTTATAGTGACCTTCTGTTTACGTGCATCGGGGATTAGCAGTTCTGCACAATTTGGAACTTGACTATGTGGAACTTGATTTTAAGCTTTCAGATTTCAATTAATCTGGTTAAGACTTAATTTAATACATTTTGTGCATAGTAATATGGAGTCAAAGTACTCAAATGTAAGATTAAGGATACTGAATCACAACATCACAGAACTGCATGCACTTTTAATCAAATGTATTCCAAATTACAACAAACCTTCAGCATCTGTTAAACAGTCATTGATGTGTATAGATACTCACCCATACAATAACAACCGGATACAAAAGGGCATGCTTTGACTCCTTAAAAAACTTCACCATCTCCTCGGTTTCAGATAAACTTGCACCACTGGTCTGCAAAAAAAGTAATGTATTGTATTAAGCCCCATTATGATTCATTTACGTAACAGCGGGATTAGTTTCTGTATATCTAAACTACAATGCACGTTTCTGCCAAACAATATTAAGTGCAATATTTCAGTACAGATATCTGGATGAAGTTCCTGGTCTTCAGCAGCAGTTTATTATTTTCCTTTGTGCATGGGATAACATCCACTGCCTGCAAAACACAAAAGGATCAGCATTCAGTTACAATGATTACAGTTTAACAATTCCTCTGTTACTTACTGAGAATTATAATGATTAACCCTAACCTGGACACGCACACACTTAACCTGAAGACATTTCTTACACTTTATGTCAACAGAAACACACAGAGATAAAATAATAACTCTATAATAGGCTGTGATTGGTACAAACTCAACAGTGAGAGAAGAAAATAAATTATAGATATGAAATGGTTATGAGAAACACATGTGGGCACGTAAACCCTTTTGAAATATAACTAATTTAAGTGTGACACAGAAACGCATTTCAATCTTCCCTGTAGACTTCTGAGATTAAATGTGCTGACTTGATTTAAACCATGTTAGACATGAAATCCTCCTTAATTACGGATTGGCCACGGGCTGTTACACCGCAGCACTTACACCACAAAAACGAGATGATGCAATATTCATAGTTGTACAATTTAAAAGTATTGAAAATAATTATAAGGTCTTATAAGGATTGGTTTCTGACTGATGTTCAATCAGATATATACATGATTAGATTTCATTTCGATAGCATGTTAGGGCAAATATCTGTTAGCTAAATTGGACTATAAATTGTTTAAAGGAATATGCCGTGGTTTTTATATCGCTTAATCGCTACCATCTACCACATCTGTACCATATAACAGATGACCAATGAGATTATTTTGACATATTATACTGTTTTTGGAAAAGAAGCCCCACTTACAGAGAAACTCACGTATAATAAGTCTAAGAGCAGTTGTTAACATTTAAATAATGCAACTATATGATATTCATGAAAAGCAAATAAACATTTAATGGAACTATAAATGGTTAAATAGTAAGAAGTGCCATTCATTAATAATAATAGTAAAAAAATTGTCATCATTGGCTAATTGTTTGATACAAGGGAAATAAAACACTTCTGGATATTCCGTTATTGGAAAATAATCATCTTCTGTGTGCCAACAGTGAAGCCGCTTTGCAACAACCCCGTTGTTGTTTATTCTCCTACACCTGCATGTCCGGTCATGTTTTATTCCTTTCATAGTTTGCTAATATGATATTATGACCTCAACTCTTTCCTCATTACACCACCTGCCCTTGGAGAACCGGATCACATCACGTACTAGAGAAACACTATCACTTAACGTGGATTAAGATCACGGCTGGCTTTGAGAGAAATTCACTTCCTCTTCCACCATTTCCTCCTTTTCTTTTATCTGTTTGGAGTCCTGAGGACCACATCAACGATCATGGCCACACAGAGGACACGAAACTCCAAACCACTACCTGAGGAGCGTCCCAGTTCTGCTGCCAATCCGTTATTAGACACCAAGATCTGTGCAGTATGCGATATCATCAAAAGGAGGATGTGCGCTTGGCTCTAATGATTTAAAACTTGGAACCATTACAAAAGAGGATCGACTTTCACATAACTTGAAGGTGCAGGGCCATACCGATGATGCCCGGATTTTTCTTTAATAGCAGACGCTGACAAGTTAAACAAACCATAACACATTCTTTGCCTGTAACATGAAACAGGGTCATTGTTTACACTCAGGGGAAGTGGATATGAAAAGAAGCTCAGATTATTGGTTAATATTATTTGCATGGCAGCCTGGGAAAATCTTTCACATTGTGCAATTTTGACATTTTCTACTACATTGTATGTAGACTTAAACTACAGGCTTCCTAAACAGAAAAATTCTCTTTTGCACCCTACCATGTATAAGTGGTAGGGTAAGGGCAGTGGTAGCTCAGTGGTTAAGACATTGGACTACTGATCAGAAGGTCATAAGTTCAAATCCCAGCACCTCACAAGCTGCTACTGCTGGCCCCTTGAGCAAGGCCCTTAACCCTCAACTGCTCTGGTGTATAAATGAGATAAATGTAAGTCGCCCTGGATAAGGGTGTCTGCCAAATGCTGTAAATGTATAAACAATCAATGTATCGATCTCCTAAAAGGAACTGCTTTACATTTGCATCTGATTTAGAAATGCACTGAATAAAATCTAAATATACGTAGACTTAAAATATATATTGACTTAAAACTATATAACAAAATTTCATGGTCTTTTTTGTGATATGAAAATAGTAACATTCAACGCTATCTTTCTGGCCACAAGTCTTGAGAGCTGTGCAACGCTTGAGAGAGGGAAAATGACCGTGAGGCTAATGTATGGCTCCGCATGTCTGTGGTTGAGGCATAAAACGCCACCGTAGACAGTGCTGTTTGTAGCCTACTATGACACTCTGCTTACATAGCTGGCAGGGCTGTTTTTGAAAACTATTTCCTTGATGACACGTTGTATCTACAGTCCATTTTCTGGACCATTAGACTGAATCCCTCCTTCTCATCAGTTCAGATTGGCAACATGTTGATGCTTTCTCCTCACGCAACTTCTGGCGTTCCTCATATTCTGGTCGGTGTTTTTGCTTGAGGTGGTGGAACAAATTTGATGCGTTTCATCCATCCTTTGTTCATATGGGTTTTTGACACAATTTTCAAATCATATGCGTTTGATTCACATTTGATCTTCTGTATCTGAACCACTTCCATATTATGGAGGAAGCTCCTTCTTTGGGGATTAATTCTTCTTCCTCATCTAGGGTTTGAACTCCACGTTCTACCATGCTTGTTCTCGTTGTACGTGTGAGATGCCCAGGTTGCAGAGCGTAAACATGTTACCAACTATATCTTCAGTATCACGGGATGACAAATTCTCATCATGGGGAGGAATTGTAATGGTATATCATGGACAATACAATATGGCAGAGCTCTACTACCTAATAATCTTTACTGAAAGCCTAGGCAAGTTAATAACAACATTTTTACATTAGTCTGGATAAAGATATAGATGGATTTCTTAAAGTAGAATTCAGCCTCGGGACGTCAGACTGTTGATCTCCAACCGCTACACAATTTTTCACCATGTAAGCATGCACAGTAACAAATAAAAATGCTATAATTAAATTGCAATTTAATGGAAGATCATGGAAATACAATCACTCTGAATGACCGGTTCACAATAGGAACTGACAAGGTGAAAAAAATCCAATCCAAAATCCAAGAAAACCACATCTTGCAGTACAATGTCGAGGACCTCAGGTGGCTCCAGGATTAAAGTCCAACAAATAGGAGGGAGGTTTACTGACATTCACAAGTTAACGTATCCATTTCAGCATGATGTCTGCAGGTGATGTAATTACAGCTTTGTGTATACCAGTGTGGATTTGCACAGAGTGTGGGAATGAGACTGGAGTTCGGAGTGTGTGTTTTGGGTGTGTGTTTTGGGGAGGGGGATTCCATGCATTATACATTAGCCTAGGAACATCTGATACACCGAGGCCACCCAAGCAGACGCTACTTTTGCTGAGCAGGGAGATGAGGTCATATAGACATTATGATCATAATCATTGTACCCTGACATATTACAAAATCATTCTCATTACCATATGGTTGGATTCCAGGTTTTTCTGGAGCCTGTTGGAAAGCTCAATGGTTTCTGCCATGGCTCCTGAGATGAGGCACGCTGACAGCAAGAGAGTCTCTGGAAATGAGAAAACGCTCAAATGTGGAGTTTAAATAATACAAAACTGAAGAGAAACTCAGACTTGACACACCTGTGAAAAGCAAAATCCTACAGAAATGTGCCTATATCTAGTTAATGAATGTGAACCATATCATCGCTTATTTTTATCATTTTATTCAGAAATGTCAATTAAGCAACTGCATAGATCCATGCAGGGAACAATCTTCGCAGGGTTCTGAGAGAACATTAAACAACAGTATTAAGCAAGCAATCGAGGAGTGAGTAGAAAAGAAACGTTTTGAGGGTCAAGTAATAAAACCCAGCAAGCATTCTTTGTGGTCGAAATACCTCCCACATATCAAAGGGTCAGAGTTTAGTCTGTAGATAATCAGACACAGGATTCAGACGGAGTTGAGCGCAACTGACTAATCCAACCTTTCGCTTTAACATAAATGTAACTGCATGCAAATTCTCCCCTAACGTAAATTGTTTTCCTCGGAAAAGATCAAATGCAGCCACAGATCCAGCACCATAATGGCTGACCTGAGAAAGCAGTTAACTGGGAGCTGAAAGTGAAGATCTCTGGGGAAGGGGTCTTAAAGCATTTTTTGTTGTTTTTCCACTCTAAACCCTTTCTGGCATTATGTTACAGGGCTGCCCTCCAAGCGCAGAGTAATGCCTGGGCAGAAGAGCCAGGGGGACAGGCTGACAGCATGGAAATTTCCCTTAAAGCATCGTTCCAACACCATCACGTAAATATGCACACAAATCAAACGATCACTGAACAGTGATAAAACACAGCACCTTCTAAACCTGGGGTAGAACGTGCTGCTGACATTTTCCAGAGGCACGATCCTGGCTTACTAAGAAATAAACTACAGTAGTTTAAACACACTGATTTCGGGCATGGGCTGTATGTTGGGGCGATCGTTAAATAGAAATAAATACCTTTAATAATTGACTCTGCTGCAGCCAAATCGCGTTTGTACGTCACCTGAAAAGCAGCAAAGCTCAAATTAAAAAAAATAAAATGTGCAAAAATCCACTCAACGTGGACTGGTTGAATACATGTGACGTGCATTAAATTCCAGTAAAGTAAAGGCCTCGTCTCTTACTTTCCACAGTGTCGGTGGTCCCTCAATGAGCTTGGCACTGGTGCCGCTGTACTGCAGGGCCAAATGCAGGCACTCGGTGCCAAACTCAAAGTCAAACTCACTGCACTGTGGAGAGAAATCAGAACATAAGGCAAAGCAACAACAGATCCATGTGTGTGTTTATGAAATGGTGAAATTATTTACTATGGATGACAGAGAAGGACACAGAAGAGGAAAAAGGTAAACATGCACACGGATTAAGCATCCATTCATAAAGGAAATGGAAAACATGGATGGATAAACTCACCCACTCCAAGAACAGAGTTACCACAAACATGTTGCATGCTAGTTTTTGAAACATTCTGTGTCAATCACGGAGTTTTGTTTTGCTGCCTTTTGACCACATGTAATGAGATTTTTATTAGAATCAAGTTACCCACAGACTTGTTCTTTTTCTAAGGGGAACACTGGGACACCAGACAAATGCTCACAAGTCTAGCTCACAGCTCTGAGATCACAGACACATCACAGAAGGAATGGACTTAAAATGATATAACAATAATTCATGGTATTTTTTGTGGTAATGATAAGTCACATCGGCACACAGTGGTCAGTGTTTTTGCTTGAGGTGGTGGAATAAATCTGATGTGTTTCCATACTTGGTTTTTGATACACTTTCTAAATCACAGACGTTTGATTCACATCTGATCCTCTATATCCGAACCACTTCCATATTACGGAGGAAGCTCCTTTTTCGGGGATTAATTGTTCTTCCTCGTCTAGGGTTTGAACTTCACCTTCCACCATGCTTGTTTCGTTCATCAACTATACCGTCAATACCACGAGATGACAAATATATTATCACCCCTGTCTTCCAAACAGTTCCACTTTGACTTATCCGTCCACAGAACATTCTCCCAAAAGGTTTGAGAATCATCAAGGTGAGTTTTGGCAAAATTCAGACAAGCCTTAATGTTTTTCTGAGTTAGCAGTGGTTTTCACCTCGCCACTCTTCCATGGATGCCATTTTTGCCCAGTGTCTTATTGATAGTGGAGTCATGAACAGTGACCTTTATTGTTGCAAGAGAGCCCTGTAAGTCCTCTGGTTTTGTCCTTGGCTCTTTTGTGACTTCTGGATGAGTAGTTGCTGTGCTTTGGGAGGAATTTTGGAAGGTCGGCCACTTCTGGGAAGGTTCACTACTGTGCAGAGTTTTTCCATTTGGAGATAATGGCTCTCGCTGTGATTCTTTGGAGTCCCAGAGCCTTTGAAATAGCTTTGTAACCCTTCCCAGACTGATGTACTTAAATCACCTTCCTCATCATTTGTGGAATTTCTTTCAACTTTGGTATAGTGTGTTACTGGGTAAGACCTTTTAACCAGTGTTGATTTGATTGAACAGGGTTTGCAGTAGTAATCAGGTCTGGTTGTGTCTAGTCCAGCTGAACCCCATTATGAATGTAGTTTCAAAATAGGCAAATACATTTTCACACATGCCCAGTTGGTATTGGGTATTATCATATAAAAACTGTATTTTTTGTTTATATTTCTGAAACAATTTAGTATGAGATATTATTGGGTATGAGTATGGGGCAAATACTTTTTCACAGCATAGTGTGTGCATTATTATATATATATATATATATATATATATATATATATATATATATATATATATATATATATATATATATATATATATATATATATATGATAATTTCATCTGTAGGCTGTAGAGAGACCTGATTTCAGAGAGAGAGAGAGAGAGAGAGAGAGTGTGTTCGGTGATCTTAAAAAAAGTCCAACAGGTCCTGCAGTCATTTAACTCTTGGCATTTTGGCCTTCTGTAAAAGTAGAACACACGGGGGTTGGGTGTCTCTTTTGGATCTACAATGGCTCCATCATTCTCAAAGGATGTCACACTGTGAATACATCATTCAAGCAGAATGGACCACTGTAAGAGCTTTGACACATATCCCTTGGCCACATTTTAAAAATCTGTCACTGACTCTTTTTATTTAAAAGACAAACTGCAGTAACCTTGAGTAGCAAAAGTATGAGAAAATGAAGTCAAAAACAGAGTTTGGACTACTTCATGTCATCCACGGGAAGATATATTACCTTTGGTTTTAAAAGCAAAGAGCTATACATTCACCATTGTAGGAGTTGAATGCAAAAAGGCCCAGGAGTGTTATATCATATATCAGCATTATATCAGCCATGTACATACCTCGATAGCCTGACTATACCTCTTCACTATGTCAGACATGTTGGGACTTTCATTCTCATTTATAAAGCAATTTGACAATCAGTACTCAAGAACTCTTATGTTCTACACCACAGTCAAAGATAGCAGTAAAGGTGAACCATCTGAGATTAAAAAAAAAAATACATAGCTGTGAAAAAGTGATTTCTTCTGTTTTTGTGTATCTCACACTAAATAGTTTTAGATCTTCAAAAAAAAAAAATATAACATAAAGCAAAGGCAAACTGAGTGTAAACACAAAGTTTTTAAATGATAATTTTATTTACTGAAGCAAAAAAAGTTTCCAATACCAATTGGGCCTGTGTGAAAATGTATTTGTCCCCATAGTTACTAATTCCCCAAATCTATGAAGCTTCATTCATAATGGGGTTCAGCTGAACTAGACACAACCAGGCCCGATTACTACTGCAAACTCTGTTCAATCAAATCAACACTTAAATAGAACTTTTTCAACAGAAGGAAGAGGTCTTCCCAGTAACACACTATGCCAAAATTGAAGGAAATTTCAAAAATGATGAGGAAGAAGGTGACTGAAAGACATCAGTCTGGGAAGGGTTACAAAGCTATGTGACTAGAAAGAACCACAGTGAGAGCCATTATCTCCAAATGGAAAAACTCGGCACAGTAGTGAACCTTCCCAGAAGTGACCGACCTTCCAAAATTCCTCCAAGAGCACAGCAACTACTCATCCAGCAAGTCACAAAAGAGCCAAGGACAACATCAAAGGACCTACAGGCCTCTCTTACATCAATAAAGGTCACTGTTCATGACTCCATTAACAGAAAGACACTGGGCAAAAATTGCATCCATGGAAGAATGCCTTCTGGGAGAAAGGCAAACCTTTTGGGAGAATGTTCTGTGTATTGAGGAGTCGAAAGTGGAACTGTTTGGAAGACAGGAGTCCCGTTACATCTGGCATAAACCAAACACAGATTCCACAAAAAGAACATCACACTGATGGTCAAGCATGGTGGTGGAAGTGTGATGGTTTGGGGATGCTTCGCTGCTTCAGGGCCTTTGCAACTCAAAATAATTCAGGGAAACATGAATTCTTCTCTCTACCAGAAAATCCTAAAGGAGAATGTCTGGTCCTCAGTCCATAAACTGATACTCAAGCGCAACTGGATTATGCAGCAAGACAATGATCCAAAGCATAGGAGTAAATCCCAGTCCTAGAAGTAAGTGAAAGACTGATCTCCAGTTATCAGAAGCGTTTGGTTGCACTTATTGCTGCTAAAGGTGGCACAAGCAGATTTTAAGTTTAAGGGGGCAATTAATTTCTCACGTGTGATCGGTGTTGGACAACTTTTTTTGCTTCAATAAAATAATTAAATAAATACTGTATTGTGTGTTTAGTCAGGTTGCCTTTGTTTTATGTTGTATTCCGTTTGAAGATCTAAAACCATTTTGTATGAGATACTCAATAACTAGGAGAAATCAGGATGGGGCAAATATTTTTTCATAGCACTGTAGCTGTGTTTCTTTTTAACACCATAACCTGTATTGAAATTTTAAAGTGAACCACATTAAATATGTTTAGATGGAAAAATTTGTGACATGTTGAGCTGTTCTGGTGCTAATTTGCTGGTCCGTGCTGTTTTTCAGTATTCTGTGAGAAGTTCGCTGTACAGTGCTCTACAGCAGTGACTCCCATACTGGGGATCATGGGGGAAGGATTTCAAGGGATTGCGAGATGATTTGAAAAATAAAGTTTCAGTATTTTCTGATTACAAAAAATATTTTTCAATATTAAAAGTTAAGATTACAAATCAATATTTTCTGATTTCTAAAGACAGAAGTAATTAGAGTGTTTAAATAAAATAAAAATAAAAAATTTAAATAATATTTCATGACTAAGATATGACATCACCGTGCGGCGACTGCTCGCTAGTTATCACTACAGCTCGCTACTACATGTGGAAACCACAACTGCAAAAATGGATTAATCTGTAATTCGACTTGATGATGTTAAAAATGCACATATAAACTATAGTGACAGGCTGCACTGCCTAGCTAACTCATAACACTCTACTACGGGTATTTTCCATTTACAATTCAATTTCCATGCTACAGTTCATTAAGAATTACAGGTAGAGACTGAAGCGGCACCACAAATGCAATTCGGTCATTAACTGCACCAGGTCCCTTCCTGGTGCATGATGGGACAGCCAAAGTAGTACATCATCAAGTCTTTTTGTTGTATAGTACAATTCTGTGTGAACAAAAGTACTCAAATGTGATGTGAGAGACATTTTCTTACCCGTTGGTAGGCCTGATAGATGACATCATAGAGAAATCCTTGGGGCATTTCACTGGCCCTGTACTTAGTTCGCTCCAGTGAATGGTCCAGGAAGCCTTCGGAGGTGGTGGCAATCACTGTGGACACCAGAGGACGGATGGCCCCAGAAGCCTGTTGGAATAATAGAAATGCCTGTAATGAGTCTCAGATTCTCACAGCACCATCAAAATAAAACTCCAGGCAAGTCAAGTTGGTTTCTACGACATGAACTTGCACTTGAACTACTGTTTGCTACTATTTTTCTTTTCTTTTCCAGGAGATTCCCTTAGGAAGCAGCTTTTGAGAAAGAATTTAGAAATTCACAATTGAAGGATTTAGGCTAAGCACAACGCGATCCCTGTAAATAATGGCACCCATAAGCCAACAAGGAAGCATGCTCCTTATAATTTACTCCATTTTAGCTGATCACCATAAGGAGTGGGTAAGTAGTATGTTTTGTGTAAAGTAATGCTGTTTAAGTTGCTCAGGCTTAATGGATGACTCTGTACTCAATCTGACATTCTTGTATAATCAGGACTAATGGAGAGGTAATGAAGGCCATCTGGCGACAGCCTAAGGTAGAAGAAACAGAGAACTAAAATCAACTAACACTAAAAAGTGATAGCCTTACCAGCATTTTATTCTATAAAGCACACACTCAGACACTCAGATAGCTGTGACCCACAGCAATTATTCTTCTTTCTGAGATCTTTCTGGTCAGTTCTCACTCACCTCATAAAAATGACACAATACTTTGGGACTGTGGTTTGTTTCAGCAAGTCAGTCGAAACATTAATCTCAATGTGCGTGTTGCCAAATTACTGTTTTGGATTTGAGATAAACCAGGACACAAACATCAGCATACTTTTAACATTTTTGCAGCATTATGCTGTAAACAGGGGTCCACAATATGGCAAAAATATTGTATAATAATACTTCCACTTCAGTTCAACTCACTTCAAGTCTTTTTCTTTTACTTCTAGTGTAGTCACTGAATGATTTCACATTGAAATCCGAATAACTAAAGGGTTAGGAACACCCATTGTTTTTCGACCTAATGTCTATCGACCACATCTGTAGCATATATGAGAACACCATGGACAATCATTCCGATACGCTTCTCCAGACTGAGAAAAGAACATTAAATCTGTTTATATAACCTGTTTATAACCGAATCCTAAGGGCAGCTGTTGGGGCAGCCAATAAACTGTTATGTGAAAGATGTATAGGATGTTTTCATGATTTTTTTGGTCAAATGTATTTATACAATAAGCGCGACATATACAGAGTTTCAACTTGAAACCACTGAAAGGCTGTTCCAGTGTTTAAAATTAGGATTAAAACCACCTAAGGAAAAACTGTCATGTCTATCTCATTCTAAAGCCTCAATTATTCGTTTTTCATTTGTTTTTATTTATTTCGTTATATTGTTACATACAGATGGATAACAAGGAAAAGCTAAATAACTTTGTAGAGATAGATAATGAACAGATGCTTCCAGACAGGGGTGCGTGATACGACTGAACAAGTAAAATCCTATAATGCTCTGTGGCAGATACAAAAAAAAAAAAAAAAAAAAAAAAAAAAAAAAAAAAAAGGATCAGGCTCATTTGACTTCAATTTTAAATAAAAAAGAAGAAAGGATTCATTATTGAGGCATGGATGGAGGAGCTTCAGTCACAAAGCCTGCTTGACTGGCTGTATTTCAATAGGAACATTGAATAAAGTAACATCTTTCTTTATTTATGGGCAAGATCATTCAGTAAGGCTGGAAATTGTCAAAAGTGCACATTCAATGACTGTGATTTTCATCCATTAATGTGATGAAGCATTATTGTGATGTACTGAAAAATATACGAGTGATAGATTAGAACAGTATGATGGCCCAGCACCATATTAATACACCTTATATTTGTTCTTCCTTTGTCACCTGTCTGTATTTATTACATTAATTGACAAAACTCAACAACTGCCCCTAGCCTTCCATTATAAATGAGTATTGAGTCAACAGGCTTCCTGGTTTTTCAACAACACAGAAAGAAATGTGTTGGAATGAGATTCTTATAGATGCAGTAGATGGAGATTTGGTAAAAAGTTCTGAAGTGTTCGGTTATCAATAAAATTTCGTATCACGCACATCCTCATTCATAAAAAGCACAAACACTGGTAGATGAAGCCTTACTAAATCAGCTTTGCCTTGTACACTCAGTGGCCACTTTAATAGGACCACATGTACACTTGCTCATACATGCAATTATCCAATCTCGTGGCAGCAGCACAATGCTTTTCTGCACACCATGGCTGTAAAGAATGTATATTTGAGCTTGTACCAGTCTAGCATTTCTCATCGGATTTCTCCCATCAGCGATGTGTTTCTGTCTGCAGAAGTGCTGCGCAGTCTGGATCTTTTTGGTTTGTTTGTTTTTTTGCCGCATTCTGTTTAACCTCTAGAGACTGTTGCGCAGGAAAGTCCCAGATCATCATACTCATACCAACCCATCTGACACCAGTAATTATGCCACAGTCAAATTCACTGAGATGGTTGATATTTGATGTGAACATTAACTGTGATTACATTACAGTGCATCCGGAAAGTATTCACAGCGCCTCACTTTTTCCACATTTTGTTATGTTACAGCCTTATTCCAAAATGGATTAAATTCATTATTTTCCTCAAAATTCTACAAACAATACCCCATAATGACAACATGAAAGAAGTTTGTTTGAAATCTTTGCAAATTTATTAAAAATAAAAAACAAAAAAAGCACATGTATTCACAGCCTTTGCCATGACACTCAAAATTGAGCTCAGGTGCATCATGTTTCCACTGATCATCCTTGAGATGTTTCTACAACTCGATTGGAGTCCACCTGTGGTAAATTCAGTTGATTGGACATGATTTGGAAAGGCACACACCTGTCTATATGAGGTCCCACAGTTAACAATGCACGTCAGAGCACAAACCAAGCCATGAAGTCCAAGGAATTTTCTGTAGACCTCCGAGACAGGATTGTATCGAGGCACAGATCTGGGGAAGGGTACAGAAACATTTGTGCAGCATAGAAGGTCCCAATGAGCACAGTGGCCTTCATCATCCATAAATGGAAGAAGTCTGGAACTAGCAGGACTCTTTCTAGAGCTGGTCTCCCGGCCAAACTGAGCGATCGGGGGAGAAGGGCCTTAGTCAGGGAGATGACCAAAAACCCGATGGTCACTCTGACAGAGCTCCAGCGTGTCTCTGTGGAGAGAGGAGAACCTTCCAGAAGAACAACCATCTCTGCAGCACTCCACCAATCAGGCCTGTATGGTAGAGTGGCCAGATGGAAGCCACTCCTCAGTAAAAGGCACATGACAGCCCACCTGGAGTTTGCCAAAAGGCACCTGAAGGACTCTCAGACTATGATGAAACAAAGATTGAACTCTTTGGCCTAAATGGCAAGTGTCATGTCTGGAGGAAACCAGGTACCATTCATCACCTGGCCAATACCATCCCTACAGTGAAGCATGGTGGTGGCAGCATCATGCTGTGGGGATGTTTTCAGTGGCAGGAACTGGGAGACTAGTCAGGATCAAGGGAAAGATGAATTCAGCAATGTACAGAGACATCTGTGATGAAAACCTGCTCCAGAGTGCTCTGGACCTCAGACTGGGGCGAAGGTTCATCTTCCAACAGGACAATGACCCTAAGCACACAGTCAAGATAACAAAAGGAGTGGCTACAGGACAACTCTGTGAATGTCCTTGAGTGGCCCAGCCAGAGCCCAGACTTGAACCCGATTGAACATCTCTGGAGAGATCTGAAAATGGCTGTGCACCGACGCTGCCCATCCAACCTGATGGAGCTTGAGAGGTCCTGCAAAGAAGAATGGGAGAAACTGCCCAAAAATAGGTGTGCCAAGCTTGTAGCATCATTCTTAAAAAGACTTGAGGCTGTAATTGGTGCCAAAGGTACTTCAACAAAGTATTGAGCAAAGGCTGTGAATACTTATGTACATGTGCATTTTTTTGTTTTTTTAATAAATTTGCAAAGATTTCAAACAAACTTCTTTCATGTTGACATTATGGAGTATTGTCTATAGAATTTTGAGGAAAATAATGAATTTAATCCATTTTGGAATAAGGCTGTAACATAACAAAATGTGGAAAAAGTGAAGTGCTGTGAATACTTTCCGGATGCACTGTATCTGCATGATCTCATGCATTGTGCTGATGCCACATGATTGACAGATTGAATAAGTGCATGAATACAGAGGTGAACAGATGTTCTTATTGAAGTGGCCAGTGAGTGTAACAGTAAATGAGGAGCCACACAGTTGAAAATTTGTGCATGTAGAATGTTCTAACCCCTTGCTCTTTGGCTGCCAGTGTAATTTTGAGTAGAAAGTCCTCCTCTATGAACGGACGCACGGCATCGTGGATGATGACCACCTTTGGTCTGGGAAGCACGGGACCCTCTGCGCTCTCGCTGAATGCCTGAAGACCGTTGAAGATGGATCTATGTCTCGTGGTTCCCCCTTCAACCACTTTCACTTTTGCATGTTGAAACTGATGGATGATTTGCAGCATGAGCTCATGGCTCTCCTTGGCAACTACAACGACGATGCTTTCAACCCACGGGATTCTGTTAGAAGAAAAGAAGAAAATCAAGTGTCCAGCGCTAAAGTGTAACTTCTCAATCACCAGTGATGATGAGTTTTATTAGTCATGTCAATCAATCACTTGTCAATGAATCTACAATCTGGCCTAGAGAGAAATCAGCCTCAGTTTTGCTTCTTCGTACCATTCTGTGTATTTTTCTTATGGCCATTGGTGGTGCTGTTGTGCTCAGATCCTGTACAAAATAATCCAAGTTTTTGGGATGGAGCTGCACTTTTGGCGGGGCTACATGTGCCATAAAAGTTAAGGGTTAGGGTCAGGGTTAGGTGTCGAGGTAATTACATTGCCACTAACCAATGAGACCAGTTATGGGCCGAGCAACCCTTTGGTCTTGTTAAAAGCAAATAATCTGAATGAAACCTTACATTAATGTCTTTTTGAATATTGAAAGACTGGGTGCTTAACCCATATTTAGTAATTCCTTCTTGTGGACCTCAACTGAAAGACTGTAGAAACTACATAACCCAGAATGCATTGCGCTTGTATCAATTACAACAAAACACACACCAGTGCTTTTCGTTTCATAGGCATACTCTTTGAACATGACATGAGACGCCAGCATTAGAAACCTCATCTAGTTGTATGTATCACCGGTTTCACACATGCAGGGCGTTCACTGGATCTGTAAAGCAATTCACTCCACCGCTATGTTCCACTGACAGAGTATGAATGAGAAATAATAGTTTGCGGTTCAGATACCTTTCAAAAGTTTCGATGGTGAAGCTGATGAGTGGTCTGTTGAGAAAAGTGCAGAACTGTTTGGGGGTCGACAGCCCTGTCCTTTCACCGCAACCAGCGGCCGGCAGAACCACAGCCACTGGGAACTCGACGGCGTCGCGCCCCAGCATTCCCTCGCGGTGGTCGGATTCGAATTTCAGGAAAAGCCCCGGATCGCCAGGCCGGCGCTGTCCCCGTCTTTGATTCGAGGCTAGTCCGTTAGCCAGCTCATACAGCCTGCAAAGAAAACTCTAAATAGCGCTAAATAACAAGAACGGACAACACTGACTTCCAAATAACTCTGAACCTCCTAAAATTGTTCACTTCGGAGGCTATGAAATAATGGCTTCTACTGCCTATGTAGTGCACTATAAAGATAGTAGGACTCCATTTGGGATTCAGCCTTTACTTAGACGCCTGCGCTACTTTAGCTTTAGCATGGTATCAGCACTGAAGCTGATTATAACGTTATAGCCTCAGGCCACTGCATTCCATTTTAATGGAATAATAATAATAATAATAATAATAATAATAATAATAATAATAATACGTTCTCTTAGTCCTCAAACCGTGTGTTAGTTGGATAGAGGACTATTAAAGTTACGGTGCTATTAATAATTAAAGGGGCGTAAGTAAGTAAAGCTTTATTTATTAGCTTAAAAATGTTTACAAAGTTCTTTACAGAAGACATAAAAATGTTTTTAAAAAATTTAAAAAAAGAAGAATAATAATAAATTTAAAAAGTACAACAATCAACAAAAGACTAAGCAAAAAGAAATAAGAATAAAACAAATAAAATGATACAATTAAAATCAAGTATGGAAATGAAATGGTTTGAGGAAAGGCCAGAGTGAAGAAGTGTGCTAATTGGCTACAAAGTGGTTATTAACAAAGGGGCATGGCTACATGGGTGGCACAGAGTGGCATAGAGTGGCATCTGCCACCCCAGAGGTCTATTGCTCCTGATAAATCATATAAACTTCCATCCAGCCATCCAGCCATCAATCCATGTTCTATACAACTTATCATACACAGGGTTGCAGGGGAGCAGTGGTGGCTCAGTGGTTGAAGGCTCTGGGTTACTGGTCAGGAGGTCAGGAGTTCAAGCCACCACTGTTGTATAAATGAGATAAATGTAAGTCGTGTCTGCTATAAAAAGTAAATGTAAATATCCAAGGGCACAAAGTGGGGGACACACTGGGCACAGTGCCAACCCATCGCACACACATTCACACACTACAGACAATTTGGAAATGCCAGTCAGTGTTCAGGAAACCCCAAAGCATGGGGTGAACAGGCAAGCTCCGCACACATGGGGCAGAGGCCCCTGACCCTGTAGGTGTGAGGCAAACATACAAACCAGTAAGCCACTGTTACCCCATATAAACTTAATAAATGGTATCATTATGTATGTTTAGGGTATTTGTCTCAAATCTCCTGAGTATCATGAATTATAGAGCAACTGTGAAGCCAACACGGTAATATTATGTGAATAATGATAAGATATAACATGGTGCTTAGTGTGCTCTTGCCCCCATGTTGCCCCCTTTCAAAAACCTGTATGTGAAGGATTCTGTCAGAAATATAACACACTGTGGTCCCATTTTGGATCAGAGCTAATTGAGTTATGAGTGAAAGTCCATAGTTTACTAGTATACACAAACACTACAAGTATTTAGGAAAACATAGCTGGTTAATTCTCAATAACTAGAAGATGTATGAAAATATATAACAAGCCGCGTTCAGATTAATGTATAACAAGTTACGTGTGTATGATCTTGATCTGTTATGCATAGTGACAACAGTTAATGTATTACAAACTGACAGTGTGTGGATGCTGCTTTAAGACATTAAAAGGAAAGGAGACCAAAGAAAACAGACAAAAAAAATGAGGTGTTTCGAAATTATGACCATTTAATACTTTTTCGTCAAAACAGTGAAATTGCCATCATATGAAATAGTGCAATATAATGCCTGCATAAAATTACAAGTATATGAAGGATTAGATGAACCACATGATGAGAACATCAATACAGAATATATTACATCAGTGTATACTTGCTAACAATAACTAAATATCTTGCAGTTACATATGTAAATGCAATATATTTACACACAGAGACTGTATTTAGTTTATTTACACAGCTATATTGTTCTCAAACATGAGATATTCAGAGTCATCTGGCTTTTGATGCATATTGCAGCCAGTGATATGATTTCTCACAGAGAGATGGTCATGGTCAGGTGATATTTTCGATATACTGAAATGCCAATCTCTGGCATAAAGTCGTTATGGATTGTATAGGGAGCACGAGCAGTGATTGTGTGGCACTTTGCTGAAGGCTGAGTTTGGTCTGAAGCCATTTCATCTGGAATAGCCATCAATTTCCATTCAACCTTTTTATCCTTATAATCATTGTCCGCTGCTCCTGAGCTCTCTGCGGTCCTTTTTTCATAGGTAGTCCAGAGTCTTTATTTTTAAAATATTCATTCAGAGCCTCAGGACTCCGACTCATGCCAATTCCCGTTCACCTTGCTATTCCGGTGCTTCCGCTTGCTTTTGGGCTTGTGGATCTGCTGACGTTGAGTGATGCTCTCAGACTTGTTTGCTGATTCATTGTGCTGTTTCAGGTAACGTTTGCACTTGCAGCCAGTCACCACTGTGATCTTGTAGGTCCTGGTGCTGCCATCCTGGCACTGCAGCTGAATGCGTTCGGTGCGGGTCTTGTCATTAACGCAGCGCCAGTCCTGGCTGCCCCGTCGGCTCCTCGGCTTTTTACCATATCCTCCTATCCAGTTGGGGAGCACTTGGGCAGCGAGGCACTCTCCTGCACACACCAGCTCTTTAATGGGATTGATGCTGGTGCACTGGCCGTCCGAGATGTACTTCGTGGAGCGCAGTTCTCTGCAGCCCATTGGACCTGGATCTGGAATTAGACAATGAATAGCATTTTTTTTAGATATTTTATACCAAATGAAGTCCTTCATAATGCAATATTATGAATAGCTGTAGATGAATCACACAATGCCAACAAGCAGTTCCCTATCTGAATAAACATATGCTGTTTATTTTTCCCCTATACACATAAAGTGGTTGCATGCTTATGAACAAAGTTTAATGTATTTATTGCACAATTACACTTTACATCACTACTCCACCTACATGCCTTTCTATAGCATATAATGAAATGGTTACACGCACAGAAGGATGTTGTCTAAACGTCTAATCCGTTGTTGGATCAGCGCCGCTGCTGATACATGAACATTCCTCTACCTTCGGGCTACACCACCTGACAGTGCAACCCAAGCCAAGCTGCTTTCACCAAGCACACACACCTCAGCAACAATGAGCCCCCTTCTCTATGACAGCGAATGATGAATGGAGAGAAGAGGCTTTTTTTCTCCCGGCTTCAGGTAGCAGGGATTCAAGATCAACACGGTTCTGACCGGAGACGTTGTGAGCAACTGAGATGCAGCACCATTCACACAGTCTGACAGGATTCAGTCAGCAGGTATTGTGGTCTGAATTCTCTCATCTTTGCCGGTCAACATGGGTGTGTGCCAAAAGAGTGTGTCATCCATATACACTTATTCACTCTTTCAGAACCTCACTGAGATTGTCATCTTATATCTGACAACATGGGCAAACTTTAAAAGTGGTTGGGGAAACTGAATGAAGGTTGCTTCATAATAACAGGAGGGTTTTTTTTTTTTTTTTTTTTAGTTCATAAGTAACTGTTGGACTCTCTTAACTTCTTATCCCTGATTAATGATGTAGAGCAAATCTTTACTACAATCTAAGTATTTCGGACGAAGAAAAAGTTATTATATATTTTGTTTATTTTGTTATATGTTTTATATATATATATATATATATATATATATATATATATATATATATATATATATATATTATTTATGTGTGTATATATATTCTTTCTCCTTACTGTCTGAGTGAGACCTTAATTATAATAATTATAATAAAGTGTTGGTGTTGTGTATTCCTAATTAAATTAAGCGAAGTAGTTTTTCCTTCCATTCTTTTTACCTTTCTTTTAATCTAAGCACCCTAAAACAGAGGTTCACAAACTCTGCAGCCAGGGACCCCGTCCAAAAAAAAAAAAAATTCCTTGGACCTTTTATAATCATAATCTCATCACAGATTTATTTTATTCCTGTTATGTAACTGTTCAGACATTAGATACACAGGCGAATACGAAGAGTTATTTATTGAAGTCATCCCAAAAGTTACACTGCGTCAAAAAAATGTGGATTCCAAACTGTTTGTATCATATAAACTTCATTTAAATTGAAGTTGACATTGTTTGTATTTGTTTTGCGTTGTTGCACTTATACAACTCCAGTAACCAGCTGGGCGTATAACTAAAATGACTTATACTGACTTAGTCACTGATCATGATCTACACCACTTCAAGGTCAGGAATAGTTTCTTTTCTACTTATGTACCTTAAGGCAGTGGTTCTCAAACTTTCCATAGCCGGGGGCCCCTTTAACTGTAAAATAAATTCCACAGACACCTTCAGTGTAGATTTGTGTCTTGAACATTATAGGGCTTTTTAGTCCTGAATTTTCCTCTGATAGAAGACATTAGGTCTTAGTTGATTTTGGGGCTCGGACCCCTAAATATAATACATTTTACAAAATATAGCCTATATATGTACAATAATACATATTGCAAAAAAAAAGAAGAAGAAATCACGGACCTCCCTAGCCATGCTTTGCCCCCACTTTGAGAACCACTGCCCTAAGGAGTGCGTGAAGAGCGCACTGATGAGACGCGCGTGCACTCACCGGCTCGATCCCGCGCCGCGCTCTCGGACCCCCTGCCTCCACCGCGCGCGCGATTCAGAGCCGCTTCATCCGCGGGTTCTTCTCTGGGATCCTCCGCCATGTGGGGATACACAATCTCCGTAGCGTCGTTCTTTATAGCAGCACTGGTCTTCATCAAAAAGCACAACAAAAACAAGAGGTTGCGTGATTCATCCTTGTGCACGCGCATGGCTCTAGGAAAAAGGAATTCAGCCGCGTGCTTGGACAAGATGCCAGTGATGCTGATGAGAAGGAGGAGGATGACGATGATGAAGCTGCAGTCCGACTGGAGTTGACCGTTTCCCCGGCATGTCTTGGACTTTATATACCCGACGGCTCAGGTGAATAACGGGTCGACGTATTGCGCGCGCAGCCACGCCCACTCGGATTCCGGCGCTCCTCGCGCTGAGGTGAATCCAGGCCACGCCCTAAACCGAAATGCAGAGGACGTCTAAACAAAACGCCACCATAAGATACCTACCGTGCGCGGTTTTGGACGCGTCCGTAACATCTGGCCTGATGTGACTGGGTTATTTGACGTAATCGGTAAAAACTAGGTCATGTATGGGAGCAGCAAATTGTGGCGTAAAATAAAATCACGGCGCATATAAACACACTTCAGATATCCTGCATATCTGGGGGTTATTTTACCTTACTCTCCAATTAGCATTATGGTATTGTACTGAAGTACTAAACTACTAAACACCAGTGCTTCTCTCTTGGGTGGCACCCTTAAGGGGACCTCTTTTGTCTTTTTAGTATGTAATTTTCTCCTGGGATGGATAGTGGTAGTGCATGGTGCCTTGTAATTATCAGGATCCAGATGTGCAAAGCTGCTAGAGAAATATCCCAGAAGACTTTAGCTGTAATTGCAGCCAAAGGTGGTTTTACTTACTGTACTGACCCAGTACACAGGTTCCTAACCCTGGCCCTGCACATTTTAGTGGTTTCCAACCTCGAATACACATTATTAATATCAGCAAGTTCTCTACCTGAGTTGTCATGGGTGTGGGGTTTTTTTGTAACCAAATGTAGGTTAATATTTGTGCAATTAATTAACCTTTGTGTCACAATTAAAATATTTTTGCATTCTGAAATGTTAGGCATGTTGTATAAATCAAAAGATAAAATTCCCAACAACACTCTTAAAAATAAAGGTTCTTCAATGGTTCTTTACAGCACCATAGGTTCTGCAAAGAACCCTATACATTTTTCATAGTATAGGGTTCTTGAGTTGAGCTATATGGTTCTTTGGACATGAAAGAAGTTCTTTATGTTTCCTTATTGGTTCCTCAGGGCAGTTTATTGGTTCTTAACATCCTTAACAGGTTAAAGTGAACCCTTTAAGGTTCTCCTGGCATCACTCTTTTAAGAACCTTAATTTGGTTCCTTAAAGCACTAACTAAGTTTTTTTATTATTATTATTATTATTATTATTATTATTATTATTATTATTATTATTATCATTATCATTATTATTATTATTATTATTTATTTATTTCTATTTTTTTTTTTTTTTTAGTGAATTTATGATAAAATGGTTCCTTGTGGCACTGCTGTGAAGAATCATTTCTGGGTTATTTAAAGCACAAGTAAATAGATGGTTCTCTTAGGAACTTGAGAGTAAATTGTTCTTTGTGTAACTTAAAAGGGTTCCCCTATGGCATCAGGCTGAAAAACACATTTTTGGAACTTTTATATTTAAGAGTGGAAGTCCATTTTAATTCCAGGTGTTAGCACGGAAAAGTTCAAGGGGGTGAATACGTATGCAAGCTATTGTAGATTGGAATGAGCTTTAAAAGTTCATTACATTCAGTTTTCCAGAGAAAGGATCCATACTAAATTTACACAAGTAGTCCTAGTGACAAGCAACTTCCTTCTTTCATTCATTCATTCATCATCAGTAAGTGCTTTATCAGGGTTGACGGGGATCCGGAGCCCATCCGGAAACACTGGGTCTGAGGCGGTAATACACCCTGAATGGGATGTCAGTACATCACAAGTCTATGTACTAAGACAGTTTTTAAAAAAAAAAAAAAAAAAACAATTAAGTGGATGTGCAGGGTAAAGCACAATTGAGAATGGATCTTTGCCAACTCCTTAAAATAGATGTAGAACAAATTGTACACCTTATTGAAATATACAGAAGCTCCCCTCAATGTGAATTTTGCCTTTTCAAGTGAAAGAGAATGCAGTAGCTCACCCACCCACTGCCGGTCTGACTTCCAGTCCAAAAGAACAAGCCTCCTGGCTAAATGCGACCTGAGAGCACGTACATCTCTGTGGATTACTTAAAGAATGTTGGCTTACAACACACCAGGAAGCACTATTAAGGGATTAGGAGAAATATGTACATTATATCGTTCAGGAAAACTGTTAACACGGAGCTCAGTAAAGGCACTAACATAGCACATTTACTTAAATCCAAAGCAACTTACACGTGTGGCAGCTTTTAATCGAGCTTACAGTTATAAAAGTGCTGCAAGACTCAAATGATAAAACAGAAAAGCTTTCGTTACCTAGTGCACTAGTTTGGAAGTCCACTGTTTTATAAACATGAAAAATATGGATGTTTTCGTGACATGATCTGAATCTTCAGTGGACTGAGTTTGTATGGAGAATTGAGCGAGGCATGACATTAGCTAGCCTCCAAGCATGCCATGAAGCTAAAGGTGATTCCTTAAGAGTGAAGTAAAATTCACTGCTAAAACTATATTTTGACACTAAGGCTCATGTACAATGCTGTCTGAGTAAATCTAAGTAGTAGATGAATGATCAAGAAAAGGGTGTGCACTGTCTATGAGTCTTTAATCCACCTGCATTTAGTAAAGCACTTATTTAGAGTCCCATTAGAGCTTAGAGCTTTCCAGGTATTAAATCCTAAAATTGAAGTCCTAAAGATTTAGGTATATGATGGAACTCTTGTTTAATACTTTGTTTCTGTATATCATTGTCATAATGTGCCTTTTAAACCTTTGACACCAGGAGTAATTCAACTTTAATAAAACGGCAAGTGATACATTGAAGACTGTATTATTTCAGTAATATTCGGTAATTTTCAATGCCAAAATCTTTTGATCCACAATCCATGAGCTCATTTAAAATATTATATTAGAAAAGCTGAGTAATTCAAAGATGCAAGTGAATATGAGAACTGTGTGCACTGTCTATGCATTCAAATAAAGCCTTCCATGTCCTATCATTTAAAATATTTACGCATTCATTTAAAATTTATTCTACATTTAATTATCATTCTGTGCCTCTTTTTTTTTTTTTTTAAACTCATGCAACTGCTAAGCAACTCCAGGTGTTCAGAAATCTCTGACTGGCACTGTATCTGCAATGATGAACAGGATAACACGGGAACTCCTAATATAGTTCATGCCCTACCTACAGTATAACAGACTCCATCACATTCTCTTGTAATGCCATATTCAGATCCTTTTCCCAGAGTGACCATGAAGACTCAGTAGAAACCGTTTTGCTTATTTTTAATAAGTTTTGAAATTGCTCCCTTTAACAAGACACTTCAAGAGCAAGAAGAGGAACTCAGACATATTGCTCAGGTCTGAGTAATATAAAAGTCTAATATAAAAGTAACACAAGATTTGGGAAAGTTTAAAAACTTTCCTGGAGCTCCTCAAAAGTGGCAAACTTTCCACTGATAAATGTCTGACATCTTAGACAGGCCAAGGTCTTTCCGGTGTCCAAAGAACTTTTTAAAGACGGAGAAAATACGAAATTCAGGGCAATAGGAGCTAAAAACGGAAATATGTCTGAGATTAAGAAGTAAACTTATTTGAGACCAGATTTTCAATGAATGACTAACAGCTGGACTGTCAGAAACTTTCTGCAGGGTAAAAGGGACACGCAAGTGAAAAGAAACAGGCTTAATGGAAGTAGCCTCAGTTTGGACTCTGCTTAGCACGCCCTGTGTGTTCCTCTGCATACACAGCATGACCAATCTAATAATCCTATAGTATTAGCAGCCCAAGTTTAGGTTAAAAAAAATCATCAGCAAGGAGTGTACGTTCAATGCAATGTGGCTTCTTTGGCGTTTAGGCATTCTCATGAAGAACACACTGTGGCTGCTTTGCATTTGTTTTGATTTTCCTGAAGGTCAAAATGAATGAAAAATAAATAAATAAATCAACACAATGTGTGAGGTCCAGCATGGACTTATTTCCTTGAAGAACATTTTAGAGGGCGAACTTCTCACAAGAACATGTTCAACTCATTTGACAGTAAGGATGCATCTGAGTCAAATTTAGCTGGATTGTTCAGTATATGATGTATGATTGTGGGCATGTTTTTCCATTTTTTAATAGCGATTCACTATATACTCACTGGAGCACAGATGATAGCACAGTAAATGGACAACAGTTGGTTTTGAGAGAATGATAGGACAGAGGAAATGAATATAGAAACATCGGTATTGGGGTACAATCTACAGATGTGGATAAATTTGTTGGTACCCTTCCACGAAAAAAGAAGAACCCACAATTTTCTCTGGAATAACTTAAATCTGAGAAAAGTAATTAGCATCCATCGTTGTTTATTCCATATTTAATCAAAATCAGACTTTACGTTATTAAAATACAGAATATTTTACTTAATTAAACAAATGAAAATGGCATGGACAAAATTGATGGTACCCTTAATGTAATATTTTTTTGTACAACCTTTAGAGGCAATCACTGCAAACAAGCGATTTCTGTCGCTCTCAGTGAGACTTCTGCACTTGTCAACAGGTAGTTTGGCCCACTCTTCCTGAGCAAACTGCTCCACTTGTCTCCGGTTTGAAGGGTGCCTTCTCCAGACTGCATGTTTCAGCTCTTTCCAAAGATGTTCGATTGGGATTCAAATCAGGGCTCATAGAAGGCCACTCTAAATCAGTCCAATGTTTTGTTCTTAGCCATTCTTGGGTGCTTTTAGCCGTGTGTTTTGGTTCATTTTCCTGTCGTCGGACCCATGACCTGCAACTGAGACAGAGCTTTCGAACACCATGTAGTAGGTTTTGCTCCAGAATTTCTTGATAGTCTTGAGATTTCATTGGGTCCTGCAGAGATTCAAGGTACCCCATGCCAGATGCAGCAAAGCAGCCTCAAAACATAACCGAGCCTCCTCCATGTTTCACAGTAGGTATGGTGTTCTTTTCTTTGAAAGCTTCATTTTTCAGTGTGTGGACACAGAGCTGATGTGACTTCCCAGAAAGCTCCAGTTTTGTCTCATCTGTTCAAAGGACATTTTCCAGAAGCATTGAGGCTTGTCAATATGCATCTTAGCAAATTCCAGTTTTCCTTTTTTATGTTTTTCTTTCAACAGTGGAGTCCTCCTGGGTCTTCTGCCATTGAGCCCACTGTTGCTCAGAAAGCGACAGAGGGTGCGATCAGAAACTGATGTGCCTTCACCTTGGAGTTCAGCTTGTATCTCTTTGGAAGTTTTCCTTGGCTCTTTGTCTACCATACGCACTATCCTTCTGTTCAATCTGGGGTTGATTTTCCTCTTGCAAACGTGTCCAGGGAGGTTGGCTACAGTCCCATGGACCTTAAACTTCTTAATAATATTTGCAACTGTAGAACATCAAGCAGCTTGGAGATGGTCTTATAGCCTTTACCTTTAACATGTTTGTCTATAATTGTCTTTCTGATCTCCTCAGACAACTCTCTCCTTTGCTTTTTCTCATCCATGTTAAGTCTGGTACACACGATAATACCAACCAACACCGTGTCTACTTTTCTCCATTTAAATAGGCTGAACGACTGATTACTAGATTGAAGACTAATTTAAGAAAAAAGTTGGTTTGAAATATCATTATTTATATCATCCCATTATTTATCATCTTTTCTAGAGGTAACAACAAATTTATCCAGGCCATTTTGGAATGTCTTTGTATTATAAGCAATCGTTTATTCCTTTTCACGTTATTTGCTTTACTCTGTAACATACCAAAGGCATGCAGGTATAAATAATGCTTTTTAATTTATTTAATCACTTTTAAGGAGGAATAAAGCACTGTTTCAATGAACTGTAAGGGTACCAACAAATTTGTCCACATCTGTATATATTGTGTACTGTATATCATCATCTTTATAAGAGTGGGGGCGATCAACTAGTATTTGAGGGGAATGTGCACCCTCTTGTGGCAATAAAATCTCATTGTGAATGAATCCCTGAGTACCTCAAAAACAAACCGCAGTAATATTGTGTAAACTGTAAATATGTAACTGACTACGAAGACATTATTCATAATGAACAGATAATGTGATCTAAACAAATACTGATAAAGGTTAGGAGGTGCACTTGTTTTTTGAAAAGCTTGCCAAAAAGGTTCACAGAATAACAAAAATTATGTGAGCGGGAGGTTTTTATGTTCGTGTGGGTGCCAGGGAGTCAAGTACCGTGGATATACAGCATCCATTCATTCATCCTTGGTAACTGCCTGGTCAGGATTATTGTGGTTTAAAGGCAGCTGCTAGTTTGTTTATATTTAGGAAAACATGGAAACAACTAAATTTGCACACATCTGTAGACGAGAGCAAGTATGGACTCGAGTGATGTAGCTGAGGTCGAGGAACTGTCAGAGCCAGAATTCACACACCATGCTGACAGTGCTTCTGGGATTTTTTCCAGTGTTTTCCAGTGTTTTCCAGTGTTTCCTGGGGGACATAGACACCCCTCTCCCTCTCAGGCCATGCCCACTTCAAGTTTAAATAATAAAAAAAAAACAAATGCAAATACATCTGGAGCACAAACAGATAAAGATACAGCCGCAGATACAAATATTTTGAGCACAATACAGATTCAGATTCCGATACTGATTCAATTACGGATACAGAAACCTGTATTTGGAGCATTGAATAGATACAGGTTTTTTTTTGTGATTGTTGCAGCCAAAAATGCTTGATTTTGCTGCTGCTTTTAAAAAAATTTGCGATGTCATTTGCTGATTTTTTTTTGTGCTTTTTTTGCATAAATTTTTTAAATGACATGAAAATGTTTTAAATGGCTTTTCGCAGTGATGTTTGTTGGTAAATGAGACCTTTTAGCTGTACTCATGTTTGACAAACATGAATCGAAAAGGACTTTGACTAAATGCGTGTTGTGATGATGTCACATGACACATCTTGGCCCAAATCTGTGGAAAATCTTCTGTATTTTTAAAAAGAGCAATATCCTGCGAATACTGCAGCGTTCGATTGAGTCGCAAAATCCTGGAGGGACCGGATAGTGGCGTTATTCTTATTCAGGTTCAACTCTGAGTTTAATGGTCCACTTACCCAGCAGCAATTTCAGCCTTAATAGTCAAGTTACTCACGCTAGAATGTCTCATTGTGAACACACTCAACATTGTTACCATGTGCATGGTGTGTCTTGGCAACAGGTTGGCGGAGTGAGACATGGAGTCACGCAGCCAGGTAGCATTCAATCTTCTTTTAATAACCTATACTTTTTTTAAGTCAAAATGTTTTTAAAGTTCATTTTCATTTGGCATGTCAGCTTCATATTTTGCAGGAAAACAGTGACCCACTGCACAGCTTAAAACGTGTCCATGTCAGCGAACTTTATCTTGCAAGAAGGTAATACTTCTGTCAGATGTGTATGTTTTTGAAAACCATGACAGTATACACTCTTTAAAAAAATAAAATAAATAATAATTTAAAAAAAAAAACACGTTTACAATCTAGTACACTGAAAGCGTAAAGTCATATAAAGAGACATAGAAATGATTCCAAGTAGAAATGTTAACCAGCAAGACCACCCTGGAGAAACCCTGATTTCTAAGGTCATGACTAGGTTCAACATTGAACATCAGTGGAATATTAGCTTCAACTTTGTAATATTGTTTTATTCCTCTCGCAGGCAGCTCACAGATGTTCCAGATTTGTCTAGATTCACCCAACTGAGATACATCTGGCTTAATAATAACAGGGTGGGGTTCGTGATATTCGTAATGTCAATAATTCAGTTGAACTAATAGAATTAGATTCCACACAACACATGTCATGTTTTTGTATAATTATATTTTTCCTGAAGGGCATTCAAATCTAATTTCTCTCTTCCCAGATCAGGCTCATTCATGGACCTGTGTTTCACTGCTGTTTAGCAGAGCTGTACCTCCAAAACAATGAGATTAGCTCAATCACAGGTATTTCTCAAGCATAACATTATACACGTGAATGCCCTGGTTCCCTGCTTTGATCCTAAGCTCAGTTAGGTATCCGTGTTGAATTTTGCATGTTTTTCGCATGTCTTGGGGTTTCTCCAGGTGTTTCAGTTTCTTCCTACTATCCAAAAACAGAGAGCTAGGTGGATTGGCTACACTAAGTTGCCCCTAGGTGTGAGTGAATGGTGTATTGCCGTACAGGGTGTATTTCCGCCTCTTGCCCAGTGTTCCCGGGATTCCAGATCCATGACAACCAGGATCTAAGTGCTAACTGAGAAGGAATTAATGTTTCTGGTAGCATCATCATTTCACACAGAATACTTTTTAGCAATACATGAAAATGTGCATTAATATGATATTTTTATTATGTACATTCTTTACTGTAGTCCATCTGATGATAATGTGTCAGCTCTCCTCTAACCCATCTATAATGTTAAAGGCCCATCATAGGATCAGCTCATTATTTTGGTGGTGGATCATTTTTTAGCACGGCAGCAGCAATGACATTTATGAGTGTATATGGCATAGCAGTGTTACTGTGTTTGCTAGTTTTTTAAAATATTTTTTTACTTTGTACACATACTGGCTATCTTCCTAGCAGGTCCATCCTTGTTGGTCATTTTCTAAGTGCACAATCAGAGATTAAGCTGATCGTTTCCTCAACACAGTCTGTGGTAGTGTGTTAATTAGGGTGACCATATTCTGGTTTTCTGAAAGAGCACGTTTGTTGTTGTTGTTATTGTTGTTTGTTTGTGTGGTGGTGGTGGGGGCTGGGGGGGGGGGGGGGGGTCGGGGTCCTTAATAGTGTTCAAAACAGAGTTATTGTTGAATACAGACTTTAATACACTGAAAAAGACACACTATTAGCATCACTTAAATATATATAAAATTGATTTCACTCTGCCAACGTTTTACATTTTTTCCTATTTTTTTTTAATGTCATGGAATAAAATTAAATATTAGAGGCCAGGAGTGAACCTTCTGCCATCATTTACACATTTGAATGACCATGTAATACGAAGCAGTGTGATACCATGAAATTAAAAATGACCTAATATGGCCATGGGCATAATTTCGACTCAGGACCTTCACTCGTCCTCTGAGAGTAGGCTAATGGTTGAGAGGCAGGAATATGGCAAATAGTTATGGCATATAGAATATGGCAAATAATAATAGCAAAAAGAAACGCAAATTTGCGCACACATGATTCAGTATTAGACCATAAACGCATCACAATGAAACTAAATTCTCAAATTTAGAAATGCCGGCCGGACGCTTTTTTAAGGTCCTAAAAAGAGTATATGTCCGAGAAAAAGAGGACGTATGGTCACCCTACTGTTAATCTTCAATTAGCCAATGATCTGTTGGTTTCTGACCACAGCACTGCTACTAGCCAGATATTTGTGGTTGTTTCCCAACCCAACCGTGACACTGATGTCTTTAAAAATCTGAGCAACACTGCCAAATCTGGTACACTGAATCCAGTGCCACACACACACTGTCATGTCAGGGTCACTGCTGAATTGAGAGTGATTCACCACCCATATAATATCTGGTAAGCAGTGGTCCAATGATGGTGATTTTCCATTGATCATTTATAAAGGGAGTAGAGTGGGATTGACACACTCTGTGTAGAAATAGCTTAGCTAGATTCAGCAACTATACACCTATAAAGAGCAGATAAAATGAGCTTGACTACGGACTAAGCTAAATGTACCTAAAAAACTAGCAAGTAATAAAGTCTGCCTGTCTGTCCGTCTGTCTTATGTGTGCACCTACAGGGGCTCTGAGGCACTTGAGGTGTCTGCGAGTGCTGCAGCTTCACAATAACCACCTGTTTAATCTGGAGGAAACCGTGGCTGAACTGAGAAACATGCAGCAACTCCAAACACTCAGTGAGTCCCCATAAACTTGACACAAAATTGATCCAAGCTACATGTTTCCTACATAACTAGTCTCCAAGTTATTTTCAAAAGGATTTTTTTAGTTTTTAGTTAACATTTTGGGGCAGCACAGTGGTGCAGCAGGTAGTGTTACTGCCTCACAGCTCCAGGGTCCCTGGTTCAATCTTGAGCTCGGGTTTCACAATGTTCTCTTTGTGGGTTTAGTCTGGGTTCTCTGGTTTCCTCACTAGAACATGCCAGTAGGTGGACTGCCTATGTTAAACCGCCCCTAGGTGTAAATGAGAGTGAGAATGTGTGTTATGAATGGCTCCCTATCCTATAAATGAATAAACATTTTGTATGCAACCACTCCTAAAATCTACATAAATTAAGTGATGAGTAATATTACAATGTTGCAACATTTCAGATTTGTTCCTGAATCCCTTTACACAAGACCCCCTGTATTGGGAATACACAGTCCATCGCTTGCCCTCTGTTCAATTATTAGACAGAAAAGGTAATTGAGTACTGACTTTTCAGCTACACTATATGGCCAAAAGTATGTGGACACCTGAACATCACATTCATATGTAGTTCTTCCACAAACTGTTGCAAGCACACAATTGTAAAGGATGTCTTTGTATGCTGTAGCATTACAATTTCCCTTCACGGGAGCGAAGAGGCCCAAACCTGTTCCAGCACAACAATGCCCCTATGCACAAAGCGAGCTCCATGAAGGCATGGTGTGCCAAGGCTGGAGTGGAAGAACTGGAGTGTCGCACACAGAGCCCTGACCTCAACCCCATTTAACACCTTTGGGATGAACTGGAATGTTGACTGACCCCCAGGCCTCCTCACCAAACATCAGCACCTGACCTCACTAATGCTCTTGAGGCTGAATGAACACAAAACCCCACAGCCACACTCCAAATTCTAATGGAAAGCCTTCCCAGAAGAGTGGAGGTTATTATATCAAAATCTGGAACGGGATGTTCAACAAGCACATGGGTATGGTTGGTCAGGCGTCCACATACTTTTGGCCATATTGCATACATCATGTTTAGGAATTGTTTTAATAACTATTTGACCAGCTGGTGAGTGAACGATGTAATCCATTGATAGAGGTGAGACAGGAGGACAGGAGACATGCCTTTAAACTCTTCAGTCCTGAGCGACAGACAATTCATGACAGACTTGCCTTCGGCAGACGAGCACTGACGGAAAAGAAAATGACTCAAGACGCACAACGAGGTATTAAAACTGTACTGAAACACTACAGAATAAAATAAATAAATAACACGTAGCATATCCATCACAAAGTGTGAATATGACTGTATGTGTATAGTCAACTCCAGAATTATTGGCACCTTTCATGAAAATTGTTGCCTGACACAATTGTACCAGGAACACAAACTACTGTGTTAGTGTAAGTATTGCGCTGAGAATAATCCATCATCCAAATAAGATGTATAATACTAGCACTGTTATAGTATTCTCCCTCCACTTACAGATGGGGTTTAGGCTAACAAATCAGTAATTATATAAAAAGTGCATCTCTCTTGTAGGCCAGTAATACGGCTGGCTCCATTTTTTCCTGTTGCCATTTACCCCCTGTAGCTTTTAAAAATGAACCATTCTTTAAAATTTTCACTGAATCTATCAAAACATGCATTTAACTGTTTAAAAATAAATGTGTTAACCAATATCAGGCAATATACATTTTCTGTGCAACCTTTTACTGTTAAATAAGCAACAGGGTTGCATTTATTAGCGTAGAATGATCAAATACACCAAACTTGAGTCGAGTAATATCCAGGCCAATGGCGAGAGGACATTAGGAACATTCTATTGATTTACTTACAATGGATATTTTTAAACTGAATAATTTAATTTCAGTCTATAAGTTGGTTAACAAGGACGTACGTGCAAGGTGACCAATCAGTAAATATCACAGTATCATTGAAAATAATGAAAAAAGAGAGACAGACTTTCGACCATGATCTTCAGGAAATCTGGATGACTCGCCTTCCTGTTCAAAATGTAACTTGTGAAAATGTTCAGGTAAAAGGTTGAACGATGTAAAATGTAAATTTTTCATAACCTACAATGCATGAGTTATGAAAAATTACATTTCAAGCACGTGATGTTAAATAGATTCATGCAACGTTTCAATGAAGTGCTATCATGAGCTGGAACAGGCAAAAATGGGCTATAGCTAGGTTTTGTTCTTGGATATATAACTGAAATATGTACATTGTGTGTTGTTGTGAAGGACATTTGACCCATATTTTAAAATGTGTTTGAGCTTTACTTTATGAATGTAATTATAAATGTAATATCAGTGGGACATAAATGGCACCTCAGTGACTGAATCACCTTTGAATAAAACAGCATTAGTCCCATAATGCTACACTGTCCTGAGACTTCCACCGTATACATGACCGTGAATGCGTTTGGTTCAAATGTTTATTAACATTGAAAAATACAGGTTGTATCTGCCTCATATCAAATCGCAATATTACGGACATGGACACTGACGTGACTAAAGTCATATTTTACTGTATACTGTGCGATTGTCTGTAACTGAAGTAATGTTCATGTATCCTTTCCTGATGCACTTAACTCCTTTGCCATTTACTCCAGGTCAGTGGAGCTCCAAAACAAAGCGCACAAAGTAAGTACATCTATGGCAAAGACATGAAGGGGAGGTCTCCACCCTGAACACACAATATGAAACATTTGAATATTTTTATAGGGAATTATTTGTGATGATTGATTCTGGTGCTAATTTGTTGTTTGGTGCTGTATTTTCATTATTCCCTGTAGGAGTTAATATTGTGTGTGATTCTGATGTCACAAGGGAACATTACTAGCACAGTTACACTGGTGAGAAGGGGAAAAATAAATAAATAAATAATAAAAATATCAACACACTCAGATATAAGGGATAACAGTCAGGTGTTGGCTCTGAGAAGCACAAGAGCTTCTTTTCTCACTCACCATATTAATGGGAAATCCAATGGAGATGTAGTGGAGACAGCAAATGCTGGACTCAAAGATGCAGAATGCAATGGAGAAGAATTGTGCAGAGACTCAGGTCGGTTACTTAGTGATCTAAGAGAGAGCATACAGATGAGGTGATACAGCTGGACAGACTAAGGGAGTAAAGCGCTGCTGCACCATTCTCTTTATGCAGAGATAAAGCAAGGTATTTTGGTATTTTCAGATGCCCATTTGATGAGATCGAGGACCTCTGTGAGCGCAGGGCCATGCAGAGCTCCATCATGCAGTTCTCTATTCTGGACTGGAGCAGCGTGAGAAGAGCTCAGCAGCAACCCCTGGAGGAGCAGAGTTCAATTGCAGCCAAGATCCTTACTGTCAAATTCAGATAATACACACGACTTCCAAGTGTGGTTTCTTTACCTCCATCTTAAACCTAGTAAATGCAAATAAGCAGTTTTAATTCATTATTCAGGTGTGTGACCTGTTTCCCTGCATCTTAGTTATGGGAAGTTGGCACACTAAATTTTAACATTCAAATATGTGACTCCATTTCAAATGGACTTTATTTCTTATGAGGTTCCTGAAAAAGCAGACACCAACTCAGACTGACGTGTTCTTAAGTCTGCTGTAGACTGTATTAATGATTTTCATCCAAAATCACAACTACAGACTTGCCAACATCATTTAAGGCATAGGCTTCAACATCTTTATCCTCTATGCAACATCACATAGCAACATAAGGTTTAACTTAAGACTTACGGTCATAAATATATACTCTCTATACCAAATCTAATTCTGATACATGATCACATAATGCTAGCTATAAAAGAACAAATAGTACAGTAAAATGTGTCGCATGTTGAAGGAAAGCCTGTGCATGTGTTGAAAGCTCTGTTAGCTTTTCCATCAGATCTCATTCTCCAAAAACTCCTCCTCTGACAGAAACCTTCAGAAGGTCCCCAGATTTTGGACGCCGTGGACGTCAGAGTGTTCTGGCTGAGGCAGGGTGTGACGGCGATTAATGGAAATGATTCAGGGCTAAATGTCGCCTGTGTTTAACCCGCATGACTCAGTCTGAAGTTATCTGAATGGGGTCGGTGCTCTTGGTTTCTATTTGAACATCTGATGTGCTGCTAACTTCACTCTGCTCGAGAGAAAGATTTTCCATGCTGCTACTCGTCTCTTCCAGTGCTTTCTTCTCCTCGGATTCTGTAGAAAATAGAAGCCCAGATCATCATCATCATCATCATCATCATCATCATAATAATAATAATAATAATAATAATAATAATAATGGCTGGCACTTGTACTGGAGTCGTATGCTTTTCATATAGATTTTTTATAATGTGACAGCAAAAGTACTGGCAGGGCTCTGCCTTGAAGTGGTTAAATCAAAAGGAACATATTAAAAGCCACAGGCGGAGAATACCTTTGGCCTGTTTCTCTAGTCGCTTGGCTGATTCAGCCTCATGCTTCTGCCTCTGCTCCTGGAGTTTCTTGCAGATCTTCTTGTGGGTGAACCAGTGCAGCTTCTGGCAATCTTGGTTACAGTAAATAACCTTAGATACATCAGTGACACATTATTAGCCATATTTGTGTATATACACACATAAAAAAAAATTTAAACACTACACTATTATCACAAAACAAAATCTGACAACACAACATTATAACAATCAAATCTAAACCATACAATAGAATTTAGGAAAACAACAGTAGAAATGTTTCCTTACAGGAGTTACTGGACTATCAAATTGTTAATAACAGAATAAAGTTAAGCTTAAGGTGTGCCTGATGACTTTCTGGAGGGTTTAAATAAGAGGTGTGTTTAAAATTCAATTCCCATTGAAGTGCATTAAATGCTGCTGCTGTTTAAAGTGCATTTAAACAAATGAGACAAAAAGCGATCACGCCCACATCTTAAAAGCTTTACATGATTTACAAAGATAAGACCTTATTACTATCGTGACGTATCCAACACGTTTAATAATGAAGAAAAATAACGGCCAACTACTTCTCAACCCCCACAGCTAGATGTGCTGCAGCTTAACAATCATTCATGTATTTCAGATCAATACATCAGTTCCTGTTGCAGTTTTTCTGTACGGGAGTAGAAACCGAATTTCCACCTTGTCTAATCACGTGAGAAAACATTTCCTTTGTTGTTTCTTTCAATTTTCTCGCGTTGTTGGGGGTGTGGTATGTGTTGTGGAAGTTTTGTAGTTTTATGTCTCTCTTGGTCACCTTAATTTAGACCCATAATATGATAAAATGTTAATTTTGTCTCCAGCAGCTTATTTCTCACCACATGACACTGATAAAAATTATTTTAAATAATGGAATTTACAGAATGACATTATATAATTTTTTTCCCTTACCCAACAAGCAGGAAAACGTGTTGTCAATGTTTGTAAAATCTTCTTGACAACTGCCTAGACTATCTAACATCTCAGAGTGCTACACTTTTTCCACATTAAATGCCCAAGCTGAAAACCTGCCTTCTGACACCAATACTCAACATGGATTGAGCAGAAGGAACAATAGTGTTACCATTTTGCAGATGGAGCACCTCTTCTCTGCCCCCTTCTCCCCACACGTGGTGCAGAACTCAGCATCCATGAAGCCCACCTGTCCTGTGATGGCTTGGGTGAGCACTGACAACGCTGTGGGGTCATTGCCCTGGGGGAAAAATAGTGTAAAAATACTTTTTGTTTTTTTTGTTTATTATTATTATTATTTTACTGCACCCCATCTACTGTAGTGTTGCATCAAAACACAACATGCACCACTTTAAACTGTCTCTCCATAGAGGTAGGGAAAGAATTTTTTTAAAATCACAAGCTGTTTATTTTATATGCATATATCCCACATCATTCCATTTGCTTTTGTTTCAATTGTATGAAAGGTCCATATGGTTAAATATAACATATTGAGGGAGAAAAACAGTGAATTAGAATAACAGTCTGCAATTCAATTTCAAGCTATTCTCAGAAGCAGAATCATCGCTATTACTTACTATTTCCACAGGAGCTATACTTCTGACAAGCTGCTGGAGTAAAGTAGCGTCGCAGTAAGGAAATTTCCGGATGCATTCCCGAATAAATTTTTCCTGGAACACCGGGAAGCAGTCACTGTCTCGTCCCTTTAGTAGACTGAAAAGAAAAAGATATGTTTAAAGAGAGGTTTATGAAACCTTTTCCACTGGCAAGGTGCAGTTCAGTTCCAAGGACATCTGAGCATTAATTCTGTCACCATGGCAACTCAAGCAAGACATGACCATTAGTCACAGAGGTATAGACAGTGTGCTAAAAATTATCGTCAGAAACAATAAAATAAACCAAAGTAGCCATTTTAATGCTATGAACTGATTCTGAAGGATGTAAATGTGTATATTACATATAAATAAATACTTTTCACACCATTCATTAGTAAACTACCAATTATATAATGTAACGGTTCAACTGCAAAGCTGGTGGAAACGTGAGCTGGGTCTTAAAACAGTTCACTGTTCAACATCAGCACTGCGCCATTATCATTGTTGAGGTACAATCAGATTTCCACAATTCTGTGGTCAATACTTAGAGCTAAAATAACAAATCAGCACCCATTTTGTCAAGATCCAAGATCAACGATCAGTGACCAACGCATTTTGTTTACTGGCGTCAGTATAGCCCTAAAGCAACTAAAATATTGTACCTCTTGAGGAGGCCGTCCAGTTTATCCTCCCGGTCTTTGAGGAAAGAGCCACATTTCTGCAGGACACAACTGATGTAGTGCATCTTCATGGCCAGCACCTCGTTCATGTCCTGCTGCTTTACGCACTTCTCGCAGATCAGCTCCATCACTTTACGACATTTCTCAAGAGCCTCTGCATCCATGAGTAGAGGATTTTCCTTCACCAGCATCACCATCTGAAGGAGGAGGAAAGCATGTTTAAGACAAGACCTTGGCAGTCACGTCAACCAGTGCAAAAACAGCTTTCAATAAACTAAATGATGTGCACAGTTTAACATAAAATGGTTTTCTAAGCATGATCAAATCAAGAGCCAAGTCATGATGTATGTGAATCAAAGCGTATATTTCATTAATAACTACCTTGACAGGATTAAGATTTGTGCTCATGATAATTTTGTGTAAAGGTCCAGCCAGTTTAGGAGGCAGTTTTGGCTCCTTCTCCAAGCCCTGGGGTTTTGTGTAGTAGTCGAGTCTCTTCCGGGAGAAGAAGTTATTGATAACGGTCACACAGTCATGCTGCCCTGGAGAGAGAACAGACAACGAGAGAACACTCCTATAGTCTCTTCATCTCTCCGTACAATAAATAAGCTTCTTATATAGCTTCTGTACAAAACCATTTTCACAGAAAACATGCCAGAGCCGACATCCAACATCGAATCATTTTGTGATTTAAAAAAATAAAAATAAATAAAAAGACATTCTCAGCTTATTCCAACTGTTAGTGGAAACTGCAAAACAGTGACTAGGATCTACACTGCTTTATGCTTACACGCTGCAACCATAAAACATAGAATAAAGAGCTAAAAGTAGTACCATCACACTGCAATTCTATTTAAGCAGTGCCAATTAGCAATATTTGCACTCGTCAAAGCGAATGCATTAAACAATGCCGTAAAACAGTGCTACTATTCCCCTTTATTCACTATGACCACTAAGCATAGATGATGTATGATATGACCTCACACACGCACTTTAAAAATGTCTATAAAAGAAAAAAAGAAAGAAAAGAAAGCACCATAACACACAACAACAGAGAAACATGGAGGACCAAACCTGCAGAAATTATGCATTATATAGTGCTCCGGAGAGTTCATTTCCCCTTCAGCACACATGCGTGAAATCATGACATTTTCTCCTGTTGCTGCTTTAGTGTGTGCTTTATCATCATGTGTTAGTTTATAGTGTTATGACCCACTTTCCATCAGTGTAAGGTATGTTTCACAATGTTTGTTAGATAATTTGCAATTAAATGCAGGCTTTAAAGTATAGAATGTACTGTTTTCAGAGGTTTTATTGCTCAATCGCGTCAAGTTTAACCAATGTGTCACGGGTAGAACTGTAAACGTCTAACCCTTGCTGCGTATAACCCTTGTTATAAAAACATTTCATCTTGCATGCAATTGGTGTCTATGGAAATATCTTTGTGCTTGTGTAGATACTGTAGGATTTAGCTGCAGGCTCAAACATGTACTTGCAAAAATAACTGACAGTCAGTCATTTTTAGGCTGTCCGTTAGAATACTCTGTAATAATTAGTAAAGATGCACCGATACTAAATTTCTCAGCCAATACCGATAACCGATTATTCAGAGTGATATCGGTCGATACCGATATGATAGTTCTGCCTTTTATTCCTTCTTTTAAATGAATAATAATTAATTCCACAATTCTGAAAGAAATGCAAATAAAAACTTTATTCTCTCCATTTCAACAAGTTGCTTCACAGTAACTGGTCTCAAACAGAAAACACATTACTCACATTAACATTCACACATTAACTAAATTCTGAAGATTAAAGTAAGATTTCTTAAATGTTATTAATTCATATTAACAGAATTAATTGACTGAATTCTACAAAACCTCCCGTTTTTTTATATTTATATATTATTTTTATTTATTTATTTATTTATTTTGGGGGGGGGGGGGGGGGGGGGTATAATTGGCCCTGATCATCGGATGCTTTTAAACTATCAGCCTATAGCAGGAAAAATAGCCTTTATTGGCCGACACACCGGTGCATCTCTAATGATTAGTATTTAAAACTTTTTAGTACCTCCCTAAGCAGCACCAGCTTCTCAAATGTGTCTATGGTAAACATGGGTCTGAAGTTAAATAAATAAATAAATAAATAAATAGATAGATAAATAAATAAATAAATAACTTACTTACTTACTTAGTCGATGTATAAAGTTATGAGCTTTGAGCAATATTAATGGATTTGTGAGCTCACCTACAAAAGCAGCCATTTGTGCTGCTGTTCTGCCTACAGAGTTCACCACATCCGTCTCTGCTCCAGCGTCTAACATCATCCAGGTGATATCTGTTTTCCCTGAAACACAAACGAGTGACAAGAAAGCAGCAATGTTAAAATGACAAACTTCCAAAGTGTATGATGTTGACCTGGAATTGAAGTAACAGTCATAAAAGTAAAGGACTGAATATCCTAGCGTGTGCCGAGACCTACCCGACAGTCCTGCGAACATGAGAGCGGTGTAGCCGTGCTCGTGCTCGTTGCAGTTGACGTCTGCACCATGTTGCAGCAGCAGCTTACACATGTCTGCCTTGCCCTTATATGCAGCATGCATGAGAGGAGTCATGCCATACTGAGGAAAGATTCCCCCCCAAAAAAACACAGCGGGTTTGATATTAATCAATCCAAAATACACAGACTCATTAAGAGATGCAAGAGATGTATTGAGAGAACGATTAGTAAAAAATATATCGGCAAGCACAGTAAATAAGTTAAATAAATGAAAAAAACCATAATGCTTAAAGCCTTAAGGTGCAATTTTGAACAAGAAACTGCCACAAACAAACACAGACGAAGCAATCAATCTGATTTAGGACAACAGCTGCTGTGGAAGCCAAGTGTCCCTGACATCTGATTTTGGCAGGCAGACCATGCAACGATCCGCCTCGGTCTTCTACTGACATGATGGGATTGATTATTACACCAGGACAAAACTGTCAGCACTTGGTTTCATTTGGGTATTTCTTCTTCTCCTTCTTTATTATTAAACCACAAAAACATGCTTTAAATAGAAAGGTGTAATCGGTGCACTTACCTCATCCAGGCAGTTGACTCTGACATCTTTAGAGCCCAGCAGTCTTGAGGCTTCCTGTACATTTCCTACACAGAACAGTTCAGCCACATTACTTACTTCACATGCCAGTGCTGTTAAACATTATTACATGGAATTAAACATGCCGTGTATTTCTACTTTTAATATAGATATAAAATATATACACATGTTTAACAATGATGTACATCCAATCATCACCATGACTGACAAACCAAACAAGCCTTTGTTTCAATGCAGTCTCATTCCTTAAAGTTTATTATGGTGATAAGAGAGCACAAATCTCAACTATCACTAAAGGGGTCAACAACAGGTTGCTGCCTAGCTGGGATAGCTCACTGGCTAATTCTTAATCTCACTGTTGGTTAAACATTGGAAGCATATGAAATAATATATCAAAGAGTTAACAAACTGCAGCACGTTTTAATAACTATTCGTGTCAAATCAAACAAACTGCCGCCATATATCATATATCTGATTAAAAATGTTATTATCATCCAATCAATTAAAACTAAATTAGCTGGCTAGCATGCTAACTGTTAGCTAGCTGTTACCTGCAGCAATAACCTCCAGTAGCTCCTTTTCAGTGTCGGTCAAATCTCCTTTCTTTATAACAGACATACTGATATAAAGTTAACTCAGCCGTTTCAATCTGAAAATTCTAAATAAATAACTTTGCTGTAGTGGCGTTAACGGTTTCTAGTGAATACCAGACAATATGCAAGAAGTGCAGCTGCAGCGTGCGGGCTTTACCAAAGCTGTCAAGCGGGCTGTACCATGTGTACACTAAAGAGGGGTGTATCGTGCGACTTTCAGCTGTAAATAACCAATTGCAGCGTTCACTGGTGATACTTTTTGCATTCAAATATATACGAAAATGGCACTTATTGGTAATATAAACGTAGTTGCGCCATAAAAAAATAGATTAAGTAATATTCTAAAATAGCTATGCAGTGGAGATCCTCTGTTGTAGTGGTTTAGGCCACCAAAGTCTAGAAAATTCATCCCAGACTCCCAGATTTATCAGCACGAATTCTCTTTTCGCTTCATAAAGACATATTATTTAAATATTTGTTTGTTCATTATACTGGGATTGTAAGAGCATTGCTTTAATTGATTACATTTTTTTAAAACTACATTTTAAAAATGTAAACATTAAAAATTCATAATAAGTTTAAAGTACATCCTCTAATTAAAAACCTCGTCAGCTCTTTATACACTGTTAGGTTTTTTTTTTTTTTAACAGTATTTGTTTGTTTGTTTGTTTGTTTGTTTGTTAGGGTTGCCGGCTTTGAATAGAGGTTTTGAATCCAAACTGACTACAAACCACTATAAACTGAGAAAAGCACAAGGTTATTTTTGCTACCAATGCAGAATATTTATGGTTTTACCAATTTGTCAGACACGATCCGGCAAACCTGGTAGAAATCGTTATTATTATTATTATTATTATTATTATTATTATTATTATTATTATTATTATTATTAATGCAGTGTACTTAACTAGTTATTAACAGTTATTAATTAAGCCCTGTCATTAGTAGACTCCACACTAAATAATAATAATGTGATGTACTTCAGCAAGATGTTATGATCTAAATCGTTGTAATGACGTCGTAAATATATATTTACGACGTCATTTCGACTGACAATGGTTGACCGAAATTCCCACCCATAAGTGCTGCACCTTTTGAGCTATGGTTATTTGCATAACGTTGAGGAAGTGACCAATCATCACGCTCCGTCTGCGCAGGTGCGCCATGGGGAAAGCGCAGTAAGTTACCTTTCGCTTTTCTCCGTTCTCTTTACCTGGAACAACAGCAGGAGTTAAACAGAAACAGCAGAACTACACTTTTAAAATGGCGTGTGGTGGATTTGTTTGTTCGAAATATACTCTTTTAGCGTTGAACATTCTTTATATGGTAAGTATTAAATGCGCAAATAACATGCTTTTCTGGAAAGGTGTTGTTTACTTATGAGGTGCGTTTTTGGATTGAATTTGAAAGACATCCAGGTTTCTAGGAGCTGCCTGGAAATGGACTTTATACGTGTTTCTGATAGATCTTTGGACTTCCCATGTGTTGTAGTATTTTTTTTATGATGATGATGATGATTTATGCTAGAATATGCATTCATGCCTATTTAATGTACTCATGCTGAAGATAAAATAATAATTAATAAATAATTATTGCTTGTGTGAAGGGAGGTTCAGCAGTTTAAAGCAGTTATTTTATGCCATACTTGAGTACATGGCAACACTTTGCCTCATTTCCACTTATTGTAATTGGTATATTGTGTTCTTTTTGAACTTTTATTCTATTTTTAATCATACTTTCTTTTTTAAAATCATATTCGTGTGTGTGTGTGTGTGTGTGTGTGTGTGTTGTATATTTTGTGCCTTATAATGTTGCGTGTCATTTCACCAGAAGCATGTCTTAACATAACGTACAAATTATCGATAAACCTTGACGACTAATAATAATAATAATAATAATAAGAGGAAGAAGAAGAAAGATAATAATAATACTAATAATAATAATAAAAATAATAATAATAATAATAAAAGTGATGGTGTCTCTGTAACCCTATGCAGTTGGTGAGTTTGCTGTTAATAGCAGGAGCAGCCTGGGGAAAATGGGTCGATTTGTTCTCCAGCTTTCGTGTGGTCGCTGCCATCATCGCAGTGGGTGTTTTTCTCTTCTTCGTAGCAATGCTGGGTCTGTGTGCCGCTATGAAGCATCACCAAGTCCTCTTGTTCTTTGTATCCTTCAGAATCTGCTCCTTTTAAAAGAATTTTTACCCAACCTTACCGTCTTCATCTTCTATCACACACCCTTATAAAAACTTCCACATTTTTCACAGGGGGCCATGGTGGCTTATTGGTTAGCCTGTATGCCTCACATCTCCAGATTTGGGGGCTCCAATCACGCTTGGAGTCTGCATGTTCTCCTCGTGCTTTGGGGGTTTCCTCTCAGTACTCCGGTTTTCTCCCCCAGTCCAAAGACATGCGTTGTAGGCTGATTGGCATTTCCAAATTATTCGTAGCGTGTGAATGTGTGTGTGATTGTGCCCTGCGATGGGTTGGCACACCGTCCAGGGTGTCCCTCACCTTGTGCCCCGAGTCTCCTTGGATGCTCCAGGCTCCCCGTGATGGATGTTTATATTGAATCTTTCACAAGGTTAATGTTAATGATATCCAGTCTAGTTCATTTGTGTGGCTTTTATAAGTGTGAACATCCTTAACTTTAGACAGTACATGGTTATCCTTCTCATGGTGTTCATTGTGCAGTTCTCAGTGTCATGCGCAAGCCTGGCTATCAATAAGGATCAACAGGTAAACTGATGGCTGGATTACTTTTCGAGCTTCAATCTCGATATGTTTTTTTGTTTGACTGATTTAATACAGCTCTATCTTCTACATTTCCACATTTTGGGCATTAAAGTACTTTACAAGGTGTCTTCTCCTGCAGAAATTACTCATGGAGATCGGATGGAATAAGTCTGAGGCCGTGCAGATGGAATTGGAGAAATCCTTGGACTGCTGTGGTTTCTCTGAGGTCATCTACAATGGAACATGCGAAGCTGTAGGTGTAGCCTGGTTTTATTTATAAAGTCAGCTTGAGGAAGCTGCTGCCATAATGTGCATCAAGTTGGCTTTTTACATTTTGTAATTGTTTACATTTTTTTTGGATATATGTGCTTAAAATTATATTTTAAATTAAATAAGTTTGCTTATTGTAGCACATACAGTACTGTGCAAGAGTCTTCAAAGATGCCTTCAAAAATAATGAAATTAAATGTTTCTCCATTAAAATAACTACTATAAAGAACAGTAAACAGTAGTAAATGAAACAAAAGCAATATTTGGTGTGACACCCCTTGGCTTTAAAAAAAAAAAAAAAAAAGTAGTCTCAGGTACAATTAGTGCAGTTTTATAAGGAAATGAGCTGTAAGTTTTATTGAGCATCTTGCAGAACCAGCTACGGTTCATCTGGACACTTCGATTGTCGCAATCGCTTCTTATTTCGGCAGCAAAATCCAGCAGCCTTCATTGTGGGTTTTTTTTTTGTGTGTGTGAAAATTGTCTCTTACGTAATATACTGCTTTAATAACATACAAAAGATCTTCTGTAACATTTAATTTTCTGCTGGACAACAAATGTTTGGGAATCTAAAATGATTTTATACGGACCCGATAATGTAGAAGTCATAAAATAAAAACATTAAAACTATAAGTTTGTACTAAAATAAATAGGGTGCCTAAAACTTTCGCACAGTACTGTACATTCACATGCATCGTAATAAATGGTTCAGTAAGGCATAAAACAGGGCAGGGAAATCATTAATGACGTGATCTTGTGATGTGGCGTAATCTGACATGAACTGCAAAGTTCATATACTACAGCACCAGCAATCGACACAGTGTCCGTTTACAGTTATGTTAAAAGTTTTGAAACAACTTCACTCCGGTTATAGCTTACTGTACATTACAGCAGCCATTCCCTCACTAGTCTCTCTTTTTTCTCTCTATTAACATGACTATGTTACTGAAATGCCTTAAAGCATAAAGTCAAGAAAACTGAAAGTTACAAATTTATCCCCGTATGTACCAAAGTGCTGAAACTGGAAATGCTAACTAAAAGTCTCCTCACTGAAAACCTCACCATATCAATGACTACACACATTTTTAAAATCCGTTTATGTGGAACATGTGCCATACAAGTCCCTGTGTAAGCTGTTACTATAGCGACAAGAATGTATTTAGACCGAGCACATTAATATAAACCTTGCAGCTGGAACTATTGTCAGAGCTGCTGTTATAGAAAATGAATCAATATTCTAACCAATCAGAATCGAAGATTCAGCAGCACTGTGGTACAGTACTTTTTTTTTTTTTCGGTATTATGTGCTTTTCTCACTATATTGCTTTAGTGTTATTTGCCTTCCTTTGCCTACAGAACTGTATTTTAGCTCAAAATTGCGAGCCTTGTTCAGGAAAAATTCAGGTGTATGCTGATGATGTACTGCACTTTGTGGGAGGAACGAGTTTGTTCTTCAGTTTCACAGAGGTGAGTCACGGCATCCTTGTTATTCAAATAATGGGTTTTAGTTTACATGCTTATTACTGTATAACGTGCATTGCTTTTCCATTAATCAAGTGTGATTTGAATAGGAAATAACTTTTTTTTTATTCGTATTTTGCCTCATTGTTTATTACAAGTTTCTGACCACATTATATTTTATGCTTTATTTCAACAATTTATTTCTTTTTGTCATTTCAGATTCTGGGTGTTTGGTTAACATACAGATATAGGAATCTGAAAAAACCTCGTTTAAATCCTCATGCGTTCCTTTAAGAAGGTTCTTGTTTTCAGTTTGTGCATATAAGTAAGCTGCTGCTCAGTATTTTATAATCACAGAGCAAATTGCTATTTTACAGTGCTTGACTCCTATGCTGATATTTTACATGAACTGTCGCCAACCCCCCCCCAAAAAAAACAAAAAAAAAACACAACAACTAAATGGATGAAAGTGTGGTTAAACTGAATACTGAGTAGCTATTGTTTTTGCTTTAGGTTTACATTATATTGTTGGAAATGTAACTCATGATTAATATGTTTAACTGAAAAATATTTTGTAAGATGTAAGGCATATCAGTGAATTAAGTTAAGATTAAGTAGCTAAAAACTATTACAATAATAATTACAAAATTGGAAAAGTGTGCGTTAGACAAATAGTGTTGTGATATGGACACTTTTTGTAAAAAGCTAACGAGACACACACCAAGAAAGGAGGTGTTAAACTGGACTGACCTGATAAACTAGTGAAACACCAAACTAATAAGAACCATTAATGAAAGTATAGTACACTTTATTTCTTTGTAAACTAAAACCAAATCGGAAAAACAAGCTTGTTTTTGTCTTTTGTGATAATTGAAAGTGGAAACTGCTGATTTACTTGGCTAAGTTAGCACGCAGGTATTTGACCTCAGCCCAGAGACACACCATCCGTGGCCACATGGTTGCACTCTGAACAGGACACGACCAGGAACTGCTACGTCATTCATTTGGATACGGCTGAGCCAACACACGGAGATCTTATCCAACCAGATAAATACAGATGACTGCTGAATGTGTCTACTGTGCTTTCTATGAAGTAATGTTTATTGCTGTCAGGGAGGAGGAAATGAGCTTTTTATAGGTAGAACTATAGGAATGCCTAATAAGCAGTGGGGTAAAATAAATAAATAAATAAATAAAACCTCAGAATTAATTATGAGTTGTGATACACGTATACTGCCAACTGCTGTTTAAAATACATTAGCTATATGTAATGTCATATCAGGCTGCACACACTGCGGTTTTAAAATGTGTATAGTAGTCAGTTTTGGGAGACTTCTATGTTTACCTGTATAGTATTATACATAATGTAGTGTCCACTTTGAACAGAGAAGCAATAAAATGTCTTACAAATTTATTCTTCGATTACTTTGTGTGTATCAGTCACTTCTGAATTACACTCATTTTGAACAATGACTCATGTGACTACTTATTTATATTCTGACTATTCTTTTTTTTGTATTGATTCGGCTAAATAGTACATCATCAGTGACTCCAAAGGACTTTTATTCACACTTTTACTTACTTTTTCAAATATCATTCCAGTATTCCAACAGCTGTGCTTGAACTATTATAGTAAACTATATACTGTATATAATGGAAACTTTTTTTTAGATATACACTACATGGCCAAAAGTATGTGGACACTTGACCATCACACCCATATGTGGTTCTTCCCCAAACTTTTGCCACACAATTGAAAGGACACAACTGTATAGAATGCCTCTGTATGCTATAGCAATAAAATTAAATGAAAAAAAAGAGGCCCAAACCTGTTCCAGCATGACATTGCCCCTGTGCAATAAGTGAGGTTTATAAAGACATGGTTTGCAAAAGGTTGGAGTGGAAGAATTCGAGTGTCCTGCACAGAGCCCTGACCTCAACCCCACTGAACACCTTTGTGATGAACTGGAACGCTGACAGCAAACCAGGGACTTCTCACGCAACATCAGTGCCTGACCTCACCTGACCATGCTCCTGTGGCTGAATGAACACAAATCCCCACAGCCACACCCTAAAATCTAGTATGTATGTATGTATGTATGTATGTATGTATGTGTATATGTGTGTGTGTATATGTGTGTGTGTGTATATGTGTGTGTATATATATATATATGTGTGTGTATATATATATATATATGTGTGTATATATATATATATATATATATATATATATATATATATATATATATATATATATATATATATATATATATAATATATATATATATATATATATATAATATATATATATTTTTTTTTTCTTACAGATCACATAAAATAACCCCCAAGACAAAAATACATTCTTTCACCACAGACATTTTCCCACTTCAAATGAAGAGCAACATTGCATTTATGTTTCAAAGCTGTTTAATTTTAGGCATTTTACATTCATAATGTCAAAACTCAATATGACTTTTTCCCTCTGAATTACACAGCAGGCAACTGAAAAGTAAAAAAGAGGAAAAAAAGAAATAAAATGGGGGGGTAGGATTTTTATTCCAGCGTTATAGATTTGACATATGAAGTGATATTGACCTCATATCCGTGAAAATGGTATTGTGAACATAGTTAAATCCTGATGAGGTTTATTTATTTATTTTATTGAAGACGCAGTGCATTTAACAAATGCTGTGAATGTTAAAGACTTCAGCAGGAAAATTGTACATGTATTAAAAAGACTTGAATAAACATTAATTATAGTCGTAAAAATATTTCTTGATTTGGTATATACACACACACGTTAGTAAAGTTAAAGCATGTGCTATGGATGGGAGAGGTTTGAATCAGCCCTTCACTGACTAACAGAGAGCAGCTGGATGCATGGTTTACTATGACACAAAGAAAATGAATAAAGAATTAAATCAGAATCTCCTCCAGCCTGGATTTAACCTCGGCCTTACTGAGGACACTGAGCAGGAAAACTACAAGTTATAATGTGTAATGGGGGTTTGATCTCTCTCATTAAATAATGGACATATCACCTTCAAACAGAAATGGTCATTTTAGACATTCCTGCTGGTTTTATTGGATTTTTTTCCCCCCCTGGGACTACAAGGTTACCATTTGCATGGAATTACCTTTGTAACAATATCACGATTTTTTTTTTATATTTTAAGAGATTAAACATGGGAGCAAGTTATACTTAAATATCAGTAATATACTCAGCATAATTAAACAATATGTCTGTTTATATACCTGATCACGATCTTGGCAAACTGAGAAGGTAAGGATTCATTCAACGTTAACATTATCGTCCTCTTTTACCCCGTCTTCTCTCCAAGTTCCAGCTGTGCGTCCTTTCCACAAACCGGAACAAAATGGTCACAGACTCGGCTCTTGGACAATCCGTAATGCAGTCTTGTCGAATAATTTAATACTAGAGTCGTAAGCAATAAGACAGCATAAAATCTTCTGATAGTTTCAAAATTCTAGGTCTTTTGTTAAACTCAGATAATTAAAAAGAAAGCAGAAAGAGCATACACATGCAGCAGACGAAGGAGGGCCATGGAGGAGATGTATATGCAGGTTATGAGTCTGGTGAGAAGACCGTGTGTGTGTTGGGAAACCTTCGAGAGTTGAAATTGGGGTCCTCGCTTACTTGTTGTTTGATGTCGTTTTTCATCTAAGAATGTAAAGAATAAATGATTAAACAGATGCTTCCATTTCAATCAAATGCGAAAAATGAATTCTGTTAAGTTTGTTAGCACCAAATCTGTTATTACAAATCAACATCATTCCAGGGAAGTAAACCTTCCATGAAAAACAGAACATATATCTGATGAGGAAAGTGGCAGATTAATTTCAGAGAACGCAGCAAAAAATGAACGTTTTACATTTTCAGATTTTGTAAGACTTCGCTTAAAAAAAATTGGATTTTGTATTTGCCAAGCACTTAAAACACTCTTCACAAACAAATGCATTGTATTGCAGCACGATATAATGGCGGCTGTGGCTCAGGTGGTAGAGCGGGTTGTCCACTAATCGTAGGGTTGGCAGTTCAATCCCAGCCCACATGACTCCACATGCCGAAGTGTTCTTGGGCAAGACACTGAACCCCAAGTTGTTCCCGATGACAAGCTAGTGCCGTGCATGGAAGCTCTGCTGTCATTGGGGTGTGTGTGTGTGTGTGTGTGTGTGTGTGTGTGTGTGTGTGTGTGTGTGTGTGTGCGCGTGCGTGAGAGAGAATGTGTGTGTGAGAGAGAGAATGTGTAAAGCGCTTTGTAGAACCTCCAAGTTTAAAAGGCGCTATATAAGTGTCGACCATTTACCATCTGGGTAATCTTCATCAATTCAGATCAATGTTGACGAAATTCAAATTTACAGGAAAAGACTCGTGATCAAAATGAGTCACTTATGTAAACAAACTTAAAACAGATCAAAACAAAATATACAGAGACATGGATCTGTCTTTCTCCTCAACTTTACTCTAAAGACACTAATCTAGCGTGACTAGTACTTCCATTACTATGCACTGTACCTGTTGTGCATAAGCCTCCTGTAGTTCTGGTCTCTCAAGGTCTTCCTGTAAGGCACTGGGTGATGTGACGGGTGCGACACCAACTGATCTCACCGCTTGGCTCACTGCCTCAGAGAGTGTGAGCCTGGGACCGTCGCTCTGTGCCGTCTGTTGAACACACAAAAACGTACAATATTTTTAGGAAATCTAAACTGAGAGACTGTATATATATTACTATTTTTAACAAGGACATACTAAAATACAGCACAATTTACCTAGTTTGGTGTGTGTGTGCATAAATAGGGGAGCTTATCAGGACTGTGTTTACCAAAACATCAGTAAGCCTTTCATGCATGGTTGTGAAATTAGAGGGTGGGGGAAGTAAGAGTAAGAGTAAAAGTGAGAGAGAAATCATACAAAAAAATAATGGGAATAAAAAAATAAAAAAAGTTACCTTTCTGCGCTTTGCAGGCATCCCTTGCAGGTATGCATCAGATAGAGGAGGCTGGGCCTTCATCTTCCTCTGGCTGTTTATATCCTGTCTGATGATGGGCACCCACTCCTGCAATAGAATAAGGAAGCTTTTTCATGCTTTTTATCACAGGAACGGAATAAAGAGTAGGACGGAGGGCTTACAGGAGGTAAAGCAGCTGCCCAGGCCTCAGCTTCTTCTCCAGGCTCCTCTCCACCTGCTGCTTCCCCCATCTCTCCAGCTGAACCTCCTCCAACTGCCCCTTCCTCCTGGGAGCTTACCATGGCCTCCTCTGCCGTGGTAGCTGGAGTGGGAGAGAGCGTGTCATCCATCTGAGGATGTAAACAGAGGTTACAGCTTATATTTCAAGTAATCAGAGACCACAGTTTGGTCATATTGATCATAAAGTTTTGTGCATAGACAACATTTTTACATTTATCCATCTGTATAAATATACATACCTCCATAGGATGACTTTCTGACTCGTGTGCTTCTCTTGCTTCTTCACTCTAATGTGAAATTCCATGTTCAAATGTTGTTGATAACAAAACTCAAACTTTGCCTTATCGATTGTGCATAGCTTTTTCTTATTATTACTTTTGTGTCATATGGTGGTATATTGCACTAGAAATTCTAATAAGGTTAATGTTGTAAAACAGCAATGTATTATTACTATTATTATTATTAGTATCATCATTATCATCATCTTACTACATGTAATTTTTGGTACAAAATATAAATAAATAAATAAATAAATAAATAAATAAATAAATAAATAAAGTATTTGCTATTTGGTATACTACAATGGGTATTCCATTTACACAAAAGTCAAGACGCTTCAGGATATCAGCTTTATGTGCATGTACAAGTACAAATGATTGCGCGTATTGGCGTTATAAGACAGTCACCCGAGCATGGACAACGTAATGCAGGATTTGCGCCTCTGTGACTGGGATGTGCTCCAGAATGACCTGCAGTCTCATAGTCATCATACTGGTCAACCAGTTCACTACACTGGGGTTCACTTCAGCTGACATGGTCCTCTGGAGAGGGAGTGAGAGGGTGTTTAGTACACTTGTAATAAAACTGAAGGAAATATACTGTTTGTGGAAGAGAGACTTCATAGTACGAACAATGCGGTTGTTGATGACTGCAGTAAGGGCACTCTGCTCTCCTCTCAGGCAGTACAGATTGAGGGCCAAACACTCAAATAGTGCACGGTTACACAGCTGCAGCAAGTTTGGTCCAAAAGTGTGATCTAACAAGAAGTTAAACATAACCAACACATAAGCATACCTACATCACAGCAAAGGATCTGCATTCCAATGTTTACATTATTCATGTTTCTTATTTGTAATAGTTAAGGTTAAGGCTAAGACTTTAGTGTTTATTCTTTATACTTGGGAGTTCAAATCTAGGACAGCCAGAGAGTCTTTGTAAGGCCCTCGAGCAAAACCTTAACTCTCAACTGCTCTGATTTCTCCTCGGATTATATTCTGCCCTAGAAATCACTTTGGATAAAAGCATCTGCCAAATGAATAAGTAAGGGATAATCCATGGCCAGGTATGTGTTAAACGATTTTAATGAACAACGCGGAGCAAAGAATCTCCCGACGCAAAGCCGAGGGTGGTTGCCTCGGCAGAGTGCATTAAAAATCGTGTAACACATACCTAGCTGTGGATGATCCCGCTTATACCATTGTCACTTGCACTGACAAGTGACTGGAGAAAGAGACTGTGCGTGTGTGAATTACGGCATGGTATACACTGTTTGCACCCACACCTTCTAGCCAATCAGAATCGAGTAGTCAGACAGACCACGATATAAATGTGTGTATTATATTATATTATATATATATATATATATATATATATATATATATATATATATATATATATATATATATATATATATATATATATATATATATATATATAAAATGTATGAGACACTAAATATTTTGGTTTAAACCTAGGCTGGGCAATGTCAGTGTGATTGCAGGCTTTGGTGACAACCGAACAGAAGTATTCCTGATTTTTCTGTGTAGCTGGAAATAAGAGTTTTAAAATTGTGCTATTCATTGTTAGATTCTTTTTTGATCTCTCTGTATTCTAAATTTGGCTTTTGTAAAGATCCTCTGTGAGGCAGAGGCACATTTTCAATGTTGAAGTTCTGGTATGCCTTTGAAACATCTGCAGCTTTAAGTATTTCACTCGAATTGGCGTATTCAACCTACAGAACTGAACTGTATAAGTAGTGTACGTTAAGTGTTGCTAGACATACCGGTGCATCGAAGAATGTGCGTGGCGATGTCAATAAGTTGCTGCCTTAGAAATGCTCGGTTCGTCTGTGTGATGTCCAGCCCATCCCGTACTGTAACTGATGACTGAGAGATAAAGAGTCCGAGATAAGAACAAAAGACAGGCACAATAAATATTTTATTAGTCCATGTACAGTAACATTCAGAACTGCTCTGATTCACTTACGAAACTCTCTGTGATGTATTCATCTAGTTCCCCAATTAGATTACCTGCAGCTGCCTTTGGTTGAGAGAAGGACGAGAAGAATGAACAATAAGAGTGAAGAAATGTACTGACAGAAATCGTTGTGATATATTGCTGATGAAAGGTGGGACTTACTGCTATGTTGGCTTCAGTGGGCTCTCTGCCCTGCAGAAAGTGTTCTGAGAAGAACTGGGCTAGCTGGGGCTGGATACGGCTTAGTGGCTGAGACTGACCGTGGAGCAGCAGCACCATGTCCACCATGGAGAAGTTCTGGCACACAAGAGTCAACAGGTCCCCAAAGAAACCTACACACAGATACACACACACCACACACACAGTTAGCCTTCTATAAAAGAAATACTCAAGTGATGTAGTACTGTGCGAATGGAAAGCCTATTGACTAGAAACATATTTAACTATTGGACATTCATTAATGCTTCCTTTTTTGTTAGAATGCTTAAATGACAAAATCTTTGAAGCATTCATTAAAGCTTGAAATCTGTCTGTTCAGAGACAGAGGGAAGAATTTGTGGTCATGTGGTACTGATGTAGCTCTATAAGTCTGACTCCACATGGATAACACAAACTCTCCATAAAAATGCAACCAGAATACCTTTTTTTTTTTTTTTAAACCTATCGCACCAGTGGCTCAAAAACATCATTAGATGAGTACTGGTTAATACATTCGCTCATCTCCATATGTAGTTTTGAATTTGCATTATATAGCTGTACATTTGAAACGCATGGTAACGGAATATAACAAGTGATCTTAGGCTTCCGTTATAAAGTGAGTTATAGGGCAAGAGTTTTTTTTTTTTTAATCCTCGCCCAAATTTTTACCTCTATATTCACTTTTATGCCACAGACGGATAGAGTTTAGGCTGAGTGCTGTATATTTTAATAATAAAAAAAAAAGATTGAGCAAAAGACACAACATGCAGTTTGTCTGTTTATTAAAACGGGATAATCTATGTATGAAAGTCAAAAATAATTCTGATACATCCAACTAAGATATATAACGATTAGCTATCATTATCTCAATCATACCATCCATCCATTTTCCATTCCGCTTATCCTACACAGGGTTGCAGGGAAGCCTGGAGACTAAGGGCACAAGGCAGGGTACCAACCCATCGCAGGGCATGATCGAACACATTCACACACACTCTACGGACAATTTGGAAATATCAACCTGCGTACAACGCGTGTCTTTGGACTGGGGGAAGGAAACCAGAGTACACGGAGGCTGGATTCGAACCCCAAACCACGGAGGTGCGAGGCAAAAAATAAAATCTGATATTTATTATGGCAGAACAGCAATTACAACTGGCACTCGAAGTAGTGCGAGAAGCAAACTGTCAGCTTGACAAACTCTCACCCATGGCTTCTCCTGTGCTGGGGGTGAAAATGTTGCTGGTCTGGGAGAGTCTCTGAATGAACTGAGCAATGCTCTCAGTGTTGTTCTGAGTGGCACCTAGAGAGCCCATCATAGTGGAAAGGACACCCTGCACTATCCCAGTGAACAGCTCTGGGTCCAGGACTTCTTCAGCTGCGGCACCTCCTGGAGGCTCCGATTGTGGTTCAGCAGTTGTAGGAGTAGGAGTGGGGTCTGATGGTTGAGCTGTCGGGGGCTGAACATGGCTCTGTTGTGAGGCCTGACAAAGAGATACATGTAAATTACCATATAGAAGCCACCTGAATATGCACATTTAAAAATCACATTCAACATTTGGTCCATGATAACAGATCATATTATGGCACAGGTTGTGCAGTGGAAGTTCTGGATAAGAGCATCTGAATGCTCCAAATGCAAATTTAACTTGCTTTTGTTGATGCGGTTGGTCACCAAATAGTCAGAGATCATCTACTAAGAACTACCTCGGTAAACGTGTTTAGTATTGAACTGATTTCTGACCTGTATGAAGTCAGTGACTCCCTGAATAAAGGCAGGTATTCCTGGCATTGCCATAGTAACAGAAGGATTTGCTCCTGGAGCCTGGCCAGCAGCTGCCACCCCTCCGAGGACAGAGCCTAGAAGTTGGTCCAAGTTCCCTATTAAGGGAGGCCCCTGAGCAGGTGCAGGGGGTGGTCCAGGTTGGGGAGCATTGCTTGCATTGGTGCTTGTGGAGTGTGTGGGTCCTGAGGCACTGGTGGTAGATTCAGATGTTGGGGGAAAGGTTGAGGATGAGGAATTAGATGAAGAGGAAGAAGAAGGTGAGGTGGAAAACGTGAATGTCTGAGAGGAGGAGGAGGAGGAGGAAGAGGAGGAAGAGGACGAGGAGGATGAGGAGAAGGTAGTGCCATCACTGTCTGTAGAAAAAAAAAGGTATTAATCCGTATTGCAAAAGTTATCTGCATTAAGTTAATTTTGAAAGTATGAAACTGGACATATTGAAAAACATACTCATCTGGCCTGAAACCCCCATCAAGAGCTGTCCCATCATTCCACTAATCATTTGATTAATAGCAGCTGGATTCATTGGTGTAGCCTGCAAGAAAGAAAGAAATATACATACAAAAAGAATTACCTGGCATATGAACTATAAACGTAAACTAGTAGAAATGTTCTATATTTTAGAGCCTCTTTGATGGTTACTACAGGTTTGTAACTGTTCTCTATGATACACTCAATGTTAATGTGCTAACCTGGCCTGGATGCTGACCCATGGTAGGAGGAAGAGCAGTTCGCATATTGATGGTGGTTCCTCTGGTGGTGAAGGGAGGATTTGCCATGCGGTGACGAAAGGAAGGCAAGGTGAATACAAACCTAGCTTGATGTGGGTGAGGAGGAAAAGGAGGACGAGTAGGGCCTGCACCAGCTGTGGAGTGGCTTGTGCCGGCAGGGGGGGGACCTGTGCCAGCCGGTATGGGACCTGTGCCGGTAGGGGCGGGACCTGTGGTAGCAGGCGTGGGACCTGTGCCGGGACCTGTGGCGGCAGGGCTGGGACCTGTAGAGTCAGGGGTGGGACCTGTAGAGTCAGGGGCGGGACCTGTAGAGTCAGGGGCGGGACCTGTAGAGTCAGGGGCGGGACCTGTAGAGTCAGGGGCGGGACCTGTGCCAGGACCTGTGCCAGCAGGGGCAAGACCTGTGCCGGCAGGGCTTGGGATTTGTTGTCCGTGTTGACCAGCAGCAGCAGCACTCGCCATGGCCATAGCTTGTTGAGTAACTTGATTTACAATGGCTTGCATGAATTCTGGAGGTAAACCAGGTATCTGTATAGGAGTGGTGCCTGGGATGGAAATACAAGAACAGACAAAATCTGTACTGTTTGCAAACAAACCCTTATTGTGATTACTGGCTAATTAAAAACTTATGTAGCTGTGAGGGGAAGGGGGAAAAAAGTGTTCATCTCTTACCGGACTGTCCAGTACCAGCAACATTCTGTTGTCCAGGGGCATGGGCATTACTTCCATTATCTGAAACACAAATTTACATGTATATTTTAAAGTTGTACGTGTGTGTGTGTGTGTGTGTGTGTGTGTTGTGTAATGCATGTGCAGGCATGCACATATGTGCATGTACATACACAGACCTACATGCCCACTCACACGAAAGACCCACCATCAATGTTAATCTGCATCATCACCACTGGCTCCATGGTTTGATGGCTTATGCGTATCACTCTGGGCCCTGGCTGTCCAGTCTGCTGATTGGCCATACCTGGCTGTGGGGTGGGCGTTTGTCCCTGCCCTTGTTGCTCTGATTGGTCAGCAGGTTGAGGATGACTCTCAGCTTGTGGTCTGCCGTTAGTTGACATGGTCACTGTGGTCCCCAAATTAACCTATAAGAATATATAGTCAAGCAATTATATTCATTAATATAATGGCAAATTATACTCAAGCACAAAGGATGATGATTTATGCTTCATTATAAAACACACGCTACGCATCAAGGTTTCTCCAGATATCAAGGGAAAGTTTACTTTTTATATTTGATTGGACATCTCACTACTGACTTTGTTATAAGTAGGACACAGAAAACCTGTCTGAACATACAGCATATAGCAAGTAAAGCTCTGAAAGCTAACCATTACCACACTGGCCTCAAAATCAATACTGTATACATTCTGCTTCAATTTATTTTTAGATTTTGTATGAGGTATATGCATATGGCAACAAAAACTAAATAACTTGATACACAATAGTATTTGTTTATTAGAGAATTATGCTACAGCAGTGGTACAGATATGTCAACTTTTGTAGCAACACTCAATCACTCCTTTCAAACAGCAGCACTTTCACCTGTTCAGTCATTAACTTCTCTCAGTGGTTATTAGAATCCCTGGGGAGGCTTTGCCTCTTGTTTAAAACTTACTTACCTGTATAGGCATGTGAGGCACTCCACCTGGTGGTAGAACAGAGGAAGTGTAGTGAGACATGGGCCGGATCACATGCAGGTGACGGGGAGGTGCACTCGACAGATTACAGCGCAGATCGCTCAGGGCAACCAGAGCGTTTCCTAAGAGCCGAAGAGCTTCTCCCACCAGGTTTAGAACATGCTGGTCCTCCTCTCTCTCCTGTGTCTGCAAAGAAACCATTACTTAATTAATGAAATCCGCAAGACAGTTATACGAGTGATAATGTTTATAAATGGGAAAGAACTGGCACTGAAAAAATATCCCTTTAGCACATCCCTGACCCAATAATAAAATAAATAAATAAAATTATAATAACAATAAGATAATTGATAGAGTATGTTTTATATTTTTGCTCAAACTTGTAATACTGCTGTAAGCTCAACCACCACTTTCAGCATGTACTGTGGATATTCATAATTATACCAGGATGTGAAGAGCTTTGATATAAACTATTGATCTATTCATATAGAAAAATTATAAAAACTTATATGTGACAAACATAAAACAGATGTAAATTTAATTAATAATCTAATATGCCAATTAAAAAAGTCTTAATTGTGTACTGGATGATCATGACGACCACTTGCATACATTATTGTTGTAATCGGCAGTGGTGGCTGCCTCCAGGATGGAGTGAGCTCTCTGGATGAACGGCTGGAGCCTCTCTTCTACTCTTCTCAGCTCACCTAACATGTCGACCAGTACTGCAGGGCTGGGGTGGCTGATGGGAAATTGAATATACAATTCAAACAACACTACGAGATTATAGTATTTCAGAAACCCTCACAGGAGCTAGAACCAAAAGTCTGGAAAAGACCTAGATACTAACTAGAACTGAAATTTCTAGCAGGAAATTATCAACTCACCCAAAAAAACATGTCATCTCAAGTACGGATGAGCAATTAGTTTCTGTTAAGCACAATTACAAATTCAGATTCTTCCTATTTTTCAGCCTTAAAGCACACCTACTATGGTTTTGAAACATGCCTAATTTTGTTTTAAAGGTCTCACACAATGGATGTACATGCATCCAAGGTAAAAAAACACTTTCATTTTCTCATAATGTAAATTGCAGCACATCCCCCACCCCCCTGTCACAAACGACTCGTTCAATGATCCATTCTAAATGATTCATTCTAAACTCCTCCTTTCAAAGGGCATACTCTGCTCTGATTGGTCAGATGTCACAGTCTGTTGTAATTGGTCTACTACTATCAGCATGTGTCAAACAGGAACGGCCACTACCCTAAAAAGTTTCAGCTCCGTCTGTACTACGCGAGGAGCCGGTGAAGACTAGAGGCGGGGCTCTGTTTGTCATGTGCTTTGATTTTTGAAACTTTGCAGAGTTTTTTATATTCACAAACAGCTCTAGAACACACTACATGAAATGTAATATTTGAAAATGCATAACAGGTGCACTTTAAGTAAATTTATTTCATAAACTTTAAATTAAAGTATCACTGAACAAAAAAAAAATAACCCTATTATTTTGCTGCCAGTTTATTAGCAAACCTAATGATGCTATAGTTTCATGCTATTTTTTTGTCTCATTGCACGTCCTCAATTTAAGTTCATACATCTGAAAGAGTTCTTAAATATAGTTTGCTTGTTTCTTACTCCACTTTACTGTACATCAGCAGTGAAAGATCATTTTAACATTACATTGTTGGTCAAATGATGGAAGGAACCACAGGAGGGTGATACATGAGAAGTAGGACACTTCTTTGATAATATGCATAATAAAAAAAATAGGAAATTGCTGCACTGAAAAAAGAAAGAATTAATACACACTCATTCAATATACTTTTACTTGCAACCAATAACTTAAGAACGATTACTAGGAATAATAGGGCTATTTCGAAATAACTATTTGTGCAATAGACACAACTAAGTGAACTAAAAGTGCAAGAGATATTTTTCACATTTTGACCAATTCTTTTTCAGTGTCTATCCTTACTTGGGGCCTGAAGGAGGAGGAGGAGGTGCATTATCAGTCTGAGTGGAGGTAGAGGATGATGGAGGTGAGCTGGTTGGCGGTGGGGATGTATCCATAGGATGGACAGAAGGAGAAGGTGTAGAGGCGGAGGAAGAAGGAGGAGGTGCAGACTCCTGCGCTGAGGACGCATCCATGGGCTGACCCTATAAGCTCAGTAAGACCAGATAATGAGTGCGAGTCGACAAGTCAGCTATTCTCAACCTTGCAAACCTAGGGGATTTGTTCAACTACATTAATTTAATAACTAGGACATAATACAAATCGGTAACTAGTTATTCATTCACTGAGCATGATGTGAAATGTGCTTCCAGTACCTCCAGTCTCTGAATCAGGGTAATGGTGTCTCGCAACAAATTTTCAGCCAGGAGCAGTCGCAGCCTGGGCTCGCTCTGCAGGGTCTGATCCATATCAACATTCACATTTGCTGAGCCATTGTTCTAGCAGAGAAAGGTACACACATCATTATGTTCAATACTTTCAATAAAGACTTTGTGATTTTAAAATGTCTAAAATGACACTCATACCCCATTACTGCTGCTGACTCGTGTATTCCTAACACCCTCCCCGAGGCCTGCCATTATCTGCTGGATAGACATCTGAGGAAAGACATACGCAAACGACATTAAAATTTCATCAGCGTAATTACGTTTCAGACACTAATATGTCTACAGCAAACGTGGCAATTTTTTCTGAGGTTATTCACAGGCAGTCATTCCAGTGTGTAGAACATGGTGCGTATTATATACAAAGACAATAGACATCTTTATGTTTGACCAATAAAGAAAGCCCATGTCCGTGCCTGAATTTGCTGGGGGTCCATGATGTTCACTGGGAGATTAAGGGTACCAAGCATAACATAGCTATTAGCATTGCGATCATGTGTGGCTCCGTGAGCCATGGCCTGAGGAGTTGTGGTGTTTCCGGTCTGTGAGCCTCCTGAAGTCACAGGTACTCCCCCCGAACCTGATCCTGACGGAGTCGTCTGGGGTGGGGCTCGCTCCACCAGGTGAATGACTTTACCATTTACATCTGCAAACACGGGGACAGAGAGTTAAGCGTTCTGCTTTCATAACAAATTTCACGCTCAAAAGAAAACGAAGATTTGTCCTGAGTAATCAACATCTACCTGCTAGCTTCCATGCATGCCATTACAAATAAATCTTAAAAAGAATGCTATTGTTTTGTATATTATCAAAACTTCATTAGGAGAAAATCCTGATGAACGCAAATAAACAACGAGTTAGGTGTGCTTTGGCAGTTAAGAAGAGTTTAATAAACAAAAGTGCATCCGATATTGTACATCGGTATAGGACTATTTGCATCATTCACTGATGCATTATTTATACATGGTGCAAATACACGATATTCACAGGAAAAGAACGTTACCTGAAAGAAAATACGAGCATCTTTACAGATCTGCATTATATCCATCAGTCCTAAGAGCTCCAGTAGGCATATCATAAATTATTATTATTTTTTTAAAGTAAAAAGAAAAGGTGTGTACCCTGGCTGTTAGTGGCAGTGGGCAATATGCCAGAAACACACCATGGCCAAAAGTATGTGGACACCTGACCATCTCACCCAAACTGCTGCTACAAATTTGGAAGCACACAATTATATAGGATGTCTTTGTCCTAAACCTGTTCCAGTATGACAATGCCCCTGTGCACAAAGTGAGGTTTATAAAAACATGGTTTGCCAAGGTTGGAGTGGAAGAACTCAAGTGTCCTGCACAGACCTCAACCCCACTGAACAACCTTGGGATGAACTGGAACGCCAAATGCAACCCAGGCAACATCTGTGCCTGACTTTATTAAAGCTCTTGTGGCTGAATAGACACAAATCCCCACAGCCTCCCCACAGCCATGCTCCAAAATCTAGTGGAAAGTCTTCCCAGAAGAGCAGAGGTTTATTTTTATTTTTTTATAACACCAAACGGAGAAGAAATCTGGAGTGGGATTTTCAACAAACACATAGATGTGCTGGTCAGGTGTCCACACACAAATATCGATCACAAAATGTAGGTTTGCTAAGTGTCAGCAGAACAGCAGTGTTGCATATAAAAATCTATGAAAAAACAAGTGAGTTTTTATTCAGAAGCTATGAAAATGGATGATTTAGCAAAGATAAAAGGGAAAACTGAATATCCTGTACACAAATATATTCTAATGTCAGTAGCATCAATAGCAATGGAGTCAAACAAGGTTAGTCTGTCAAATTTGGTTCATTTTTGCTGTCAACATCTGGGACACCCCTTAAAGACAAACTGTGAAAAAAATCTAATTCTAAACAGGCGTCAATGCAAATCTCTGATTGCACTTACTGTATTCTGCCAGAGTTTTCTCATCCTGAAGCACTCTTCCCTGGTAGATCAGCCTCTGTTTGTCAACAGGTATTCCCACTGAGGGTGATATGTGCTCTTTAAACTCCTTCACAGTGATCTATGGAGTAAAATGAAAAGGTGTAACTTAACAAATAAGTTGTTTTAAGTTGTTTAACATATCTAGATGTAAATATCAGGAAATAAAAACTGAAATTCTGATCCATCGTCTCATATTCATCTTTTGATTTCAAACCCAATTGTCTTCAAGAAAAAACAAAACAAAAAAACAATTATCAATTAGTTGGTCTGCGCGCAGCACGGGGTACGTTTACTCACTGCGTTACTTCTGTTCCGAAAACACACACTGGAGAGTTCAGATAAGTTGTCCCCCAAATGACGTACTATATTCTTACACTATGCACTCTATCGTCTGGTGTGTGAATTTTAGAAGGGTATTATCATCTCAAATGGAGCACCAGCAGTTTTTTACTCACCAGAAGTATAAACCGTTTCCCAGGCGATGGGACATGACGTCAAACGTACGTAATGTGACGCCGCAAGCTTTAGCAGAATACGTCAGCTTTACCTTTTATTCCCAACATGACTACAGTCACCATCAGACAGAAGTGTAATCAAGTGACAGCGGAAATAAAGTGTGGAACCCAAGTCCTCTAATGCATGGGAGCATTTTATATCAAACACAGTGAAGAAGATACTTGTGTAGCATGGAAGCACAACAGTGATACATGAGCACAAAACTTGTGTTTATATCCAAAATGCTCCAGTGTGTGCAAGGGGCGGGGGAAACTGGTGCTAGCTGCTTAAAAAGCTTTCGTTTAAATCACGTTTATTGTCATTGTATGCTGTATTTGCACGCTTGCAGTGAAAATAATGTCATGACAGTCTTTACCAATACGAACTCTAGCTGAACCACCATAAGATTTAGGAGTGGAGCTTTGTGTACATGGGTAGAAATGGAGGCTGGTTCAATGAGTTAAAAAAAAAAAAAAATCATTCAAACCTTATTCATCTCCACCCATTTAACCATTAAAGACATATTTTTCACAAAACTAACCTAATGCACCTTTAACAGTAAAATAAATTCCACGGAGGCCATCACTAGCCTAGAGATTTATTTCAAACAGATTATTTAAGTATGTACGATAATAGTTCGTATACATATTACAACCCTAGTGCTTTTTGCCCCTAAAGCTTTCACAGACAGGACATATTACGTCCAATTTGACGTTATTTATCGATCTATTTGTGTTTTGAGTTGCTGAGGTTTGGATGAAACACATTCAAATTCAAAGGGCCAGACACACAGCTAATATGTAAAACAACCCATAAATACACAGAATATGTTTGATGACCGTGTGGTTTTCACAACAGTAACAACAACAACATCGCACACACCCTTCTCTGCTTCATGGCTCCCTGGAGAAACCACGGTGTTACTTGTACTCTCGTCTAATATTGTGTAGCACCGTTAACGTTGTATCTGTCTGTGATTACAGGAAAGACAATAAAGTCTAACTGACTTCCTCTGATAAAACAACTTTAAAGAAAGCAGCAGTTCTCTCACCTGTGATCTCACAGTATAGCTTCTGCTCTGAGAATCCAGAGTTTTCACAGTCACATCTATCATGGTATTTTCTTGCTCCTCCATGGTGCTGCCAGCAACAAGAACAGGAAACACATTCAATTATTAGTGACTTAAACTTACACACACACACACAAAACAACCTGCTTTGCTGAAGTTAACTTTCTGAAGTGAAAGAGAAATGAGCTTTGAACGAATACAGCTCCTGGCTGCTGTGTAATGAGTTCTGGCAGAACAGTCGCCTCCTTTCCAGAGGTTTCTTCAACTTTCCGCCCTCTCCTTGGCTGTTATTTAGCATGCATGCTAAAAGTTAGCTATCATACCTAACTTTAAAGTGTACTTTATTGTCGCCGAAAGGAAATGTATTTTGGACTACGAGTTGCTGCATAGACATGTAATAGGCAAATAAAATAACCGTAGTAATAATAAAAATGAATAAAAACCTATTGTCAAGATAAACACTTTTTAACCTGCATAGTGCATAATGCTAGCTTGCTGGAGCAACGTGAGCTACAAAGCTAACTAGGATAAATGCTGTGCTAATAAATGAGCTAGAGTGTTACTTTTACGTTAAGGAGTACATCGGGTTACGACTTAGATATATCCGAAATTAAATGACCGTTAAACGTTCTTGGCGTTAGTAAAATTAAATAAAAATATATAGCTAAAACGCTAGCTAGCTAAGTGTTAGGCTAGTTTACCTAGCCGGGTCCTACCTTGAAAGTCTGTTATATCACTCTCTGGTCGTAGTTGTTGTGTTGACTCTGCTTTTATCAATATATCTAATTAATGTTTATTTTTTTATATATAGCATTTATTATCATGACAGTGTTACTAATGTTAGATTTGGATAGCTAGCCAAGTCACGTAGCTAGCTAACACAGACTAGCCTGCATCGAAATAACTAAACGTAAGCCACGCCCACTTCCGCTTACGCTATTTAACGGGCTACATTCCCACATGAGTGACGTGGCTTATATTCTTTACAAGTCAAAATAATGTAATACAAAAACTAGAATCCTGTCAGTATAAGATAGTATAAGATCTGAGATAGTACCGTGCTGCCATAATACAGGCCAAGCTGGTCAAGTTAGTAGCTGGTCAAGTTGGTAGCTGGTCAAGTTCATAGCTGGTCAAGTTAGTAGCTAGTCAAGTTGATAGCTGGTCAAGTTAGTAGCTAGTCAATGTGGTAGCTGGTCAGGTTAGTAGCTAGTCAATTTAGTAGCTGGTCAATTTAGTAGCTGGTCTATTTAGTAGCTGGTCAAGTTAGTAGAGCAACCTTGCCAGTTGGTAAGATATTTTCCAGCTTATTTATTAATTAACTAAATTGATCACTAAACGCTTGAGATTTTCAAGTTGCCTTACTGCTGTGTTATTTTCTTTAAAGTAACTTGCCCAAGATGTAGCGAGATGTAGTTTCCTTTCCACCAGCACTTACCAGCTGTCAAAAAGGTTTTCCCAGTTTGACCAACTCGATCCGTGTTTTGGCAGCTGGGAGCTGGTCAGACCAAGCTGGATTTCTCAGCAAGCAAAGTTGTGTTACGTTATACATCCTGAAAACTAATGCTGTTACAGGAAAATAATCAACACTGAGATGGTGTGATGTGAAGAGGAGGGCTGTTCCTACCACAAATTTTCCAATAACAGCATGTCCAGAAGTGTTTTGTTCTTCTTATGCCAAGGATTTCAGTTTAAAATTTTATTAATGAAGGACATGTGATATTTTATATCCATTTATAGTTCCTACACCGCTCTACAAGGTGTCCCGAAAGTCATACATAAGAAAAGTCGGGGAGTATGTTTGCCAGCACCATGTCGGTTGTGCCTTTGTCAATGGATGTTCGCGAACATGTACTTCTCGGTCGGTCCGCAACACTCCGTCTGTTTGAATTTGTTAATAAATTTGGCAGCAGTGTCATGTGTGATGTGCTTGGCATTTTAAAGTCCATCAGAACTTTGTGACAGCTTCCCGGGTCTAGCCATGAGAATGATTTCAATACATTTTTCTTTTGCCAAAGGCACTCTTAAAGGCTATCTGAAACAATAAATAAATAAATAAACAAGATAAACTAAGTATGGAAATCTTTGGAAGACCTTTTGCTAAAAAGTGTTAATATCCTATGTATGGAGACTTTTGGGACAAAAAAAAAAAAAAAAAAAAATACACCCAACCTGCTTGTCATGTTACTGAGAAAATGGAAAGTTAATTAGACGTCTCCTTGCACAAATCTTCGTTTATATATGTTTTTCTTTTTAAAAATGTTTATTATGAGTCTTCTGTTACAGCATGTGAAGTGTCTGCCATGCAAGTCCTTGTGAATGACTGTTGTTACAATATGTTGAGATGACAACATACTAGTACGAGTGCCTTAATATAGACCTATGATTTGAATTAATCAACACCACCTTTCACTCAATCAGAGTCAAGCACTATGTTTATATGTAGAACACGTCAGTAAGTTTTCAAGCAGGCAGTAAAATAACGACACATACTTTACCCAGGCCGGTCATATCTGGAAATCTATTTATTTTCTAGCACTAAACCTGAAAAGCATTACCAAAATTTAAATACAACACAAAATAACACATTGAGGTTTGGTGTATGTGTGTTTATGTTATCTGGCCACATTTTACACACAGGTTCATTTGTTTTCCTTCAATTTGTTTGTATGAGCGCATCACAGATGAATTTGCAACTTTAAACTGACTTTATTCATCTTCGAAAACCTTATATTTCTAGTGATTAATAAACATTTGATTTATACCGCAGTTTGGTCTTTACGATTTTTCTGTTGAATTATTATTGTAAATTATTATATGTGGAGTATTAAGTATTGAAAATGCAACATCAGGAGGCAAGAGCAAACTCTAATGCTCTACACTGTTATGTTATGTGTTTAAAAGCAGTCATTTGGGCATCGTTTTGTTCCTTCACCCCATATAAATCATTTACTGAACTCATTTAAGACCCAAATGCATCAATAAGAGGTCTGCCTTTGTTTTGAAAAGTGATAGGAACAAAAAGGATGACTATCAGAAACCATCAACAAAATGATCATATGTGACACAAATATGAAACATAGGGAAATAAACCTGCCAGAAGCTGTTTTATGCCATGTTAGTTTATGTGAGGGATTTAATGTTATATTTCTTAGTAGAGACATTTTATTACAGATGCCACCCTGAGAAACCAAACACTGTGAATAGGGCTTAAATGATATTTTTAGAAAGCATTTGGATCAGTTTCTATTGCAAGCTATTATATTTATAATGGTGGGGATGCCATTAAGTAACTTGAGTCTATTGTATTAATATGATCAAATTCAATCAGACTTGAAATGTGCCAGAGACATTTATAAACACACTGTTCTGGCTGCACTTTGTGTTTGTACAACACCACATGACAAGGCCAGCCCTGTGTATAACAGCTGTTAATTCAACAGAAAGGTGATTAGCACGTTAAATAGACTGATAGTGCCAATCCTTTTGCATATTCATGTGTGTATTTTTTGCCCTTATAGTGCTGCTGTGTTGTATAGTGTTGGAATAGCTTTTAGAAAACACTTCAGTGACTCTATTTTGTCCATTCAATCATTTTCATTTCTCTTGTGAAGGTGTGCTAGGATAATAATGTGTATAAATATCAGAGGTGTAGACACAAGAATAGCAAACTGCATGTACTCTCATTACAGGGCTTGAATACATGGTTCATGTGGGTATAATTAAATCATAGTACTTAGAGTTTTTTCACAGTAGTTTTTTAAAATTATATATTTAGCTTCACCACATGTGTTTATTTGATCTCAGTAACAAAGTAAACAAATACAGTTAACCTGGAAGACATAAGCCAATATATGTACAAATGTCTAGAGCCAATTAGAATAAAGCAGTTTCCTGCGGAAACTCTACACTTCAGGTGCCAAATGCTTAGTCGGAAGCAGCAATGTCTGAGACTGTGGAGACAATCCCTGCGTCAAATTATTTGTAATCGATCAAATGAAATGGTGTTATAATGACCTGCATAAACCAGTGCTGATATCAGCAGTTCAGTTAATACTGTACAATAACAGTACATGAATAATCATGCACTAATACCTGAATTAATACTTATTTAAATATAAACTAATGATGAGTTAAGGCATATACCAGTCACAAACTAATGAAGAGCTAACCTTAACCAGTCCCTCCAGGATTTTGTGATCGTGGAAATGAACACAAAATCAAGCAAACTCCGCAATATTCAGAGGAACTTTCAATTTTTCAGAATTACCACAGAGTTTCAGCAGATTTGGGCCAAGACGCATCATGTGACATAATCACAACGTGCATTCAGCCAAAGTCCTCTTTGATTGACGTGTGCTGAACATGAGTACAGCTAAAAGGTCTCATTTACTAACAAAGAAAACCATGCAAAAATATTTTGTTTAGTTAAAATATTAGTTTACACTGATCCTCCTTACAAACATAAAAAGACACTAATAATAAACACCAATAATTTCATCTCAACCCGTTTTGCATAATTCTCCATCCATTTCTCTTCAAATCCCACTGTAGTACTAGTACGTTCTCAGGGTGGTTAGGGTCCGGGACACTGCTCTTTTGCCCTACGTGTTAATTAATACATTAAGCATTAACAAAATTAAGGTGATCGTTATTCATGCATAAAATCATAAGACTCAGCTCTTTATTAGTTTGCGATTAGTACATGCCTTAACTCATCATTAGTACATATTTAAATAAGTATTCATGTACTGTTTCTGTAAAGTGTTACCGCAGCTCAACCTCCATCCCAGGATGTCGCTTTGATGTTTGTTAGTGATTGCCTGTTGTGTTAAATGTCTCTAAATGCTGCTACAGCCTATAAAAGCCTCAGGATAATCAGTAAGGGCGTCTTTGTTAGATTCAGCTAGAAACATGTATGCATTAACGTGAGCTAGCTAGCTAATGAACCTAGCAAGCTACAGAAACCTCAACAGCATTTGTCTAAGGGGTAACTTGCCTGCTAATATTACCTTGATAATGGATGTGGTGTTGATTTCAGCACAGCTAGTTAGTTAACATAATTGTTCCGAAATGCGTTACTCAAATATAGAGCATTATCTTTTGTGTAGTGATTACTCGAGTAGTTTTTTTCCACCAGACAACTTATTTACTTCTATCTGAGTCATTTTCTTGACAGTTTTATGTTTACTCAAGTGAATTATTACTCTTACACATCATGTTATGGTTAGTGTTTTGTACTCTTTTCACCACTGTCAATAATGTATGTAGAGTATACTGGGATTAAACGGTAGACTGGTTAAAAATCCTTCTTCCCTAAATTATATGGATATGGTAATTTGCTTTAGACAACAACCATATGCTTTGTAACATATGGCCTGTAATGTTTGATGTTCTTGGAACCAGCAAAATCTGAGGTTGATCTACATCCATTTTGTGAAATACAAAGCTGTCTAATTCAGCGTCATTTCACAGCAGCTTCTCCACCTGGCCTGATAATGAATGTGACAGGATTACCCCGAAGCAGAATCTCTGGTTGTGGTGATCCCAAACACTCGGTGATGTAATTGCACCTTGAAAATGTGCCAGTAATCCCAGGATTAGCATCATTAACATGCTCAGAGTGCAGTAAACCTCATTTCCATACCACACAGTGCTGTTTCATAAGTCACATTTTTGCTGAAGAAGAACTTGAAGCAGTAAAAGGTCTTACTTTGTGGCTAGGTCAAAATCATGATGCGTCTTAATTATACATTTCATATTAGTATTTATACCACAGCGTTGTTTGTTCTGGCAGCAAGGCAAATCCCAGATATACCAATGTACTCATACTTACTATCATTTCTATAGTAATAGGCAACACATGGACTTGTATGGCAGACGCTCCACATAAAGAGATTTTACTTTAAAAACCATGTGTGCAGTCATTGATATGGTGAAGCTTTCTAAGAGAAGATGTTTGTTTATCCTTTTTGGAAGGAGTCTCCAGTGTCAATCCTGTAACAATCAGATGTAAAGCTGTAATCATAACGTGATGGAGAGGTTTTTTCTTAGGGTTCCTAGTAACATGGTAAGTTGCATAGTTTTTGAACGAGTGTATGAGTAAGAGAGAGAGAGAGAGAGAGAGAGAGAGAGAGAGAGAGAGAGAGAGAGAGAGAGAGGTTAGTTTGGGAGCTGCTTTAATGTAAGTTATAACAGGCTTTTTTTGTGAACATTTCATAACATTAAATATAACTATAAATGGATAAAAATATGATGTGATGTTCTTTAATTTAAAAAAAAAAATGCAGTGGTGTAAGAGGAATAAAACACTTTGTGGCATGCTGTTATTGGAAAATAATCAACATTTATAGCAGCATGTCCAGCATGTTATTGATACATATTTCATTTTAAATTACACTAAAAGGAATTATAAACATGTGTGAGGGAAATTACTAATGTTTACTTTTTAATAGTTTTGTTCTTGTTCTTTTTCTGTTCATCTGAGGATAACGCCTAAGAAGGCCATGTAATATCACTGAGATCAGTACTGAATGTTTATCTGCTTACAGAGACACAAACATATTCTTCTGTTTAAGGTTTGTCTGCACATCTTCCAAGACCATAAAACAAAGCCTGTTTGAACTGCCTCAAACCGCTTCTTATCAGTACACAGAAGTGTGTCATGCTCTGCGTTTCATATATATAGTAGTGGTTCAGCACAAGCACTTCAGAGCGCTCTCGTTATTCTATCTTGCTTTATTCTATCCAGTATTAACCATCTTTCTGTAATAAACCTTTTTACCTTCAGAGGATGAGTCTGTGAGAGTTGTCTAATTTCCACGACAATTTGGAGTCTCCTGGCTGGGCTGCACAAGTCTTTTCAGCTTTTCTGGACAACAAGCAAACCGGAGGACGCCCGTGGAAAAGTTTCACCCTAAAGCCCGCGTTGACACGCAGGCGGTTTGCTCTTTGTTGTGCAGAGCGAAAGACAGATGCAGCCTTAGCACTGACTGGTAGGAATCATCAAGAATTTAGAATTAGAATTTTATGAAGTTTTTGTGTATTGCTGTCTCTATGGAAGTGAGTCAATGAATTAGAATTTTATAAAGTCATTGTGTATTACTGTCTGTATGGAAGGGAGTCAATGATATAAGAAATGGGTATATTACGTTGAGAGATATTGGTGTTTCTTAGATCACAGCTTCAAAACTAAGATATATACCGACGGGTATCTATAGAGAGAGAGATAATAACAGTAAAAATATTTGCTAACGGAAAGAGTCCGGTTCGAGCAATAAATAAGTAAAGAGAGTACTTATTAAGAAGCACAAGAGGCGCAGTATGTTTGTGGCGGGTTATTATCAAGTGGCATGCCCCACTGACTCATTCCATCATATCAGTGGTACATGATATATTTGGCAAATTTAACACACAAGTAAATTTTACTGATATAAAAAAAAAATAATTAAAAAAAAGAGATGGACTTTGAAAGTTATATAATTATAGAAGGTTATAAAGAAATATATATATATATATATATATATATATATATATATATATATATATATATATATATATATATGGGGAAAACGTAGCAAAACACTCCTGTGACATGCTATGCTATGTACAGGGTGCTCATATGTTGATCCTAATATCACATTTATGCATGTGATTTAGGGGAACGATGTTTGAACAAATATGATGTATGGGTAAAAAAATGTGCTTTCCCTGAAAATGGTAGTTTTAGTCTCAGACAGAACAACTGAAACTTAATTTAGAGACAAAGGAGAGAGAGAGACCCTTAAACAAAGAGCGAAGTGCATTTTTTAGCAGACTGGAAGGCATTTGATGAATGACATAGAGAGGCACAAAAAAGAGAGAAAAAATGTCAGGCAGGGCCCTCATCTGTTTCTCAGTGTGCTAAATTGCAGAAAGCCGATCCCAACCTGGACTCCGCCCCACCGCGACGCCCACAGCCAGTAAGGAGGGAGGTACCTGCAGTTTCAGAGGCACCTCCTCACAATGATGCAGCCCAGCCTATGCCACTCCATCCGAATCTGTCAGAACTGACCCACCAACCCCCACTGAACTATGTTCCAGCCGTCCAACTTCACCAGTGGCGTTACATCCAAGATCCCAAGTGAAGGGATCAACAACATTGCTGCCTGAGGGCTTCAGACCAACAAAATTGGACAGAGAAGGGACAGTGCATGCCGTGGTAAATGCCCCAATGCTAGAAGTGGCCAGAGAAGGATGCCCTACGCTAGTTCACAGACCCTGGACATTGGAAGACATCAGGAGCAGCATGACGCATCTGCCAGCGCTCTGCAAAATAGGAGGACGAAAATGCCTAAGGTGATGTGATTTCTATAGGTCCCACATAAGCCCATGAAGTTCTTTAGTAGACTATTGCTGCAGATTGTATGACATTAGTAGTTAAAAGCCCCTATGCCAAGATATTGTCCACCTCTTTAAACTGTTCTGTATCGCCTTTTGTCATTGCCAACAGTGCTACCCACACGTCACACGTCCCCTCGTCACGCAGACACATAATGGTTATTCTATCATTGACCGCATGCAGTTTGTGATACGCAACCCTCCAAAACGGTGTTTTCTCCGCTTTAAGAGCAATGACTGATGACCAAACACTGATGCTAATTAAAACGTCCACAAAAAGTGACTATGACCCTTACGAAGACCAACCCGAGCTGTATCTTAAACCTGACTTGGAACTAGATTCTGCCATCGACACTGACGATGATGACCCATTGACATACATTTCACGTCTATTTGACCAGTACAATTCTCATTTCACCCTAAAGTAAGCTTGCTTGACAACAGGATACTTTATATCTGCAAAACAGCTGTAGCGCCTTCATGTCTGTTTCATGATGAATTCAGATGAACTGTGAAAGGATTCTGAAGTTCTGATGTATTCACAGCCTAGTAATTTCTCTGTTAATTTTAGTTATAATATCTTGTAATGATAAAATGTGGGAAATGTGAGAGAAATTACTCATTTTTACTTTGCAATAGTTTTTTTCTTTTTCTGTTCATCTGAGGATAACGCCTAAGAAGGCCATGTCATGTCACTGAGATCAGTACAGAATGTTTATCTGCTCACAGAGACACACACATGTTCTTCTGTTCAGTGTTCGTCTGCACATCTTCCAAGACCATAAAACAAAGCCTGTTTGAACTGCCTCAAACCGCTTCTTATCGGTACACAGAAGTGTGTCATGCGCTGCTTTTCATATATAGTAGTGGTTCAGCACAAGCACTTCAGAGCGCTCTCATTATTCTATCCTGCTTTATTCTATCCTGTATTAACCATCTTTCTGTAATAAACCTTTTTACCTTTAGAGGATGAGTCTGTGAGTGTTGTCTAATTTCCACGACACATGTTTATAATTTGATCACATTTAGCTAGAACCTTTATAGAACATGCTGAATATATAACTGTGTGTGTGTGTGTGTGGGGGGGGTGTCTTTGAGTGTATGTTCTTGCTCTCTCTTAGTTAAGACCCAGGGTTTGGAAGCTGATGAGGACGCTGTGGGACGCGCGTGTGACTCAGTTGGAGCTGCAGGATATCCTGAGCAGTGTGTGTGTGACTGACTGAAGAGCAGCCCATCAGGAGAGAGGCAACATAAGCCTTTCTCACTCTATTCTGCCAGTTCTCCAGCCAGCAGGTAGACGGATAACAAGACTCTACAAGCCAGGCGTTTTTCCTCCCTGTATGACTGCACGGTCAGTGCCGTGGGATTAGTTCTCTGTGCTTGTGATAGAAAACGTTCTACCGTGCCATACTGTACTTCCATTTGAAGGATTTAATTAATCACATTTAAGATATTCCTTGTAAACCCCAACAGTACAGATGAGCATGTGTCGGTGTGCAGCCATGACTCTGTATGTGTGTGTTTGCATATGTGTGTGTTCATTAGAGATTCGCAGCAAAAACCAAGAACTGTGTGTATGATGGTTTTCAATCAGCCAGGTCTTTTTGAACATCTTGCCCATTGGTGTTTTAATCTTCACGACATTTTGTCACTCACTCCAGAAGCTTCGTCAGTTGATTTTTTTTCCCCCGACCACATTTAGTCACCTAGAACAGACTTAAGACTCCTTTCAGTGTGTATCATAGCACAGAATTATTACATGAACATAAATAAAATATTTAAATGTTCTGCTCAATAGGCAAGTGTGTATCAGCATATTAATTGGAGCTGTTACAGCTTTTTTTTTGTATTGGAACCTTTTACAAAGAGATCCCAAGAAAGTTACACAAAATGTTTTGTATTATATTGCTAGCACTTTGCCTCATTTTTATACAAAGTATCTTTAGATGCCATCCATTTTCTTTACCACGTATCCTACACAGAGTGACGGGGAGCAAGGCGGGGTACATCCTGGATGGGCTGCATTCACACAGTATGGACATTTTGGAAATGCCAATCAGACTACAATGCATATCTTTGGACTGAGGGAGGAATCCCCAAAACACAGGGAGAACATGCAAACTTCGCATACACAGGGTAGAGGTAGGATTTGAACCCCTAACCCCAGAGGTGTGAGGCAAACGTGCTAACTGCTAACCACTAAGCCACCGCGTCCCCTGCAGTCATATTCCAGTTGTCTAAAATAGTTTGATACTAGTTGATCGTGATCTCCTCCACTGTAATGCATTTAAACATAATACATGAAAAAAAATTGTAAACAATATTAAAATAACAGAATAAAAGAAATAAAAAACACAATCAAATAACAACCATATACAAACAAATCACTGCATACATGCATACAATCACAGACACCCAGTTCATGACATAAATACAGCAGGGTCTATCTATCTATCTGTCTGTCTGTCTGTCTGTGTGTCTGTCATTATGTTGTTGCTTTTTATTTGGTCATTTTTTATTTATACACCACAATCAACTAGTATCAATGTTCTTACGGGAACTATTTTGTCAATTATATTTTTAATAAAATGAGAAAGTGCTGTTGATATGATACAAAAACATTTGAAAATATTTTAACGCAGTATACATCTACTCCACTTCGAGACCCATGGAGCCAAATTACTATGAGACTGCCAAAAACAGCAAACACTAATTCTTGTGCTTTTCTATCCAACAGCCCTTTTACAGCATTAGTTCATATTACTACACAAAATATTTTGGCCTATGATAGTCTGTGACATGATAGTTAAAAAAATATATATGTCAGCAGTGGTTATGGCGCTCGTCATGGATATTTTTCCGTTTAGATGATGCCAACAGAGTGGTGCAGCACTTTGCTACCTTGTCTTCCCACATGATGGCAGTATGATGCAAGCACAACTTCACCCAATGCCTCGTTCTTTGTTCTCTTGCCAATGTAAGGACTGTGCTACTTTCAATATAATTTCTTAGAACGGAGAAGAAATGTATCCTCAGGTCAAAATAAATAGCCTTTCACAGTTAATTTAATTGACTTTTTTTTTTTTGCACATTATCGTGGTAATTCTGCCTCTGCCTATCACAAACAAAAACAACACGTGTTGCCGAGCAGACATGCGGGTGTCGGATGTTGAATCGCTCAGACTAACTTGTGGCTTATAGCTTGAGAGTTGACAGAGTTCTATCACTATAGATGTGAAAATATTAACTGGGATGTCAGAAATATGGGTCATGCAGATGCTGATGGTTTCTCGGTACATCCATTACTTTTGACTTGCAGGGTCTTGGAGTGGTGTGGTGTAAATTGGGGTCACAGGCAAGCTTTGTTTTGTATATTGCGCAGACTAGCTTAATCATCAACTCTTCTTGAATGTGCATCCACACACACCCACACACACACTCTCACACAGAGGGGTGTCCAGGGGCAGCGTGGCGGCAGTGTGAGCCATGTCCCGGCTGGCCTGGGGCAGTTACCACATGCTGACGTGTTTAATTGTGTGCGTTCCCAGGCTGCCGTGACAAGTGTGTGTTCACACTGTGCCGGTAGAGAAGGCCTGCTGGTCACCATGTTAATGGCAGGCAGGCCGAGCGAGCTGCCTTACTCACCTTGTGTGAAGACAAAAAAGTTTGAAGAAACACATTTCATCACAGATACACTCCAAATGGAAAAAAAAGCAAGAATGTGACATGCCAGCAGTAGTTTTCATGAACTTTTTGTTGAGTTTTAAGCATGTTCCTGTAATATTCCTGTATGGTTGATGAAATTTTTTAGCTGTAGGCTAGCAAAAGATACGCTCACTGTTGTTTAAGAACACTGTTAGTGAGAACACTGTAGGAATCAGAAAGACAAACACCTAGCATGAATGCTAGCTAATGACTAATGATCTAGCTAGCTAGCACAAAAGCTGCTAAGTGTTCTACTGGATGTACAGTTTAAAGTCAGAGAGACAGCAGAAACAAGACAAAATGGTTGGGAATTTCAACCTTATGTCCCAGATACGTTGGAAAAAAGACAAAAATTACATTCTAAGTACACTTAATGTTGACCGCAAACTGAATTTCCTGAGAACTTTCTGGAAAGTCACTGGGAAACAGCAACATTTCAATTTCAAAAGTGGTAAATACCACAAGGATGGGTTGTTCATACAATTTAATAATATATCTTTTTACTCTGAGAACGTTCAGATGCAAACATTTCAGAACTGTTACAAATGCTTCTAAAATGTTTCTTCAGTTTGTCCCTCTGGGGAAGCCCTTAGGGGTTCTAAGCAGAACCTTAAAAACAGGGGTTGCCTTTCATAAAAAGTTCCACGTTGAATGTTATCCCATTTAGAAAGCTAGAATCCAACCATCCAAAGAACTCTTGATGAACCCTTTTTGAAAACACTCCATTACATCCCATGTTTTCAGAACATCGAAGGAATGTCCTTGCAATGTTCTAAAACCACTGGGTGCCATACAATCTTTAAAAAGAGGGGTTTGGGATGTTTTTAGTACAATGCAAGAACGTTGTATGGGGAACCTAACCTTCCATGTTCTAAATACATCAGATGTAATATAGTCTTATATAGTAATATATTGAAGAGTTCTTTGGATAGTCAGTGGTTTTAGTGATCAAACAGGTTTTACTTGGAATGTTTTCTGAAAGCAAAACCTCTTAGGGAGTCCTTAAAGTTTCTATGTTGAACCCTACAACAGAGTTTGTCTTTCATAAATGTTTCCAAGTAGAGCCCTTTTAGAAGCTTTGAAACAACCATCCAACGAACTCTTGAAACTGTATTACATCCAGAGTTTTTAGAACAACATGATGGTAGAATTTCAGCCTAACCTTCTTAGAACCTGTCAAGCACATTACTGAATGTTCAAATAATGTTAGCTGGGACAGCATAGTTTTGTTCAAGCTAGGCTATCCTGTGCTCAGCCACTGACATAGATGACAATGTGGTCAAGTTATGAGTCATGGCAGTAAGAGTCTGTCTATGCAGCTCCACAGTGAGACCTTAAATTCTTATATTTATTTATATATTTCTTACTATTTTATGAAATAACTTCTTTTTCCATTTGCTGTACTTTAGACATGAGACCGCAGAGGCACACTTCTGGAGCTGGTTTGATTAGTGTCTCTGTAATTGAGAGGTAAAGTTGTGCAGCGCACTACTCCCTCTCCTCTCTTCTCCTCCTCTGTTCTCGTCTGCTCGCTGCTCCCCTGTCTGGGATGGTAAATAAGGTTGGTGTGTGAGAATCTCATTACCAGGACACAAAGCGGCATTTCCTCTGAGGATTGAGGGAAGTGGAGGGTATGTGTGTGTGTGTGTGTGTGGGTGTGTGTGTGTGTAAGCAGCCTCAATCACGGGCACGTTGATGGGGAGGGAGAGCAAGGCAGCTGGGCTCCTGCTCAGGCCTTCAATTTCCTCTACAGTCCAGCCACTCGAGTGTGTAATTACTATGGGGTGTCGTGAAGGTGCGATTCCTTCTCCTGGTAACACTCACCCCCTTCTTAGCCACACCACCCGCACCCACTTCAGCTCTCAGACACCCCCTCAACACCCCAACAACCCCGGTAAATACCCCCCACCCAGCCGCACTCCAGGTGAGGGAATTACATCCAAAACTGCTTGGTGCTGAGACACAAGACAGCAAATACAGTCCCTTCTGCCATGGTGGTGCCCCTCAGAATAATAGCCCCTCTCTCATGCTTTAGACTGTCTTCCTGTTTGCCGTGGTCAGCCGAATGTGATGAGATTAAAGAGGCTGAATGGTACATAGTGAACTTCTATTAAGATCACCTCCTACATTTGGAGGGATGCATTATTCCTATACGCTATGTTCCTATATACCATGTATTATTCAGGAATCTTTCTAAAAATGATCTTCATGAAAAAATATTTTGAATGAAAGAAAACCATACTTTTCCATAAATAACCTGGCCATAAAATCGTTACTAAGGTATGTCTGTGATAATTTTACTACTATTATGGTCACTAGATCATCCCTCAGTTTGAACAGATTTATTGTAAGATTACTGTATACAATTTATTGTGTGATGTATGAATGATGACGTATGGTTACAATACCTTTTATTACACATCAAGGTTCCTCTAAGAGATGTCACTCAGTGGAGTTTTTAATAATAATACTAATAATCGAGTCAGCTCTGAGTCTTCTCCTATAATGCCTGATGAGGATGGAGAATACAATGCAAGGGATCTGAGACCATTCTCCCATACAGAATCTCTATCTTCAGATCCTTTAAATTTCAAGGTCCATGCTGGTGGACTCTCCCCAAGTCAGGGGACTGGGATGGCCATGGAATGACCTTGATTTTGTGGTCAGTAAACCATTTTTGTGTTGATGGCTGACCCTGCGCTCTGACCCCAGCTTCCTGACAGGCTGGGGTATGCGAAGAAAACAGTTTCACTGTGCTCTACTGTATATGTGACCAATAAAGACTCATTAAATTTTGATGTAGGTTTTGGATTACTGTCCTGCTGGAAGATCCAACCACAGCCCATTTTAAGCTTTCTGGCAGAGGCAGTCAGGCTTTTGATATATTTGATAGAGCCCTTGATGCCATGTATCCTAACAAATTGTCCAGGTCCTCTGGCAGAAAAACAGCCCCAAAACATTAAAGAGCCACCACCACATTTAACCATGGGCATGAGGTACTTTTCCATATGGCTACCTCTCAGTGTGTGCCAAATCCACCTCTGGTGTTTATTGCCAAAAAGCTCTATTTTGGTTTCATCTGACCATAGAACCTGATCTCATTTGAAGTTCCAGTAGTGTCTGGCGAACTGAAGGCTCTTGAGTTTGTTTTTGGATGAGAGTAGAGGCTTTTTTCTTGAATCCCTTCCAAACAACTTGTGGTGATGTAGGTGACTTCAGGTTGTAGTTTTGGAGAATTTCTGACCCCAAGATGCAACTAACTTCTGAAATTCTCCAGCTGTGATCCTTGGAGATTTTTTGGCCACTCGAACCATCCTCTTCACAGTGCGTTGAGACAATATAGACACACGTCCAGTTCCAGGTTGATCCATAACATTTCCACTTGACTGGAACTTCTTAATTATTGCCCTGATGGTGAAAATGGGCATTTTCAATGCTTTTGCTATTTTCTTATAGCCACTTCCCAATCTGTGAAGCTCAACAACATTTTGCCGCACATCACAGCTGTATTCCTTGGTTTACGTCAAATATATTTTTCTCATATGAATTCATAGGTATGCCAATAATTGTTGCACACCTATATTTAATTTATTTAGTTTTTTTTTTTTTTTAATAAACCTGTATGGTGTTTGCAATTGTTTGATATCCACGAGAGCAGAGTATTTTTGTAATTTTTTTAAAACAAAAGATCAAAAGGTTAAACAACAAAGACAGCAATTTTTCACAGCCTTCTTTGCTCATATTTACCAAGGGCGCCAATATTAGTGGAGGGCACTGTAGATTTCTATAAATCTGCAATCAGAACGTCTAAGACTGTTGTGCAGATAAAACTTAACTGAAATGTTATAACAGATGATATAAACACCACATCGTTTACCAGAAGATGTGACAGTAAAGTACCACATTATAATTATAATAGTAACAGAGTAAAACAATAGTGAACTATAGAGAATTTCCATGTGACGTGAAGGATGGGAATCACTGAGAATATTTAAATCATGTTTATGTGAAGAGTTGTTTTCTTTATCATAAAGTGACGTTTTAACGTGTAAACTTTTTAATGCTAACCTCAGAAAGCTGCAATTTCAACTTTTCTAAATGTATTTGATTTGTTGTTGTTTTTGTTGTTGTTTTTTCCCCATCCCAATGCTTGATGCTTAACTCCAGTCCTTTTAGTTGTGTTTCACGTTTTATGGCATCATTGGTGAAACTGGACCACTTTCTTAATTACAATAGGTGATCTAGCTCCCACATAGAGATGTAAAAGTGCACAGATTGGATTGTTCATCCCTTCAGCCTGTAGTGTCTGTTCTTGTTCGGGTTCTATACACATAAGTTTCAGAAGTCTTATCTAAACATGTAGGTCACTTGATATGCCTATGTTTCTTAAAACGTTTTTCAACACTAAAATGACCTTTTTCCTATTCTTATCCAATATCTCATTCCTTTCCTGTACTCTATCAAATACTGGTGTCCATAAAATGCAGGGATTTTCCTGTTGGTGCAGAAGTGAGTTTCATATTGCAGATCCTTCAGCATTTTTTCCCCACACTGTACCAAGTGCCAGTATGTAGGCAGCATGTTGTATATATAGAGAGAGAAATAAATAGAGAGGGAGAGGACAGAGAACAGTGTTCGAGTCTCTTTGTGCATTGCGGCTGACTCCGGTGCTTTTGAAGCTGCTCGATGACCGCACACGGACCTCTCCCAGCGGGTGTCTGCATGTGACGTGCGCCTGTCATTTGTATACAGCTGTTTCTTTCATCTGTTCTCCTTCACATCTTATCCACTTCACCTCTTCTCCCATGCCTTCCTTCTCTCTCTCTCTCTCTCTCTCTCTCTCCTTCGCAGCTGTTTTACCCGTTGTTGCAGGTTGTTCTGGTCATTGGCATGTAGAACAAACACACCTCCAGTCCTTGCTCCTTGCACTGATCATGCTGAGATGTTTAAGAGAAAGACGGGTATAGCCTGGAGGGATTTCTCACCATGTGCTCCACCAACATTGGCCCGGCGCTCACTGAAAAACAAGCTGCAGGTGCTCCATGCCTGGTGTTAATTGCTGCTAATTGGTGCAGCCGTGCACAGATTGTAAATAACAGTGCCATGTTTTATTGTAGCAGGCTGGAATGTTGCAGCAGTCTGAAGTAGGGATATTTAAACACTGATGGTGTTTCTCATATTCCGTATCTCAAAGAAAGATGGTACTGCATGAACAATGGGGCTGCAACCTGACACAATGGAACTCACCTCTGTCCTTTCCCATCCCCATATATTTCATATCCTACAGAAACACCATGAATACCAAAGTGTGCTTTTCTCCTGAGCCTTCTAGTTTAACTCTTTACTATTTTCCAGCTAAATAATTTTATTGGCTGCGTCCGAAATCAGGTACTGAGACAGTACCTACTGCATTCTATTCAGTACCTACTGCTTGGCCATACAATCCGGACTATTGTACATCTGCCAAGTTGGCATTGTCATGTGACCTATGACGTCATTTAATTTTAATGAACAGCGTTTAGTACCTGTAGCAGTTACACTTAAAAAGAGGTGACCTGATGCCTTCCACCATTTTTGGTTCTGACTGTGGCAGTCCCTTTGTCTTATGAGCGCAGTGTCCATTGGTTCCATACTGCAGAATCTCAGCAGGAGCAGTATGCCACCTGGGTATTTCACGCCTACTGTTTTATGAATACTGAAAATTCGGACATATTACTCCTTTGGCGTAATGCCTTTCGCCATCTGTATAGTACGGTTGTAGGGATATTCAGATGCAGCTATAGTTTTATACCTTACCATGCCTTAATTTTATTCTGCTATAGATGCCTCTACCATTGTAATAGAACTTTATAGCATTTTCAAACTATTTTCATTATTCCAAGTTGATATTATACCCATACATTTTAACTGAATAAACTGAATATTGTCTCTCCCTCAGTATGTTCTGGTCAATTCAGTATAGAAATGTGAATGCTTGCTACAGATGCAATTTAAACTGAAACCTTTTTTCAAAGATTAAAGAACAAATACTCAATTAAAGCCTTGTGCCGGTCTGGACTCTGTATGCAGTATAGCACAGTACAGTATAATTCAGTATTGATTATAAATAATTGGATTTGATCACTTGCATATGTTTATGTATGTAGCACTGTTTAGCTTTTAGTGATTTGTGTGTTTGCACATTAAGCGTGCCAGTCTTGACCCATCTGTTGGACAAACAGGATGAAAACTGTTTTAAAATGCTTTTGAAACACCTCCAGGGCTGGGGGTTCGATTCCCGCCACTGTGTGCGGAGCTTGCATGCGGGGGTTTCTTTTGGGTACTCTGGTTTCCTCATCCAGTCCGAAGACATGAATGGTGGGTTGATTGGCATATCCAAAGTGTCCATAGTGTATGAATGTGTGTGAATGTGTATGTGATCATACCCTGCAATGGATTGACATGCCATCCAGGGTGCCTTGTGCCCCATGCTCCCTGGGATAAGCTCCAGGTTCCCCGCGACCCTGTAGGATAAGCGATATAGAAGATGGATGGATTGCAGAGTGTTAATATAATCGTACTTTATTGAAAAAGAATCAAAGGAGCCAGAAAGCTGTCCTGTAAATCAGTGAATCCCAGTTTAACCTGTCTTCATGCACATGAAACTGAAATAATGTCAGATTCTGGCTTATCTTGTTCCCGTGATTCACCATTACCAATTTACATTATGTTCTATCAAATTTTCATGTCCTTCCCAGTGTATTCCCAATTGCACTGTTCACTCTAATGAGTCTATTAGACTGTGGCATTCAAAAAAGATCGACTGTACTGACTGTGTAAAATAGGAAAAAGTTGAAGAATCATTTGAACAATTCCCAAGGTCTTTCCTAACCGAACAATAGGAAGAGAGTTTGGGAAGGTGTCACTACTGCAGATCTCCATCTCCTCTTCTTCCACTGCCACACCAAACATGGGTCACTAGCCTCTGTTATTTATGCTCTTTCACTCACTTTTCCCCCTCCCTCCCTCTTTTTCCTCCTCTCCACCTCTCGCTGTATTTACGCTGAACATTGAGATGTGAGTGTTTGTATTGTGTGTCCAGTGTTATTGTTCCCAGACTCTAAGCTGCCGGAGTGTTGAAAGCCCTGGGCCAATACGTGTGTGTGTGTGAGTGTGTGTGTGTGTGTGTGTGTGTGTGTGTGTGGAGGTAAATATGTTTGATTATAGCGTGTGTCAGCTCCTCCACGCTCTGTGACTTGATGTGACAAAGCTCTCTCATGCGGAGACCCTCTTCCCTCCCCTCGCTCCTGCCCTGTGGTTTAGCCCATTTTGACCAAGCCAATATTGCAGTGATTTTAGTCTGCATACACTGTGTTTTTGCCGACCCTGTTTGGCAGAGTGATCATTAGGATGACATGCAAAGTAACGTCCAGTTTCTCTGACAGGAGCAGGCCAAGCTAGCAATTATTTATGAAGTCAAAAGTATTAGGAATCATGCTGTGATTTCAGTGCAGGTTGTCAGGATACTGTAGCACCAGGGTTACAAAAAGCCAGAATACTGGCCACCTTTTAGGTTAGCGGATGAATCGCAAATCTGTGACTGCTGTCATAGGAAGTGACTTTCTGCCCGAGTTTGGAGCACCATTATAACAGTGGACAGTTGGCAATTTTGACATGATCACCAGGACATATCTGAAGTGAATGAGAGCTGTAATCATGACTATACCTAGACCAGGTGACCAAGACCCAACTGAAAAGGGTTTGCTATACACTTGCAAGAACTCTTTACTATAATGGATACAACCCTATTATGTCCAAGAACATCGAGTTGCATATATAGCCTTGATGTAATTTTTACGGTCCACCCATTTCCTTAGATGTAATGAACTTGAGATGTTGATAGAACCAAATTCACACGGAAGGAAATGAAATATTTAACAATGGCAATTTTCCTCACTCAGATTGGCTAAATTGTAGAGGGGTGGAAATTGGAAGGGCAATTTGGCGCAAAGGGAAAGGTCTACAGAACTGTCCAATCACACAAGCTGAAATTTAGTCTTAAGCTGCCCTCTTTTTCTTTGGAGTGGAGACAGAAGAGCATTGAACAGCATCAAGAGGGTGAGAGTGGTACAGTCTGAAAATGGGCAGCTGAATGTCTTATTGTCACATGACCAGATCCTGAGGTCCACTCGATTATTTTCCTCACCAAGACCTTATTACATCTTGTTTCATTTATATTACAGAGTGGCCTGGAGTCTGTTGATGATGGTGATGATGGGTTAGTGATGATATACTGTGACATTAATGATGACATTTCTGTCTGGTCACCATCAGGTCATTCACAGGAAGTAACTCAACCCTATGTTCACTTTAACAAGGGACAAGTCACATTTAGTTTGCCGCTTGTGGATTTGTTGTCACCTGTATCCAGCATCTCAATGAGAAACGGTAGTAGCTAGATGTCATATCAGCTTCGTTGGCATATTAGCCAAGCTAATCATATAACCAGTCAACACAGTTAACTGTAGTAGCAATCACTCACCAGAGGCACCAAAGATCTCTGCTACTTCCTTCAAAGCTTTATTTGATTTAGTAATTTCTCTATGCACATTTAATGAGTGATTGAATATGACAGGAAATGATGAAACCACGGTTTTAAGCTTTTTTCTTTTATCTTTGTGCGTCAGACAGTAAATGGGAATTTTCTTTTTTAATTTTTGAGTAGGGAACTCAAGGAATGTTTGACCACACTTTCAGTGTCACACATATTCATAGAAAATGAATGGTTGCCAGTTACTTCCTAGTGTGAACATAGTGAAAGGGTGTGTTTATATGTGTGTGATGTGTTTATCGGTGCTAAGGCTGCTGAAGTCAGCAGCATGGAGTGGTATAATTCTGCTCACTGAGTTTGTGCACTGTCTTGCCAGGCACTGAAACCGTACATGGCAAAAGGGTAGGCTCTGTGCTAAGAGGATTACTAACTTGAAAAAGGTAGCCGTCATTTAATTGAAGGCTTACCAGCTGCTGAAAAAGGGCAAGCAGTCAAAGTGAAGGTATAGCCCAGCCCAGAAGATCCTGAAGAGACCACATTTGCCAAAGTCTGTGTGTTTCTTCTCCGCTCATCTCATATGCCTCTTACTCTCTCTCTCTCTCTCTCCCTCAGAGACGAATGTCATGCTTTATCACCGAGCGCCAGCCTCTTAAAGACGTTTACACGTTTCGGAATTTTAATCCCTTCTGCTAGTAAAAAAGGTGCCTTCAGCTGGTATTATTCAAATGCTGTGATCTCGGCTGCTTCCATTGAACACGTGGCGTAAGAGACCTGGAGTTTAGAGGAGTAACCATCTTTCTGTACAACATTTTCATTCTGATTATTCCCATGTTGTATTGTAGCACACTCCCAAGCAGGGAAAAAGGTGTTTTAGTCTCCTGAGCAGGTGGTATATTGTTTATTCTTGCTCCTGTGGGCAATTTGGGGCGTTATGTGATTCCCACAATGCTCTCTCTTTCTCAGAGAACTGTCACTATGAAAAGTGGGTGCCGAAGTAAAATATAATAACTGTACAACGAATTTGCCGGATAGGTTCCTCGGCACTGCATGGGAGCAGTGAGCAAAAAGACCCATGTACAAAGACAAATGCTCTGGCAGAGGCAGCCAAGCCCATTGTGTCCCTGTGTAGATATTAGCCACGTATCACATTGAACGACTCCCAAAGCAGGCAGCTAGCGCCGGGACACAATGGTTGCACTGCAGGTAACTGATGACCTAATCTGCCCCTCTGAACCAGAGCTCAGGCTCCTGAATCAGACACGGCTGATACACAACAAGAAAGGACAGCCAAACAGCCTCCATTATCTGCCAAGCAGAGACCAGGGAAACATTCCCGTAGCACCTGTTTGTGCGACTTTAAGTTTAAGGCCTACATCATGTTGCCACTATATTCTATATATTACTGCATGCATCCTGATGTCATGGAAAAATTGAACACATTTAACCAATGGCTGTTGTTGGATTTTGTTTGCTTGGTTAGAGTATCTTCTAATATTGTCATTGTTCATAGTAAAGCTCAGTTTGAGGCTGGATGCAACACAATGCCATCATTCCCTCTGTTTCATCTCCTTTTAGTTCATCATGTGACATCACTTGATTAATATTATTAATCTGTATTTTAATTAGTCATATTTGAGATACGTCATTTACACACCAAGTGTATTCATTCATTCATTCATTCATTCATTCATTCATTCATTCATTTACTCATCTTCAGTAACAGCTTTATCCTGGTCAGAGGTCAGGATGAATCTGGAGACTATCCCGGGAACACTGGGCATGAGGCTGGAGTACACAATGAATGGGATGCACACGCAGATTTGCATGCTCATTTCACACCTCGGGGAAATTTCGAATGAAGAATATACCTATAGGTATGTATTTGGGAGGTGGAAGGAAACTGGAAAACCTGGCAGAATCCCACACAAGCATGAGGAGATCGTGTGAATCTCTATGACAGTAACTCGATCTCAAGATCAAACCAGGGAGCCTGGAGCTGCGATTTGGCAATGCTACTCTCTGCACCACCATCTACATTCCAGCACTAAAAAAAACTGATTCAGTGGTTCAGTAAATATGACAGAAACAAATCTGTGATTTTAACACCATAAAAAGCAGATTATTAGAATTACATAAATGCTTTAAGATCTGTGATAAATGAATTCATGTAAATATGTAGCCAAAACTCATACTGTATACTTTACTCACTTTTCTGGATTAAATTTAATATTATTTTGCAAGTACTCACAAAGTTAGAAGAAAAGAAGAGAAAAGAAGTAATGTTTACTTGAACCAATTGCATACTGAAATCGTTAACGTTGCATTTATATATATATACATACATATATATATATTCTTATTGCACTATGTCAATGGTTGACCCTCACAAGAATATGACAAACGTGTGTGTGTGTGTGTGTACAAGGTTTTTTTTTTTGTTCTTCGATGTACTCCTCATGCTCTCGTGTGAATCTGGATGGGTGACAGCAGCGGTTCATTTTCTCCTCTAATGCTCGGATTACTGGCTTTTGCCTTCATTTGATTAGACACACCATGGCCTTGAATGTGAAAAGGCCCGATTTGTTTTGTGGCCCTCAAAGGTAATCATCAGCATCATTGTGTCCCTCCTTCTGTAATTTGTGAGGTATTCCTGCCATACATGAAAAAGACTCTGCCTTCAATTGCCTCGCTTCTAGCTCCCCTCACTACTCCCTCTCTCTGAATTAAATCCTATTAAATTAGCCTTCGCTCTCCCATGCAGTTGTTTTTGTTTTGCGCATGTAAAGAAGCTGGCTGCGTGAGCGAAAAGTGGATTATGTCTTTTTTCTACACTCCCTCGCTCGTTCATTGCCAGTCAGCGGTGAGCGCGTGTGCTGACAAACAGCAAATGACAAATGGTTCATGGCAAACCTCCTCACATTAGGTTGAATTGTAAACTCTAAATTGCTAGCTGGCTATGGTGTTAAGCTAAGGCTGGGCCGGCCTAATGAAAATTACAGTGTTGATGCTATAGCGCTGTCAAATCAAGCTTAACAGGCTAGGCCAAAATGCAGTGGGGATCCCCACACATTTAAGCTCCAATTGCTGATCCTAGCGCTTGGCAGAAAGCGACTTCGTTAACATGCACATTTATCCTGCTTCCAGTGGGATACAAGGGGAAGGATGTCCAGGATATCATCTCCAGGCCTGTGTCATCGTCATCTTTTATCATTATAATCACATCAGCTTTTACTTTTCCTTCACTTCACCATGAGTTGCAATCACAGTGATGATATATTCTGACCTGACCACACACACGGACATGCACACACACACACACTGTTCTTCAGAAAAATCCTCCAGGTCCTGCACATTCTTTGCTTTTCCAGCATCCTCTGCATATTTGACCTCTTTCCAACAGCGGCTATATGATGTTGAAATCCATTTTTTCACACTGAGGACGACTGAAGGACTCGTACACAACTATAACAAAAGGTTCAAACATTCACTGATGCTCAAGAAGGCAACGTGACACATTAAGAGCCAGCAGGGGGTGTAAACTTTTGAACAGGATGATGAGTGTAAATGGTTATTATTTTGTTATAATGTTAATGTAGAAACACTTAATTTCATTATTTTTGAAGACATCTTTGCTCTACAGCATTTCTTTCCATGTGCCTAAAACTTTTGCACAGTACTGTGTAATATATATACAATATATATATATATATATATATTGTATGTGTGTGTGTATATATCTATATCTATATCTATATATAGATATAATATTATATATATAATTATATATATATAGTATAGCCCCAGAAAAACTGCCAAATATGGATACAAATTTTAATAATTCAGTTAATAAGCCAACCATGATGTTAAGTAATCTAACAAGTGTGTATTACAGATGTTCAGGTTCTCCTTGCTGATTGCATGTACAAGAAAAAGTGAAGTAAATCATGCTATGAGGGGAAAACAAACAAACAGATACTTTAATAAAAAAAAAAATGGTCCAGTTAACAAGCTTTTGTTTTGGTAAATATGCTAAGGTGGAACTTCTGTAGTTGGACAAATATATTCCAAACTGCTTTGACTTGTGAAAATGTTAACTGCTTGTCACATTTAATACATTATGCTGCTAAGGTGTAAGCTCTATAGTAATGTTAGCGCTAGGCTTTTCCCAGCGGCATACTAAAGTTGAATATCTTAAACCTTCCTCAAATCAGAGTCTCCGATTTCTTATGCATAATTTTTCCATGATTCATTTTTCTAATCTAAAGTAATTTGTATATAACTGCATATGTGTATAATTGAGTGCTTATATAAATTTTTCAGAAAGTAGCTTGTTCCAGTTTTCTTGTTACAGCTAATGAATGAAAAGTGTCACATTACACAAAATTATTTCTGCTACAAACTGAATTAGGCCAAATAAGACAATGGGTTTTTGAAGCTCTTTTGGGGGTCTTTGTTATACCACCCCCTGTATTTACAGTGGCTAATTTGAGCACCGTGTGTTTGCCAATAAGGAATCCTCCTCTGTTAGGCACCCAATTTTCTGCCCTGGTTGCACAGTTAGCGCTCTTATTAGGATGGGTCTCTCTGCGATCGCTTTCCAATCTCCTGGTTGGCAGGGTGCCGCGTCAGGCTAATTTAAGGGAATTATTTTGATTGTTTCCATAACGCTGATCAGATTATCACCCAGCGGGACCCACTTGCCCCGGCCCACTAGCTTTAGTCTTACATCCATTCTGTCTTTCTGCTTTCTTTTTTCTGCCTCTCTCAGAGCAGACAGAGCATTTTTAGGTGAGAAGGATTAGTAATACATCTATGAAGCCCATATATGTACATAAATAATTCTATCTGTGCTTAATATGCTATAAATAATTTCTTGATAACTTATAATCAGGTAACGCAAGTGTCACTATTCATTATAATGATGATATATATATATAGTGTTCTGACTAATTAATAACTAGTGAATAATTATAAAGCAACTGTAATATATAGTAACAATTGGAATAATATTGTAAACAAATTGTAAACAAACAAAAAAGAAGCACTGAGCTTCCTTTTCCTCCAGGGATAAGTAGGTGCTACATATGTGTATCTATTAGAACAAAACATCTATAATTCTTTTGTAATGGTTTTTATAAATGTTAATTGATATTGCAGTTGCTTTTATAATTATTCACAAGGTATTATTACACCACATGGCATTATATTGAATAGCTTATTATTATTATTTTTTAAAATAAGCAGCGTATTAAAGCTTTATGCAACATTCTTAACGTTTATAAGCATGTTTACAGGGAATCATTTCAAATTTATAAAGAATCATATACATACATACAGTTATAATGATTTATGGATAATAATGCCCTGTGAATGATTCTAAAGTAACTGTAATATTTCTTAACGATTATAAAAGCATTTCATTTAAAATTTAAATTCAATTTCATTTAAAATATTTAAAATGCCATCATTGAGTGCTTCCAGAAATTACAAGGACACACATGCAAACAACATGTAGTTTATTTGTCATTTATGTGACATCACCCATCATATATATATATATATATATATATATATATATATATATATGTGTGTGTGTGTGTGTGTGTGTGTGTGTGTGTGTGTGTGTGTATATGTATTAATATATATACATATATTTATACACACACACACACACACACACACACACACACACACACATATATATATATATATATATATATATATATATATATATATATATATATATATATATATATATATATATATAATATTGTATTTTACAATAATATTTATTGTAATGTGCCCTTATTATTTCGACATTAATTGTCAGACTTCAATAATGACTGCAATATCTGCACGTGATTTTGGAATTAATTGGAATAAAGTGTTTCCATATTACATTGCAAAAAATAAAGTTATAGTGTCTTACAACTTATAATGAGGAATAATTTAACACATCGTTCATGTTACTTGAAGCACTCATTGATGTTTCTAATGGTTTTGTAATTGTTAATAAATATTACTGTTGCAGAATAAGAAAAAAGTATGATCTCAGTGACTTTGAAAAACAGAAAAGCATCTTAGAACACAAATCATATCCTACCGTGAGGCAGATGGGCTACACAAGCAGAAGACCACATCATGTTCCACTCCTCTGAGGCTACAATGAGTACCCACTGACCAAAACTGGACAGCTGAAGATTAGAAAAACATCACCTTGTTTAATATTTTGTGCATTCTGAGATGCTTTTCTGCTCACCACGAAGAGTTGTGAAGAGTGCTTAGTTGAGTTCCTGTAGCCTTCCTGTCAACTTTAACCTGGCCAACGTTAGCTTCCTCTGACCTCTCTTATCAATAAGACATTTCTGTAAGCAGAGTTGCTGTAGTGAAAGTTTTTTTGTTTTTCATACCATTCTGTGTACACTTTGCATGTGCTTTATGGGGTCTTCCTAATAAAGTGTTTGGTGAGTGTAAGTTTATCGGTTGTAGCAGTATTCGAGCTTTATGAAGCATTATTGGAGTCTGTAATTACTCACAAGGATCATTACCAACTTACAAAGCATTATACGCACAGATGTGATCATCTATGAATTTTGGCTTCATAAAAAGTGTTACATGATTTTTGGTGGTGTTTTGTTTAATTCCACTTTTTCACCTTTTAGAAATGATCTCCTAAAGCTTTCTGGATTTCTAAGTATACGTCATTTTTATTGAATTACTTTTCTTCTCTGCCTTCCTTTTCTCTCAGACCAGGTTGCAAAACAGTCATCACTAGGCAGGAGAATAGAGAGAGTCAGTCATATCGATTCGGTGTCGATCACCAGCCTCGCTGCTCTCTATAACTGTCATAACAGCTGCTCTGTGTATTTGTTCAGGGAGTCTTGTGTCCCTGCCAGACCTACAGCACAATCCAAGAGTCATTTCAGAGGTCATTTGCACAAACTAAAAAGATGTCGTCTAACTGCCTGATGGACACACACCGTTTTCAACACAAATTAGCTTGATATTTGAATAGCTGGAATATATTTCAATCTTTATTTAACTGTGAGGTGTCTATTCATATAATATACCTGGAGATATATGAAAGAATTTTTAAAAATGTATTTAACATTTTATCTGTTTTTTTTCCCCCAAACACAATTACTTGTATTTCAGCAGACATTTTTGAATATAATTCAGTTGGTATCAGTGTGTAGTATCTAGTCTAATCAAGTTTTCCCCGCTGGATACAGATTTTATTTAGAAGAAATAAAAAAATATATAAATAAAAGTGCTTTATTTTTGTGGAGGGTTTTTCAAAAGCTATATTTTTGTGTATTTACTTTATCCAAACTATAGTTGAAGACCATAGAGTTGATGGTCTTCACTGATTGAAAGACTACGCTTGGGTCGATTAAACAGAAAATGCAAAATGATGTCATGTTCTCGCTCTGCTTATTCTCAAAACTGCACTGCCCGAGGCATTGTAGCGGCTTTCTGCGAGTTTGACTGATCTGACGGTTTGATCAATGGTAGCTTTTCTCTCCTCTTTGGCCCCGGCTTGTTCCTCCAGAATGGCCTAACTCATTACAGTAATGAACTTTATAATTACTTTGCCTCGCTGAGAGGAACGAGTCTCATTTAATAAGATGCGATTGCCCTTTATTTCATTTACTTAGCCTCGATGCTTAACTTGTGGCCATTTTCCATCTCAATAAACTCCTTATCCTTCGAGCAGTCAATATCTCTCCATTATCACACAGAGCAGGTAGACTGAGGCCTCATCCTGCACCTGGAGTTTAACACATGCATTTTAGGAGCTAAATCATGCTTGTCATTACCTCAAACTTTTTAACTAAAATTTGCTAGGTTATGTTGTTGAGTCAGGTGAAATCTTTGACTATTTTCACCAGTTGCTTTAACACATGACTTTTGGCTGCTTTATGTTATTATGTGGCTTTGTACTACAAGCTAATCTGAAGCATCCAAATCTTTGTGTCTCTGCAGATTACTTACACAACAGCATCTGAGATGAATAAATTTTAGACTATTTCTTTAAATACATATCTTTTCCTTAAGTTATTCTATGTCATAGACCTTATTTAAATTTTTTTCTATTCATGTCATTTTGAAGAGAGTAAAGCCACCGCTTTTAGGATTGCCACCTTCTTAATAATAGAGTTAAAAACCCCCCAAATGTTATTTAAGTACATATGATCATTAATAAGGTAAAAAAATAAAATAAAAAAATAAATGTTTTGCAAAGATTTTAACATTCATGGAAGGATTCTCCAGTTTTATAACAGTGAGAGGTTACGCACTTTTTGACCATAAGAAATTGTTATGATGAATAATGTTGCACTTTGTAGTTTCTTGGTAACAAGCAGCGGGTTTTTATTTTGTAATATTAACTTTAAGAAAAAGTGAGGGAACAAGAGTTTACAGCTGTTATAGAATCAGGGAAAACAGGAACTAACTTGTTTTGAATGGATGAAACACATGATGTGTCATTCTTTAATAAATAAAAATTATAGCTGTTGTCCAAGAGGAATCAAACACTTGGGATGTGCTGTTGTTTGAAAATAATAAACTTCAAGGTGGTACTAGTAAATCTGCTTTGCGTCAGGGTACAACACCACCCATCCATCCATTTTCCATACCACTTATCCTACACCAGGTTATGGGGAGCTTATCCCAGACATTCTGGACGGGGTACCAACCCACACTACAGAATTTAGAGATACCTACAGTGCATGTCTTTGGACCGGGGAAAGAAACTGCAGTACCCTGAGGAAAGCAAACGTGCTAACCACTAAGTCACTGTGATCATTTTCCTACAACAGCATGTCTGGGACTGTTTTATTCCTTACATATAACAATGGGAGATGTCAATTTTTACGCCAATGTACTTGTATAATGATTATAAACATATACTAGACTATATGTGTGTTAAACATTTAACCACACTCCCTATGTTAAATATAATAACACTAGTTATGTATAAAGTAACTCAAAATGATTTGTTTACTCTGTTTTGAGTGTTTATGGGCCACCGGTATGTTTTCCGGATGCATATGAATGATTCATTTGGCTGTAAATTTAACCAGCCTTTAAATTACATGTCAAAACTACCCTTTACACCACTTATGCGTATTTCTTGAGTTTGATTTGGTAATCTTGCATTTCATTAGTGCTAACAGACACATTTAAAACCATAAAAAATGTCTCCATATGATTACATCCACCGCTTATATAGAGATATCCCATTCGCTCCAAAACAATCATTGCATATGCAGAATAATACATTTACAGCTGGAAACAGCTATGTGATTTTTTTTTTTTTTTTTTGTAATTGGGGCTCCATAAACAGGAAAGTGGCTGTAGCGAGGAGTTGGGGGCCGAGAGAGAATTTCATTTTCTCCCTATTTAGAGTTGCCAGGCGGCATTAAATAAGGATGCAGTTGCACTGCATTGTATTCAGCCTCCTTAATTAACACTTACCACTGTAGCTATAAGGCAAGCTCATTCTTGCCTCTGAATAATAGAACCATTACAGATGTGAATTTATGGACAATGATTCCTTTTTTCAGTCAAAAAAAAGTCTTATTTTTTACACTCTTTCTTTGCAGCCTTGTGTCCAATAGAGGGAAAGCAGGATGAAGGCTTGGCACTGAGTGAAGAGTTGTGCAGCATTAGATCAGTCATGTGCCCTGGTTCAGAACGAGTTATGGATTAAGGTTGGTCTATAAGTATCCCTATCTAAGTCTCTATTAGTAAAGACAAGTTTGTTTTAATTTTATACCACAGTGTTGTTGAATTCTCGATTCAACCTGCCTGACGGATGTTCTGAGGTGTGCAATTAAAGTAGTTCCAGTCAGGTCTGGACCACATTTCTGTTCTACATCACTTTAGAGTTAACTGAAATAAAGGAAAAGTTAGCCTACTGTCCACCACAGCACACACATATAACAATAAACAAAATGACAGACAATTTTAATTTTCCAGATATAAGTAAGAAAGACAGACTGTTGAATTATTAGCAAAATAAAGCACACACAAGGTGGTAATGCGGCCACGAGGCGAATCAGAGGCTTGAGCCATTGATATGCAGTTATTAGAGAGAGAGAGAGAGAGAGAGAGAGAGAGAGAGAGCATGTGTGATTGCAGTAATGAGACAGAAAACCAGTGAAGAATAGTTCAATATAAATAATTATTTATTTATTCGTTGTATTTTCTGCAGTAGTAAAACACGAAAAACCCTGTGAACAAGTCAACCTATTGATATTTATTTACTTATGTGTTCTTTGTTTAATTTTCACCATGAAACAGAAAAAAAAAACCCTGTTAAGTCTCTTTTAGCTTCACTGATACAGGGAAGTGTGTATGGTCACCTTATGTCTATTGGAAATTCCTGCTTTGTAGCCTAGAAAGATTATGACTCTCTCTCTCTCTCTCTCTCTCTCTCTCTCTCTCTCTCTCTCTCTCTCTCTCTCTCTCCAATAACTGCATGTCAATGGCTCAAGCCTCCGTTACTAGCTCTAAAATGACGTTTTGGAATTAGCCATGGAGGCTTGAGATGGGATGTGTAATAAATTAGTTCCACACACGAGCATTTTGAGAACAAAAATCTGACAAATGTCTTGAACTAAAACATCTGAGCAATGTCTTGAGGTGTGATAACTGTGGTTTAAGTGGCATAATTGACTCCGGTCCGTTAATTATTATAAAAATAATGCAGACCTGAGGTGTATTATCCCTTCAGGGTGTGCATTATTTTCTAATAATTCAACAGACCGGAGTCAATTATTCCTTACGCATAGAATGTTTATTGCTAAAGGATGATGCTGTAATCTTTTAAAAGTAAGAACAAGTTTAAAAAAACAACAACAACAAACTGTTTTTTGGTGCCATATAAGAAGTAAATGGGTTAGTTCAGTATATGGATTCATCTTTGCTGGAAGTCAAACTGTCTGTTTTTTCTGAACGTCCCTGTTTCCATGTAAAATGTCCTGGTGTTGGACATGACATGAATGTTCAGAAAGGGAGCTGTCTACCATCTATTCTCTGCACACATGCAAACTCCATAATCAAGTCCAACAGCTGAGACAAACAAGAAATGTAAGGATTCCTCACTTTCTGCTCATTTTTTGAATGAGGCTGTTCCCATTGCTTTAAGGGTTATGGAAAAGTTTTTAAATGCCCATAAAGACTTCCTTTCAAGGATTATTTTGCCCTAGGATTTTATTTCTCTATTCCTCCCGGCATGGTCCACAGCTCTGACACACAATAGCCACTGAGCAGTCCTCCATCCATGCAGTGCTGAGATTTGGCCCATGGGTGTCTCTCTTTTTCTTTCCAAATGTTGGCTTTGACTGAGTTCTAGGGCACATTTGTGTACCTCATTCTCAGTCACGCTGTTCATCAGCAAACAGTGTGTTCTTGACGACAACTGAACCTCAAAGCATGTCCCTGTAGTCATTTCATACATACATCTTTTAGATGACTGGATTTAGAGGTACATATAAACAGGCAAAAAAAAACAAAAAAAAACAAAACCCACATTAATAACAATCTCCTATGCGATTCTGATCACTAATGCAAAGGTGGTTCATTTTCTCAGGTGGAAAGCAGGGACTGTGTGGATCTCAATGATTGTTGTCTAGCTAAACTTGGCGATTGTTGTCTAGCTAAACTTGGCTGTGGGTGCAGCCACCCTTCTGTCCAGAAGGTGGTGTAGAATTATGACCATCCTTAATGTTAACACTAGAGCTAAAGAGAAGGACAGTGGGTTAATCCTGAGCACTTTGAAGGGGTTGAAAGAGAGAGCAAGCTGCCTTGCTATGTGTCACAATTGAAGTAGTGGTGACGTCGACTCGCGCAAACTTAAATGAATCAAGTTTTTTGGAATGAAATGAACGATATTCAAATTCAGCTCAAATGGATTGTCATTTTTATATGCGCCAGTGTCTCATCTTCTATTCCTGCTGGAATTCAGTTGACATACTGTATATTTCTTTTCCACAGGATTATTTTTTCCCCTGGTGCTTTTCTTTCTAGCTGCATGCTAGCAAAAAAAACTTTTGATATGGAATAACATTACCGTTATGTCCTGATTCCAATTTAATGAAGTCTTTATGCATTTACCCTATTCTCCTACTCAGCTAAATTTGATAGAACTCTGAATATACCTCGAGTACAAATTACTGCAGATAGGAAAAGATTATGATATTCACAACCATTCATCTTCTATACCATTTATCCTACACAGGGTTGCAATATCCTTTCCCAGGAAACTCAGGACACAAGGTGGGAGACACCCTGGATGGTGTGTCAACCCATCACAGGGCATAATCACAAACAACGGACAATTTGGAAATGCCAATCAATCTACAGCACATGTCTTTGGACTGGGAGAGGAAACTGGCGTACCCAGAGGAAACCCCAGAACAGGGAGAACATGCAAACTCCACACACACAGGGTGGAGACATGATTCGAATCGCCAACCCCGGAGGTGCGAGGTGAATGTGCTAAGCTAACCTAAACGATCATGTTTCATGTTTAAGATACATGACGGTCAACCGAGAATCTGTTTATGTCAGGCCCCGAAAGAAGAAAACAAAATGATCATAAATTGTTTGACAATTACAATGGATTATAGTGGATCACTGCAGAAACTCTCAGATTCTCTCGCTCTCTCTGTGTTTTTCTCTCAGTGAGCATGAAATGAATCTGAATTTGAGCCAGCAGGCTCCTCTCCTCTCTCCTCAGTGCTGCTCTCTCCAGCCCCTCTTTCATCCAGACAGGACTGTCAGCTTCAGTTCCGTAGCTTGCGGACCACATGAGCCCTGGAAGGGCACCGGACGGCCTTTAGACCCCAGCAGCAGGGCAGTAGTTTGCCAGTGGGTACACTGTGGGGGCTCGGTGTGCAAGGTCAGCCAGGCTTATCTTGGAGGAGTGGATTTATGCAGGAGGGAGACATAGAGGGCTGCCTCAGAGTGCTTCTGAAGAGTGGCTTTAGCCAGAAGCTCCTTGCCTGTCCTATTAAATCTCTACTTCGTTCTATTTCTCTCAGCCAGTTTGCTTTTCTCTTAACACCTCTCTCTTTTTCAGCAGGTCAGGGTATAGTATTTCACTTGGCACGACTGTTAGAAGCAGTGTGCCTTGAGCTCACTCAGTTGTGGATTATGAGAAATATTAGGAACCTCAATCTTCAGTTTTCAACTATTTCCATGCTCAAAGACTACAGCCATGACAACTTTTTGAATAAATTGCTCTGTCCTTAGATTTGTTCCAGTAAGACACGCTGTAATTGATAATGTAAATGATAATATAATATTGGAGTGAAAGAAACAGAGACAAGCAGCATGTCAATAATTCAAGGATAAATTTTCTTTTACAGAATGTGGGTTAAGTTAATAAGTACGAGCCAACAACAGCGCTGTCGTGCTCATTGATGATCTCAAAATAAATTGGAAAGAGACTAAGACAGAATGGAATTGATAGAAATATGACTTGAAATCAACAAGATACATGACCTTAAGACCTGTTTTTCCCCCATATAGAGCCGAAATGAGCCGAAGAAATTAAAAAGCAAACTGCAAAAGTTTAAAAAGTTCTGCATATTATCATGGTGGTACATGTATAGTTTTAGTAGACTAATTGAAGGGCACTAGATGGAGGTTACAGCAGATGAGACTCGAGCAGGCTCGGGTGATTGTGGTGTAGTGGTTGAGATGTGTGTGTATATTTGCTTTGCGAATTTGTGAATCATGCCAATTAATTTTTTTTTTTTTTAAACAGACATTTTGTTTGACTTATTTCAGAAAATTCTAGTATGGATTTCAAGTATACGTGAAAATCACAACATTTTAGACATTTTAGTTCAATCGTAAGACCCGCACAGTGTTAAATATTTTTATTGCTTAATGACTAACACCTGTAATTGTCTTAATTAGAGTGTTAATTAAAGTCCATTATTCATTATACATAATGATCACTATGGATTCAATTATATAGTAAGTACAGAATGTTTTGATTTATATTAGTGATTAGATTGTGGTAATTATATTTCTATTTGAGAAATGTAATTTGACCAAATTGTATTCGTTTTTCATAACTGATGAAATAGAAAGTTATTGATATTGGATTCAGACCTTCGGGTGCTAAAACAAGTGAGCATTTATTGTATTGTATTAAAGCTTGCACTTTGTTACCATTGTCATGTTCGTCTCAGCTTCCCATGGGTCAAGGTCAGAGGGTGTGGGTGGAAAGAAGTATGAAATTTTATTGCACTTTTAGTTGATTTGGTACTATAACATTTTAAAAGCAATCATATGAGTCTGATTGTTTGACCTTTGAACTGGTCAGGGCAAAAAGGAATTATTTATTTACATGACCTGAATGGAATAATGCTTTAAAGAAGTCATTGGTGATGCTTAGCTGACAAGCTCCTCTTTCAACTTGTGAAATAACTTTGTGAGTGATTTTCAGTAAAATAGGGGCAGAGCTGAGCAGGATGGGGGTGGAGCTAATTCAGGGTCAGAAAAGTGTAAGCAGGAACCTGAAATGAAAAAATAAACTAAGAGCACACATTATATTGCAATACTGCAAACTACAGGTTTTTTTTTGGCAAGGTATCATTATATTATATAATATAATTATAATAGCTCTAGGAACACTTTTAAACATTACAAATGGCACCTTTAATATAAACTATAACTAGATCTCTTCTATTTCTTTGATTGCTGTTTTTTTCTGGCTGCATCTTTCGATGCTAGCCTCGTGTCACGCTGACTCTTTCCGGCTTCACCACGCCACACCACACTGCTCTGGCACGGAAATTGAAATAATGATAATGTGTCCCTCTGACTGCATCAAAGTATTGCCACTTCAAAAAAAAGCCGGGAGGCATGAAATGCAAATGACAATGTGGAGCAGATGGATCGAGTGCCATCGCCTTGCCCCCACTGAATCTTAAAGGAGGCACTTGGTGTGTGTGTGTGTGTGTGTGTGTGTGTGTGTGTGTGCAGAGTGTCAAGGGGCATTTGCAGGTCGTCCTCGTCTCCTCGGTGCTCAATTGGATCATATCTGATGTGGTATCCTAAATTGTGTCTGGCAGTGAAAGTGTACCTAGGCACGACTCTTGCTTTGCACGTTCTGTTTTTGCACATTGAGGTCATTAACCCCCTAATGGAGCCAGCAGCAATTAGCGGCTAATCAGACTTCTGTTTTGACTGCCTGCTTTACAGTTTAGATCCAGCCAAGACAACACTTTCCCTGCTGGATTACCTCCAGATTGTGTGTGTGTGTGTGTGTGTGTGTGTGTATATGTGGCTGGGTCCGTTTGTTTCTCTGGTCATGTGTTCATGATCACTGGTGTTTGTACGTGTGTGTGTGTGTGTGTGTGTGTGTGTGTGTATATATATATATATATATATATATATATATATATATATATATATATATTATATGTGACAATTATATCAAAAAACAAATTAATCAGATTACAGGTACATTTTGTAAAAAGTGGGAATACTATCAGGATTACATTTTTCCATTTAAGTCCAGAGAAATGAATTTTTTGACATAACAATAGAGACAGCTGCTTGATTATAGTTCTGGTTCTCTCTTACCAGTCGTGGCTCACGTGATCAACCTCCTGGTGCAAGCACAAATAAATTTTGTGCAAAGTTAATTTCGTAGAAATGAACACAATTTGTTCTCTGAAATGCTTTTGTTAGGGTGACCATACGTCCTCTTTTTCCCGGACATGTCCTCTTTTTCAGACCTTAAAACAGCGTCCGGCCGGGATTTCAAAATTTCAGAAAATGTCCAGGATTCGACTTTATTCTTTACACATAAAGTGAAATATTTCAAGCCTTTTTTTTGCTTTAATTTTGTTGATTACGGTTTACAGCACGTTTGTCTCACACTTCCAGGGTTGAGGGCTTGATTCCCGCTGCTGCCCGGAGTTTGCATGTTCCATCCATCCATTTTCTGTATCGTATATCATTACTGGGTTGTGGGGATCCTTGAGTCTATCCCAGGGAGCATGGGGCACAAGGCGGGGTACACCCTGGATGGGCTGCCAATCCATCACAGGGCACAATCACACACACATTCACATACCCATTCATACACTACAGATACTTTGGGCATGCCAATCATGTCTTTGGACTGGGGAAGGAAACCAGAGTACCTGCAGGAAACCCACGAAGCACACGGAGAACATGCAAATTCTGCACACATGGAAGAGGTAGGATTTGAACCCCAACCCCGGCGGTGCGAGTCAAATGTGCTGACTTTATTGTGCTATTCAGATATTTGTTTCATTTTATTTCATGTGAAATGGAATTCATTTTTCTTTTGTAATGTGTCAGTTTTAAGTATGGATAAGAAAAAAGGATGTTTTGGTGTAAAATAATGTATGACTGGATTGTGCAAAAAAAGTGGGCAGAGACAAAACATGCATGCAGTCAGAGCCTAGATCCAACACCATCATATATAACATGATTTTATTTAATGATGTTTTTCATGGTGCTCATAGAAAAAAAAAAAAAAACTTTTAGAGGTAGGAAAAATGTCTACCTGCCATGTGTGTGTGTGTGTGTGTGTGTGTGTGTGTGTGTGTGTGTGTGTGTTTTGATGGAAGAGTTTAATGGAAGATATAAAAAAAATCACTTCCACCAACCAATGAGAACAACAACAACGAAAATAGTTTTTTAAGTAATTGTTGAATTGTGCGGAATCTGATCAGGAGCATGAGTCCAATAAACAGTGCATAAATTCAGTGCGAGTGTGTAAGTGTTGGGTCTGCGTGTGTATGTGTTGTGTGTGTTTAATTATTGCTGCGGGAAAGGTACGTGGTGGCGAGGGGTTGGAAGTGAGAGTGGTTAACCAGCACTAGGCTCTGAATCGGCCTGTCAGAGGAGGGCTATAATGCATTAAACGGGAGGCAGAGAGAAACAAATTATCCTGGTGTCTTTGTGTTGTTCTTGTCTCGCTCACACTCTTGGTGTTATATATTTTCACACCTCAGTGAATCCCCCCCCCCCTCCACACACAGACACACTCCCCCACTCCATGCCCTCTCATGTGCCTTGCCATGCATGCTCTCTCTCTATCTTTCTTATTCTCTCACCCTTTCTTTCTCTCTCTCACCTTTCTCTCTCTCTCTCTCTCTCTCCCTCTATGTCTTTTGCTCACCCTTCGTTGTCCTCTCTCTTTCCCTTTGCAGCTTTTCCCTATCTCCCTTTTTCACTCTTTAGCTTTCTTTTGCTGCACTCACACATATTCACTCTCTCTTTTTTCATTCTCAGCTAGCTCTCTCTCTCTCTCTCTCTCTCTCAGGTCATGTTGCAGCAGCTCCAGTAAAAATAATAGGGCGGAAGGCGTGAGGTTGTTATTTGCATAGAAATAGCATGACGCCCCAGGCAGCTTGGGAGAAGGACACAGAGATCATTTGTCTAAAATTTTAATGAAAACTTTTGCTGAGACAGAGATTTTTTTTCTCCCACTTCCACCCCCTCCCTGTTTCCCTCCCCTTCCGCCTTCCCGCCTTGCCTCCCTTCAATCCCCGCTGTACAGTGTTCACCCCACCCCGTCTTCTCTTTCCCCATGGTGAATTAACGCAGCTCGATTTAAAATTAGATGACACATCGCAAATCGTTGCATGCTAGGACGCAATAACATGTAAATTTCAATTTGCAGACTGTAATAGAAGTGTGTGTTGTAGCTCTGCTGAATCGAGGGGTGAGAGAGGGTGGGGTGTTATATCCTGTGCTGGTCACAAACATCCCGGTCCAGAGCTTTTATTTGGGTGGCTTTCTGTGCACAGAATGCATTATAGATAGAGCAGAGTCATTTTTCATTTTGTTAAACACACACCTACAATAGCCACATATTCCACATATTCTCCCAGTGATGGCTGGGGATTAATAGCTGAGTCTAGGAATCATATACGCATGCTTGCCATAACTTGTTTGGCAAATATTGGGCAGTCACTCCAGGGTTTTGATCACAGAAATGAACGAAAAATCTCCGGAATCTTGCAATTTTTCAAAATTACTGCAGATTTTCCGCATATTTGGGCCAAGATGCTTCACGTGATGCCATCACAACGCACATTCAGCTAAAGCTCTCTTCGATTCACGTATGTCAAACATGCTTATAGCTAAAAGGTCTCATTTACCAGCAAGCATCATTGCGAAAGTCTGCGCAAAACAATTAGTTGCAATTGCAGGTTCGCCAATTCAAGTAGCTTACTGCAAAAAAGGACAGAACTCTCTGCAAGTTGCATCACAAATTTTTAAAAAGCTGCAGCAAAATCAAGCAGTTTTGGCTGCAACAATTACAAAAAAAAAAACTCTGTGAAATCCTGTATGGATTGATTGGTCTCGGGCCTGGATAGTGCAATGGTAGGTAAATAATTTAATATTAAATTTACAAGATTTTACACTCGATATTTGGTTTCAGCAGCTTTCAAGTACAGACATAATGTTTAGGCATAAATTATTTGGTCATATTGCAGCTGAAGTGTATTTAAGAAGTAGACTTTTCGTATTTCTGTTTCTTAGGAAAAAGGGTCATAAACTGTAACTATTAGGATACAAACACCTGTCACTGGTGCAGCACCCAGTACATCTGTTATTTCTTTAGTTTAGAGGTCTTTATAAACTCAGCAAAAAAGAGTAACGTCCTTTTTCAGATAATTTAGTAAAATCCAAATAAGCTTTACAGATCTTTATTGGAAAGGGTTTAAACAATGTTTGTTCAATGAACCATAAATAATTATTGCACATGCACCTGTGGAACACTAACAGTTTACAGGCGGTAGCTAATTAAGGTCACAGTTACAATAACTTAGGACACTAAATAGACCTTTCTACTGACTCTGAAAAACACCAGAAGAAAGCTGCCTAGGGTTCCTGCTCACCTGCGTGAACATGCCATAGGCCTGCTGCAGGGAGGCATGAGGACAGCAGATGTGTCCAGAACAATAAACTGCAGTGTCTGTAACGTAAGACACCTAAGACAGTGCTACAGGGAGACAGGAAGGACAGCTGATCGTCCTTGCAGTGGAAAATTATATTGTAACCATGTGTCCCCCAGGACGTGATGGAGAACTTGCCGATGCCTTGGTCGAAGAGTGGAGGAACATCTCACAGCAAGAACTGACCAACCTGGTGTAGTCCATGAGGATGAGATGCACTGTAGTACTTAAAGCAGCTGATGGCCACTAGATACTGACTGTTACTTTTAATATTGACACCCCCCCCCCCCCCCCCCTGTTTTCTGTTCATCAAATGTCTGTGAAACTTGTTCAGATTATGTCTCAGTTGTTGATTTTTTTTTTTATTTATGTAATACAAATATTTACACATGTTAAGAAATTTGCTGGAAATAAAAGCAGTTGAATGTGAGAGGACGTTTCTTTTTTTGCTGAGTATATATTGGACTGGAACTGAGCAATTGAAAAATAATATAGCAGAACCGATAAATGTATGAAAAAATCTAGTTGTATTTCAGCAACTCCATGTTTTTTAGACATGCATCCATGGCTTCTGTAGCAGATCCTCTGTTGAGACTTGTTGTGGCCAGTCGTGTGTTTATGTAAATTATTTACCTGGTGTAGGAGAAAGGAAAGATTTTTCAGACTTTCATAGAATTTTTATTTACTGACACTGGTCTGATAAGGAAAGTGTTGATTTTTAATATATATATATATATATATATATTTAATATATATATATATATATATATATATATATATATATATATATATATATATATATATATATATAAACATAAAATAAGAATGAATGCAGAAAACATAATGACAAAAGATAATGATGAGTCCATGGCAGTAGTTAAAAGTGGTAATGTGAAGCAAAACATAACCATTTCAAACTGTCTTATTTATAGCCATGAACAAATCATCAATGTTTAAGCATTAAAAGATAATTGTTTTCACCATTCATTTGTTGAATTTCCTATGTATCCATCACTACGAAAAGTAAATGCTCTTCAGAGCAAGAAACCCTGCAAAACTTTTAAAAGATTTTGATCCATTTGATAAATATCACAGGGGGCATGGTGGCTCGGTGGTTAGCATGTTTCCCCTCACACCTCAAGGGTTGCAGGCTCAATTCCCACCTCTGCACTGTGTGCATGTTCTCCCCATGGTTTGGGGTTTCTTCCAGGTAGTCTGGTTTCCTCCCTGGATCCAAAGACATGCACTGTAGGCTGATTAGCATTTCCAAATTGTCTGTAGTGTGTGAATGTGTATGTGATTGTGCCCTGCAATGGTAAGTGGTAAATGGCGCACTTATATAGGGCTTTTATCCAAAGTGCTTTACATTGTGTCTCATTCACACACACTCACACACCAATGGTAGCAGAGCTGCTATACAAGGCACTAACTTGCTATCAGGAGCAGCTTGGGGTTCAGTGTCTTGCCCAAGGACACTTCAGCATGTGGAGTCATGTGGGCCGGGAATCGAACCTCCAACCCTATGATTAGTGGACAACACGCTCTACCACCTGATCCACAGCCGCCCCAATGGGTTAGCACCCTGTCCACGGTTTCCCCCGAGTCCCCTGGTATAGGCTCCAGGCTCCCTATGACCCTGTGTAGGAAAAGCGGTACAGAAAATGGATGGATACATATCACAAAGAACTGAAGAAATATTTTCCACTATGAATGCTTTATACATTATATGGAAGGTACTTTGTGGCAAGAAATGTTTACAGAGTTGTGAAAACTCCCCAAAATGGTTAAAGAACCATTTTAGAGATCCATAAATGGTTCTTCCATGGCATTGCTCTAATAATAAAACACTGCACTGTCTTTCACTGTCTAGTCACTGGATACTCAGCTGTAGGGATTGGAAATTTAAAGGAGCATAACAGATGAAGTACCACTGTTCAACCTTTGAGAGAACATTTACATTGTTTATACCTTTGGGGAACAAAAGAGTGTTGGTTGAGTGTGATGGAAAAACTCTTTCTGCACCGCCCTGACACTAGCGCCCCTGGTGTGTGTGTCTCCTCTCTGTGCTGTCCTTGGCACGGTGTGTGTGACAGCAGAGGCTCGGCTGGCTGTCTGAGTGCCTGTGTGGCTGATATGCTTGGACAGGCATAGGGCAACATGCCAGGCCTGTGCCAGTGGCCCCCTCTGACCTGCTGACACACAAACTGATGCCATCCACCTCACCTGCACCCCACTACACACACACACACACACACACACACACACACACACACACACAAACACAAAGCATGCGGGGTCTGTCCTGTACACAGTGTACAGAGACGAGTATGACTTTTGGCTCAGTCTGTGTTTATGGCTCAAGGATGTAGAACCTCTCATGGACCAGTGAGTAAGTACGGAATTGCATTGGGAATTAGAGAACTGGGATTTGTGGAAATTCAGGGATTTTTAAAATATTAAAATACGTGCATTTCCCACAGTGTTATTTCAACATTTCATTCTACTATCCAACAAAAGTTGCCAGGGTTGTGTTTTCTATGCAAAATTGGACTAGATCTGGAACAAGATTGTAAGTTGAAAAGGCAAGTCCATGGGTAATTTAAAAGTGCAGACAGTGTTCCTACGTGTGATGTGTAGAACCATTTCTGTATAGTGGGAACTATACAGGTATTGCAGTTAGACAGGTCAGAATATTTTTGCGCAGGTTGGTTAGCTAAGTCATGTCATGTCATAAGAGCATGTTTGAACAGTGTAGTAAGGCTAGTGAGCGTTCATTCTACAGATATACTGTATCATTGGAATGGTTTAAATATGGTTGAGAGATGGAGAGGGAAAAAACTGTGGAGTGGATAATGGTCATACCAGGTGAGGATAAAAAGGTGTATTGCAAGTACTGCAAATCAGAAATGCGTGCATACCACAGTGACCTTGACTACCATACAGAGACACACAAACACAAATGCATGGTTTTTGAGATGCAGCCCACCTGGAAAGTTTTGCTAGGTTTTGGCAAGTATGTATCCAAATTTGGTAAATGTTATGGTACTATAAAGTTCCAGTAATAAGTATTTCTAATGCGTATATTTATATATGATCAGTAAATACATAAAGTAAATGTTATATGCATCCTTATCACTATATCCAAATAAGTGTTCAACAGCGCTTATCTATCTAATATCTATTTTATCTATAAAATAGACAGTTAACAAGTCCAGCCGGGTTTCTGAACTTTACTGAACGTGCTGGTATTCACTTGTACACATAACATCAACAACAATTACTTCCGGTTACATCACATGACCTTTACCTCTACAACCAGGTTCAACATAATATATTGTAACACAAAATACCATTTTTTAAAAAATTTTGTTGTATTTGATGATCATAAGAAAACAACAGAGGATTTATATCTTAAGATGCTTTATTATTCATCATGCTAACTAGCAGCTGTTGGCTAGCTAGCAGACAAAGCTGCTATAATCTTCTTGCTCTTCATAATAAATTTCTAAAAATATAAGAGCAGGTTAACAATTGTGGTTCAACCCTAGAGACAATATAACTAATTGACCTTTTGATGATTTAGTGCATATTAGCATGGCTTCTGAGGGATGCCTTGTGTTAGTGTCAGCTATTATCCACCAGACTGCTAACATTACCTTTATCAAGTGAAGTGGCACTAATGATCTCATAAAAATGTGTTTCTGCATTTCTGTATTTGTACTGAGAGTGAAAATAAATTATAAATGTTATTCAGGGAGTCCTTGTCAAATATAAATGCTAATGTCAGTCCGAGTAGACTTATTTTGCCATTACCTAGCCAGGAAGCTAAACAAAACCATTACAGAGACCAAGAACATTATCAAGATGACATTTCCACATACTCGTTTATGCCTTGCAGAACATTATGAGTGTTCCTCGTGTTCCTTGTTCTCTTTTAGAGGTCAGTATGTTATTGCAGTGTGGGAATAGTAGGGACTGTGTCCCCCCTCTCACACCCTGTCATGATGTTCCAGTTCTGCCTTTGACCACCCCTTCCTGCTTGCTGGGGTAATCTCCTGGCACACACACACACACACACACACACACACACACACACACACACACACACACACATATGCACATACTTTCCTGTTCTACTGAGGCAGAGAGGACTGCTGGGTGCTCCAAGACTCTGGCACAGTGGTAGGCAGCACCCAGGCAATGGTGGATTGGGAGTCTCTAATACCCCCCATGGTCCCTGCTGTGAGACAGCTCCCCTTGTCAAGACACTGCATTCACTTAATTAAGAGTAAGGGGTTTATCTTGATCTGGGGACATTTAACGCTCCACCGAGAGAAACAGTGAAAGAAAGAAAAAAGAGTGAAAGAAAGAGAAGAAAGTGCCTTAACCCAAACCTCTCCCATGGAGGATTATTAATGTGTCGCCTGTGTGTGTGAATGTGCGCTTGTGTTTGAGTACTTGTGATGGAGTGTGTCTCTTTTCTCCCTGGCTTTCTGCTGTCAAGGTGACCGTGTTGGCTGCCACAGGCCCCGGGCAGCACTGACAGCTTTAGGAGCGTGACCGAGATTTGTGGCCAAGCACATAACCAACGGAGGTAATAAAAGAATAAATGATGGTTAAAGAGGTTAAAACAAAGGGTGAAGCCGCCACCTCTGCCGCTCTTTGCTAACAAAAATCTCCACCTGGCCTCCAGCCTACCCCTCCCTGAACCCACTCCACCTTCAACCTGCACCCCACCGCATGATGGGAAGCTAGGTTAATGAGGCCTGCAGGTCAGGGGTCAGACTAGGAGTGGAAATGAGTTCTCTGGCCTCACAGCCATCTCTCACAGACCAGTCTGTGCTCCTCCAACACACTTACTGTTGTTTACATGTGAACTCAGCTCCCCCACATAAACATAGATACACATTCATCTAGATGCAATCATTTAGATGTTGTATCAATTTGTCTTATGGACAGAGCTGTTTGCTCTGGGAAAGTGTGTTCAGTGAGAGTCACCGCTCCTGTGTGGGAGAGCTGAGAGCCGTGACGGCGTGAGAGTGTGGGAAAGGTTCAGCGCCGCTGGTCCTGGTGGCTCAGCAGGAAATGTCGGTTATAGGAGACCATTTTTCCCAGTATCCTCTGAGACATGGTCTTTGATATGCTGGATGTAGTGATAGTCAGGTTCAATGTGTAAAATTACTGCTATGATTTATTTTTATTTCAGCATTCATGGAAAGAATGATTACAAAGGTGTATCAGTAAATATACCATTTTGGCTTCATAGCTCCAGGGTCCCTGGTTTGATCCTGAGCTGGGTTACTGCCTGTGTATGTTTTTCATCTCTAATCTCTGGTTTCCTCCCACTTCCCCAAAACATGGCGATAATTGGACTGTATATGATAAATTACCCCTAGGTATGGCAGAGTTTTGGGATGTGTGTGTATAGTGCCTTGAACTGGACCCCATCTGAGGTGTATTCCCACCTCACACTCAGTGTTCCCAGGATGGGCTCAGGATCCATGACAACCATCATGATGAAAATTATAACACTACCTGAAAAAACAAACAAACAACAACAACAACAAAAACACTGTACAGGTAGATTTTTGCTCATAAGGTACTGTTGTTGTCCTTAAGATCCAATTATGTAGCCTAACGAAGCTTTTAAGGTAGACTACATCATTGTGGTGATCTAACTAAAGGTACAAAATAAATAACTTTGAGGGTTCTACCTAGTAACCAGCATTTCAGGTATTGTGTAGGCTACCTTGTACTGCCTCTGAGGCAAATTGCATAAATAAGCTTTCTTCTTCCCCTTCTCATTCCCCAAACCAACTTCTTGTCTCTTAAAAAATTTATACTCAGCAAAAAAAGAAACGTCCTCTCACATTCAACTGCTTTTATTTCCAGCAAATTTCTTAACATTTGTAAATATTTGTATTACATAAAAAAAAAAAAAAATCAACAACTGAGACATAAACTGAACAAGTTTCACAGACATTTGACGAACAGAAATGGAATAACGAATGAATTGGGGGGGGGGGGGGGGGGCAATATTAAAAGTAACAGTCAGTATCTGGTGTCTACCAGCTGCTTTAACTACTACAATGCATCTCATCCTCATGGACTGCACCAGATTTGTCAGTTTTTGCTGTGTTCTTGCCAAGGCATCTGCAAGTTCTCCATCACGTCTGAGGGGACACATGGTTACAATTTCATTTTCCACTGCAAGGATGATCAGTTGTCCTTCCTGTCTCCCTGTAGCACTGTCTTAGGTGTCTTACATTACAGACACTGCAGTTTATTGTTCTGGACACATCTGCAGTCCTCATGCCTCTCTGCAGCAGGCCTATGGCATGTTCACGCAGGTGAGCAGGAACCCTAGGCAGCTTTCTTCTGGTGTTTTTCAGAGTCAGTAGAAAGGTCTATTTAGTGTCCTAAGTTATTGTAACTGTGATCTTGATTGCCTAGCGCCTGTGAACTGTTTGTGTCTTAAGGACTGTTCCACAGGTGGATGTGCAATAATTATTTATGGTTCATTGAACAAGCATGAAAGACATCATTTAAACCCTTTCCAATAAAGATCTTTAAAGCTTATTTGGATTTTACAAAATTATCTTTAAAATACAATTTCCTGAAAAAAGGACGTTTCTTTTTTTGCTGAGTGTATATGCTTTATGAGCTGGCTTTTAGGGAAAGTGACAGAGCTGAACAGCTTTGGCTGGGGCGGAGCTAATTACTGGGCCAGAAAAATGTAAAAAGAAGCTTGAATGGAGGTTACTTTGCCACCTCTGTGTGACCCGCGGCTGACAGAGTGCTCTTTAATACCCAATCGACACTATTGACGTCCCTCAGGACGCAGGGCCTGCAGAGTCCCAGAGCCACCCCGCTGTGTACGCTTTATTGATCCTGAGCCCTGAGCAGCGGGCCCTGCTGACATGCACAGCATTGCTGCCTCATAATGGACTGATTACGAGGCAGATTACAACACAATGACGAGATAGCACAGCCTGGAGGTCTTTGTACTTCCTCACTGTCCCACCAGGCAGAGGTGGGGAGAAGAAGACATCATGTTGCATTTAAATGGTCAAAAGTTAAAAAAAGATGCTAAAGAACGAAATTGCAAAAAAAATTTGAAAACAATTAAATGTTAGACATAGCTTAGGGGATATAAAGCTGAATATTTATTAACTAATTCAGACCTGTATTAGGACAAATTTTAAATTGATTAACTAGCCCACTGGGCAAGTGGACAATCCATTGTGCTACCCAGTCTCATTGTTTTGTTGCCCAGAAACCTATGTATACAGACTAAAAATAGTTGTATCAAACATACTGTAACAAAATATGGTGAGGTACTTTATTAGTTAATTGCATTAATACAGACTAAATGCAATGAACTGAATGTAGCCACAGTCTTCTTCCTCTTCTAATAAAGTTTCTAATATAGCACATCATGTTTGTGACCTTGACAAAAAGTCACCAAGTCTATGAGCTGTGGTGTTTTCTTTTCACATTACATTTAAAACATATTATTCTTCTAAGTCTGGGCTAACGTCTTTATTTTCTCATGATATGTTTACCTGCAAGGGAACTGCATGCTGTGCTGGTAGGAGAGCTGTGCGCTGCACTTTATTTTGCTTGGCATGTTTTAGATTTTCAAAAGATTGATCATCTGTCATTCATGCAAGCTTATATACATCTTTATGTGTCGTCAAAATGGTTCCACTATAAACCTGGTAGTGCCTCAGTCGATGTGTGTGGTGCAGCAGAAGGTGGAATTCAGTATGAGTAGCGAGTACAAGGTGCGCCCCATCACTGTGAAGCTCACAGAGTTTAAACACACCGAATGAAAGTCTTTGTTTGTTAAAGTCAGTAGGGAGTTGGGTTTAACTTTCTCTGCTTTTCTCTGCTCAGTGTAATGATGTATGTCCTCAATGTTTGAGACCCAATCAGAGCCAACAATAGAGGCCTCAAGTAAACAAAGTTTCAAGAAAATAAAGTAAACTATTGTCCTATAAATTTATATGCAAGGAAATGGGACTATCTCAAATCTGTCTGAAAAAGAAAATATATACCATTTATATTTATATTATATTATATATTATATTTATATTTATGGAGATACTAGAGATCCAGATCCTTTCTGCCTCTGGATGGAGCTCAAATCTTCTTTAATTCCAGACTGCTGGGACTACGGCTGCTCCTAACGCCATACAGACTTCATATAAATCCATAATGAACTTTTTCACACTAACTGTTGTTACCCAGAAGAGGATGGGTTCCCTTCTGAGTCGGGTTCCTCTCAAGGTTTCTTCCTCTTAAAACATCTTAGGGAGTTTTTCCTTGCCACCGTCGCCACTCAGTGGCTTGCTCAGTTGGGATAAATTTGCACCTTTAATATCTGTATACCGTGTTGATATTTCTGTAAAGCTGCTTTTAGACAATGTCTATTGTAAAAAGCGCTATACAAATAAAATAAAATTGAATTGAATTGAATTGAATACCATGCATATGTTCATGTTCAATAGTTAACTTACTGTCACACATCTCAGTTTCTTTACTATTACCTGGATAGAAATGCTTGAGAAAATTTATTTTGTAGACTACCTGGTCACTCTTTAACCCCTGTGATGTTCTAGGTGACTTACACTGATGTAATCAACAAAAACAGCTGCAGTGTTGGTGTGGGGTGTAGAGTAAGTTATGATTGGACTAGAATCTGTGTTGAGCGCTCTTTCACGCCACGTATCCTGCACTCCACAGTACAAAGAGAAACATATTAAATGTACTTAGTGCTGAAGACATAGTGGAAATAATTGGACAGTACAAGTTTTCAGTCATGCAGGTCTTTCTGTAGGGACTTACAGCCCTTTCTTATAGAGTACTTGTTCAATTTCAAGCCCCAACACACCTGACCGCTCTTAACACCTAATGAGCCATGAGTCTGATGATTTCCTGATTTGTAGCCCTTGTATCTGAAACGCAAGCTGCGTTTCAAATCTTAAAAGTATGTTATATATGTGGCGGCTTGGGAAAACCTTTCTTGACATTTTCTACTATATATAGTAAAGACTTTCTGGAAATTAGATATGTCTCTCTTTTGCATGTATCAACCACAAGTAATACATAGTAAAAACTTTTAAGTGGGTTTATACATGAGGGCTTTCAAACACAAAATGTTTTGTGATAAACAATATCCCTTCCCATTGGTTTTGTGATGCATGATGGGACAGGGTAGTGCATCATTGCACCATGTTGAATTTATTTGGCACATATAATACATTATTAGTATTTTACTGGGTTTGAACACACTTATGTAGAGTTACGTAGACTCAAAAATGGTCTAAATTGGCACATACTGTAAGTATGTACCTAGTCTTGACTGGGTGGGTTGTTGTGCACACAAGCATTTGTGAAGAAAGAATCCATGTTTCATTTTAGGTCTCCTGACAACAGAGAAGCACAAATAATGTCAAACTTTACTAGAATCATTGGTACCACTTTATGTGGATAGTCCACTGTAGACCATTTAAAGACTGTCAACAACCAGCCTATGAACCAATTCTAATTAATATGTGGATAGTTTATAGTTGTTGGTGTTTGGTACTTAATCTATACACACTCTATACACTTGCAGTTTATTTAAATAGTTAAGCTAAGAGATTGGTTCATGATGGTATATACTGTAGATAGTTTGTAGAGTGTCTTCATTGGACTATCCAAATAAAGTGTTACCAAACTTTCTAACACATACATATCCATCGATATCTCCACTTGATCCCCATCAATCAGACTGGCTTAGTTCGGGGTTCAGTGACTGTGTAAAGTCACTGGGCTGAAGTTGCGGGCATGCTGAAGTGTACAGTGGCCGGGTGATTGATGGACCGTGCTGATGCTGTGGTGCACCCCACTGCCACTGGCATATGGAGCCTGCATGTTCAAACAGCTGTGCTCCCACAGTGCCATGGAGAGGGCACGGGGGCCATTGGGGAGGGGGAGCAGGGACCAACACCCACCTACCACTGCTGCAGAAACTGCCATCTCCCAGGTCTTGTGTTCAGAAGAAACATTGAGATCCATGTCTCGGTACCATAGACTGTACTGGATTAACTCTAATACTGTAATATGATTATAACAAAACTCCAAAGGTGAAGAGTTTTGAGTTTGAGTTGATAGTGCCTGCCAGGCTGTCTTGCCTGCTTTACCGGCTAAAAACTTCCTCAAGCTTGAATTTGTTATTCAATCGATGAACTATAATGTGGTGAAGATCTTAAGGCAAACAATGGAAGTATGTCACTACTGGGATCACTTTAAGTGTCACTGAGAGCCAGCACTGACAATAAGAAACTAAATTCCCAGCAACATTTGAGGTTAAATGAATTTCGTTCTTGGCATTTTTCATGATCTGTAAGCAGGAAAGTTTCTAGCTATATGAGGTATAGGTATGAAGTATGAGGTCGCTATAGACAGTCGCTTAGGACCATCGAGCCACTGAATACAAACACATTATTTAGATTGAACACATAATGTAATCTAAATGGATAAACATACAGATACAAATAGGAGGTTCACTATTTGATTGTAAACTTGGCAGAAAGGTTCACAGGGCATCAGGTTGAGGCTAGAGATGTGCAACACTTCCATATAGGCAGAAGCAGGCATTGGTGAAGCCCATGAGACAAAGACCATGTTCATTAACATGAACGTGTGGCAGTGTGTGATGCATTTACAGCATCCTTAGTAACTGCCTGGTCAGGGTTACAATACCTTATATTACTAGTTTGCTTATATTTTATATATATATAAAAAAAACTATTTTAATTAGACCTTACAAAATGTCACAGGCATGTACAAACAAAAATAATAACGCTGAGCAGGATTACAAACAACAGTCCCATGCACATCTCTAGTTGAGACCAATTATGACTTCAATTCAATTAAATTTGATTTGTACTGAACTTTTTACTGCTTTTTTGTCTCAAAGCAGCTTTACAGAAACATATAAACACAGTATACAGAAATGTGCGCATGTATCCAAATTGAGCAATTCAAGGTACCGTCAAACAGCCTGCATCTTTTGATCTAAATAGACTTGGCCGATCATAGAAAACCAAAAGGTCACTTAGATACTGTGGCGCGAGACCGTTTAGTGTTTTATAAGTTAATAATGACCTAAGATGAAGTTGAGGATGAGGAACTGTTAGAGCCAGAATTCACAGACAGTGTTGCTATTTCTACAACATTGGATGGTAGTAAGGTTTATATTTAATAAAAATAAATAAAAAGCCTTCCAGTTTAGGCCATGCCTACTTCTGGTTGAAATCTTATTAATATATTCATATTTTTGTTGATAAGTGACATGGTTGTTACTGTGGTTCAGGCTTTCGCAGCCCCAACTGAAACCTGAGAGGTATGTTTGAGGTGGTCGCCCTCTCTGTAAGCATACACATTTCATGACTGACAACTTTGATAAGGAATTAGCAAAACTGCTTGAATCAGTTCAAGAACTCAACATGATCTTGCAATTGCCAATTCCCAACTATTCACACAAAAGCCAAGTCTAATGAAAAGTTACCAGTGGCCTGCTCAGATGCCACATGACCCTTGCTGGTCAAGGTGCATCTCCATAGCTCATAGTGGCCCAGTTTCTATTCAACACCGTCACTGCTCCGGCATTTACACCATGCTATTAAAATACTTGTCAGCTCATTCAAGGATACCAAACCTTAGCAAACAAAAAGCTCCAGAATCTGGCTCACACACACAAAAAACAAGTGCATGGTGAGAGCAGCCAAGCTCCTGGAATCTGTATGCATTCCAGTAAATAATCGGATGAATTTAAAGCTCTTTTTAACTGCGGTGCAGTGTGGACCAAGGACACAGCTGTGAAAGGATTTTCGCCGTACCGTAATGCACTGAAAGCAGAATGACCTTGAACAATGGTCAACCCTACACCATGCCCTCATATTGTTTTATGATGAGGAGGAAAAACATCTTTGGTCAAGGTTTTCCAAAAGAGAACACACGGATTCACTTGATGCAAAGAACGATGTGGTGTAGATGTCAGTTCACACACAAACCCACACACAGCTACAGTGTAATGATGTATGTCCTCAATGTTTGAAGATGTGCTGCTCGAGTTTTCGAAGGGTTCAAAGGATATATTCTTTCTTATTTATGTATCTATGTGTTTATTTATTTATTTATTTATTTACGATATTTACAGCCAAATTTCGTCTATATGATCCATATCTCCCATCAGACGAACGCTGTAGCAGCAACTTCCTAAATTGGCTGACTTTATGTTTTTAATTTAGTGTATGCTGTTAAAAGGACTGGGTGCAAAGAAAGCGAAAGACACACAAAAAAAGTGATTTGTGGTGGTTAGTTCAAGCGCAGCTCCACGAGGTTAAAAGTTAAAGTAATTCATTACGGCAGATAGTGGCATGATATTCTTCATCCTGACGCTCGGCACGGGCCGCACAATCTCAGCTATCAGCCAGGAATCCCGATGAGGAGATAATGGCAGAATTGATGGTCATATTTTACAGTGGGTCATGGCGGAGCAGAGTGTAGAACATTGTAATTACAAGTTCGGTAGAAGGGAGAGGCGTTGGAGAGGGGTGGAGGGGAAGACGAGGGCTCTTTGTCTGGCCTGAGATGTGCAGCCAGGCTTAATTGAATGGTAACCTCTGAAAGTGTTGTGCTAACACAGCTGAGACAGAGAAAGGGAGAATGAGAGAGAGAAAGAGAGAGAGAAGGAAGTGCTGAGTGTGGCACACTCACTCATCACTCCTGTCTGCTGCTGCCTCTGTGTGTTTGATATAGCATGGATGCTCACTCTCTCTCTCTCTCTCTCTCTCTCTCTCTCTCTTTCTCTCTCTGTCGCCTTCTTTTTTTCTCACCCCACATACACATTTCTTTTAACAAATCATTTCTTCATCATTAAATAAGGTCATTATCATTAACATGCTATCTTAACATTTTGAAGTAGTTAAATGAAATCATTGAATTCTGCACTATTTCGTTACCTATCTATTTAAAAAGGCTGAAAATGAATGTGAAAATTATTCACTCCTTTATCTCTTGTTTTAACCACTGATTTCAAATTTAAGTGTTATTTCATCATTATAATAAATTTTACTGTGGTTTAATGTTGAGGATTGGTTAAGTACTTGAATTTTCACTCATAACCTGCCTTAGTCATGTTATGTGACCATGATTCATTCATCCATCCATGCATCCATTTTCTGTACCTCGTATCCTACACAGGATCATGGGGAGCCTGGAACCTATCACAGGAGACTTGGGGCACGAGGCAGGGGACACCCTGGATGGTGTGCCAACCCATTGCAGGGTACAATTGTACAAACCCACACACTACGGACAATTTGGAAATGCCAATCAGCATACAATGTTTTAGACTGGGGGTGGAAACTGGAGTACCCAGAGGAAGCCTCCGAAGCACTGGGAGAACATGCAAACTCCATGAACACAGGGCGGATGCGCGATTCGAATCCCCAAACCTGGATGTGTGATGCAAACGTGTTAAGCACTACACAGCCATGACCATGGTTTAATAATAAATAGATATAATTTTTATATGAAATAAAACAAACAAGCAAACAAAGTGACAAAAAAACAAACCACTACAGTCCACTAACTGGATATTGGAAGTTCACATCACAGTTATAACCACACCAAAATAGTGCAACTTGACATTGGAGAAAAGTATTGAGAAAGGCAGAACTGATTGAAATTACTACTCTTCTTCAGGTTTATCAATAAATTGCTGGTCCACATTTTAGGTATCAGGGTTATACAGAACAGCTGTAAGGGTTCCTCCACAGGGACAAACCAAATAACCGAGATGGAACCTGTCATGTAATATCAGAGAAGGAACTCTGGACTACAGCTCCCAATAGCCACTGCATCTCGCTGCATCACGGTCACATGACCACCTGCACCTGAATCATGTTCATGTTAACTAGCACTTATGTGTATATTAGCCACAGTTTGCACTGCACTCTTTGTCTTGTGTTTGTCTTTCTTTACCGCTGTCTCTGCAGCTGTGTTTATGGTCTCTGTTTTATGTCTCTTCCTAGTTTTAGTGTTTTTGCCACTAGTTCCAAGTTTGTGTTTGGTTGTGTTGGTATTAAAGCTATCTGCACTTGCATCCGTCTCCTCCTCTCCAATTGTGACAGAACCATTTTATAAGAGTGTATAAGAGTAATGATGTTTCAAGCAATTCCTGTGCATGCACATTTCAATATTGGGGATCAATGCATCAGATTAGTGAGTCAGTTATTGAGTGAATCAGTCACTGGGAACAAAATGCTTCTTTAAGGCTAGTCCTCTGGGGTTTCAGGGAGATATATTTAGGGTGGAGGCACATGGTGGTTTAGTGGTTAGCACGTTCGCCTCACGGGTCCGGGGTTCGAGCCCCGCCAGGGCCATGTGTGTGCGGAGTTTGTATGTTCTCCCCGTGCTGCGGGGGGTTTCCTCCGGGTACTCCGGTTTCCTCCCCCTGTCCAAAGACATGCATGGTAGGCTGATTGGCGTGTCTAAGGTGTCCATAGTGTATGAATGGGTGTATAAGTGTGCGATGGATTGGCACCCTGTCCAGGGTGTACCCTGCCTTGTGCCTGATGCTCCCTGGGATAGGCTCCAGGTTTCCCTGTGACCCTGAAAAGGAATAAGTGGTAGAGGATGTATGGATGGATATTTAGGGTGGGGTTTAAGGGAGATATATTTAGGGTGTTTCCTGCCTTATGCCCAGATAGGCTCTGGAGAAATTGCAACCCTGTCCAGGACAAAACAGTTACTGAAAGTGAATGAGAGAGTGCTGGAATTCAAACGATAGCAAACACTCAAGGTTTAATTTCATTGGCTGCGAGTTCACACACAGAATTCTGGGTTGGGACCACATGCACACTACATAGTGTGCCTAAATAATAGTGACACTGACTAACAATGTTGTACTAGCATACCCTTTAGAACCATATGGCAGTATGCAGTTTGGGACTCTGAAGATATAATTATCTGCTTGCAGTTCTTCAGTATTACAGAAGCATTATGAGAATAAAATCAGTATGACTGTCACAGATACTCAACACAAGATAAAAGAGCAAAACCTCTCAGTTGAACTACTGTAATCTCACAGTGCCCTGTTGTGTCCTGTCAAAATAACTGCTAATCCTAGAGGTTCACATACTTTTGCCATTCTCAGATATGTAATATTGGATCGTTTTCCTCAATAAATAAATGACCAAGTATAATATTTTTGTTTAATTTGTTTAATTGGGTTCTCTTTGTCTACTTTTAGGACTTGTGTGAAAATCTAATGATGTTTTAGGTCATATATATGCAGATATATTGAAAATTCAGAAGGGTTCACAAACTTTCAAGCACCACTATAGATGTCAGAGACCCAGGTTTTGGTAGGGACACGGGACAATACCAATAAGTTATGCCCTGTGCCCTCTGTGTCCTAACCTTCCCTTGAACCCTTGCAGTGGTTTTTATTTATTTATTTATTTATTTATTTATTAATTTCTTTCAGTCTTTTCATTTCTCCACTCGCTCCAATTTGTCCCCCTCATCCAAGCTGAATGGATTGCTCTGTCATCATAGCCCTTCTTTTGGAGTCTTTCTTTCTCTCGTTCATTTTCTTTTCTCCTGCCTCCTTTTCTTGTCTTGTAATCTTTTTCCCTTTTCTCCTGGACAGTTTCTTTTCCAATGTTCAGAGGCTAATAGTGGCTAGGAGAGCCTGCAGTTATAGGTGCAGGGACAATTTTGTCCTGCATAGGACGTGCTTTGTGTGTGTGTGTATGGGTGCGGGTGGGTGTGTGCATGTGTATGCCGTCCCAACAGATGTCAAACCCTCCTCCTCCGAATGATGAGGCAATTTCATTTCATCTCCTGATTCTTGTATTTAATGAAAATCACAATTACCTCAATACCAGAAAAGTCTTTAGAGCTGCTGAAGGTAATTTTTTTTTCTTTCTTATTTTTTTGTCTGTGTTTGGGTAGAGCTGGAGCTACAGGTCACTATGGTGCTGACTATGTCCCTGTTATGACCAGTGGAGGTGATGTACATCCTTGTCACTTTGAAACATATTCACATCCTGACTGAATGCTTCATGTGGTCTCTGTGTCTTTGTGTGTGTTTTCAGTGAATTCTGTGCATATTTATGCATTCTCTGTGTTCATCCTTCTCACCATGTGCCTGTATGTGTGTGTGAACAGATAAGTTCCATCTCCTGGGACAGGTTTTGATGTCTGTCTGTAATGACAGTGGTCCATGATGCTGATGATTGGCAGTCGGGTGGAATAGCTCCCTGCCATGTTTCGGGTTGACGTGTGTATCTGTCCAATAGTCACCTGTCCAGAGAATGATTAAAGCTGTCTAACTGGTAAGTTGGACAGACACCAGGAGTAGCTGAAGTGTTATACCACATATAGGAGAATGAAGAATGAAAAAACAGTGCAGTATATTTCTCCATCCATTAATTTTCCATACCGCTTATCCTACACAGGGTCGCAGGGGAACCTGGAGCCTATCCCAGGGGACTCGTGGCACAAGGCAGGGAATGGAGTGTCAACCGATTGCAGAGCACAATCACACACACATTCACAAAGTACGGACAATTGGGAAATGTCAATCAGCCTACAAAGCATGTCTTTGGACTGGGGAGGAAACTGTAGTACCCAGAGGATACCCTTGAAGCACAGGGAGAACACTTAAATGCCGCACACACAGGGTGGAGGCGGGATTCAAACCTTTAACCCAGGAGGTGAAAGGTAAATGTCCCCCCCCGATATGCGCACAATATGTAACTTGCAAAAACATTTGTTACGTATGCTTGTCCATGGTAATAAGATGTACAAACATAAGCGAACTGAAGGTGTCCTTAGTTGTGTTTTACAGGAGACCCCAAAGATAAGTCTCTTTTCCTCTCCCTTGGTCATATCACCTTCGCAGCAATGTTACATGTTCATTCAAACTAGAGTGGAGTTTTGGAAAGATGTGCTGGCAACTGGATGGCACTTGTCTCAGAGGAAGCAACTTTTAGCCCTCTTGGCTCTGTATAATAGGATCCAACTGTTTACATCTATGTTGGGAAAAATGAAACCAATTTAGAATTTTTATTTAAATATTGCTCTGCCTCTATCACTTAAGCTATATTATAATGTCTCTAAGGTCTCTATAACAACAACAACAACAAAATACATCAACCACTTGTTCATAGCAGTGGTAAGACTTAAAGCAAAATAAAAAAAAAATAAAAAAATAAAAAAATAGAAATCATATTTATTGCTATGGACTTTTGAGAAGCCTCTCACCAAGTGTGATGAATCACTCATGTTGCTGAAACGCATGGTGATGGGACTGTGTGAAGAGTGCTATAGACCCATACACAGCTGTGATGATGTGTCAGCCCCGGATGACCCTCCGCTTTCTCATCTCAGTGACCAGTGAAGAATCTGCTCCTCTACCCTCTATTCTCCTCCATCCTTGTTCACTATAACATCCCCTCTCCACCTCTCCATGACCTCTGACACTGCAGCATGCAGTACAGGTGTGTGGTCTACTGAAAAGCACAGGCTATTATAGAAGCAAGAGACGATGCCTCTTCTGTTCACAAAATGAGGCTCTTTCTGAAGGGAGCAAAGGTCACTTAGTCATCTTCCTCTCAGTCAGTTTCTCTCTGAGCAGTCACTCATTTCTCCACATGCACACACACTTCACTACACAACACTTCACTCCATTATACTACTACACTATTAGTGGTGCTGTTATGTTAGTGTAGCATGGTACTGAATGGTGAGCTGTTGGGTTGTTGGAGGTTAAGCATGTAAATATGTCTGTGCTTTGTAAATCTGCTGCATTCCCCCTCCTCCTCTTCACTGACAGCCATGACAATAGGCAGGCAGGGTGTGTATGTGTGTGAGTGTATGTGTGTGTGTGTGTGTGCACGTGCATGTGTGTTTGTTTGTTTTGAGACAGGATGTCAGCTTGTGCTTTAATAGCTTTTTAAACGGAGACAGCTAGGTGTCAAACATGGCGCTGTTTAATTAATTTTGTTTGTCCTGCCAGGCTTTTGATAGTCATGAGCTGCCCTGTTGGCAGAATAGACAGGAAGGGGTGGAGCTTATGCATCCTGGGAGTCATGTCTGCCCCAGGTACAACCTTGGTGATGTAACAGGTTTATGGCAGCAATTACTATAACTACTACAACTACTACTACAACTACTACTACAATTACTACTACTACTACTACTAATAACATAGAAAGTTGCTTTACTATAACAGAGAAAGATTTAAATATATAATACAAAGCAAAAAATAAGACATAAGAAAGAATTTTATATATATATTTATTTAATGTAGGCAAAAAGACAAAGTAAAAAAAGTCTCATTACAAAAAAGAAACAAAATGGTAAATAAACACACTAATAAAAACACACAATCAAACAAATAAACAAATGAAAGAAAGAACAAACAAATACAAATATAAACAGACAAACACAAAAAAATAAATAACAAACACTTGATTTAATGAATGAATGAATGACGAACTAATGAATGAACAAACTAAGCAACTAAATAAATGAAAGAAAGAAAGAAAGAAAGAACAAACAAATACTTAAATACAAACACTTGATTGAATGAATGAATTAAGGAATGGTGAACTAACGAAATAACAAACTAAATAAATAAATAAATAAAGAACAAACTAATACTTAGATACAAACAAACACAAATAAATTATTAAATAAAAAATACTTGAATTAATTATTGAATGAATTAATGAATAACTAACTAACTAAATAGATAAATACATGCTTTTAGAAGCTGCTGCTGGTCACAGTTAATCAAATACAAAATTACTTAGACTTTTCTTGAGCTTGGGCTTAGCTAAAAGCTAATAACTAAACGCTCCACCCCTTTTGGCCCACCTGTTATGATAGCAGTAGTAGTAAGTCCAGCTAATAGAGCTCAGGTGTGTTGTGTTCTGGTATTAGTGGTTGGTGTTTTTGTGTTTATGGGTATAACATGCATGAATCTGATGTCATGGCTAGGCCACCATGCATATTAAAGCTTGTGTGTTTGTGCGGCGCAGATGCAGATGTGTATCCACATGTGTGCACTGGGGTGTGCCTACGCTGCATGTTTGCACTGAGATGATGCAGAGCCTCCTGTAGTGTGAGTATGCATACAGTTTAACACCCTGTCTCTGCAGAATACAAGTTTCCAGCACTCAGGGAGGGCTCTGATTATTCATAGAAAACACAGAAAATGGGGCTTGCGAAAACAGGGGTGGAGGCTGGTGTAAGTAAATAAATAAATAAATAATAAACAATCACAGCACTCCTCACTGCACACACAGCAAGGAGCCAATCGCTGTGCTGGCCAAACGACTTGGAAATTGTGTGTAATGAGTAGGAAAAGATTAGACGTGGCTCTTGCTAGGCTGTAAATTGACATTAGTAAAAGAAAACTCTTTACCAGGCGGGGGAAGCGTCCTAATTTAGGCAGTAAAATATATGAATGGGGGGAAGGGGAAATGAGACTGAACAAGACAACAACAAAAAAAAGCTTACAGCTTTGCTGTGTTCGCATAGTGTTTCATATTCTGTGCTGTTTCGACCCCCCCCCCCCCCCCCCAAATTCTTCCCAGAGCTATTCAAAGTAATTGAAGATTCAATTATTGCACTTGGGTGGATGGGCATATGGAAGGTGTTTATGTGGTTTAATTCTATCTATCTATCTATCTATCTATCTATCTATCTATCTATCTATCTATCTATCTATCTATCTATCTATCTAATCACATTAATTTGAACACCTGTGCACTGTTCACATCAAACATCAGTATAGGGAAGAAATATGATCTCAGTGATTTTGAGATATGGTTGTTTGTTCCAGAAAGACTGGTCTGAGAATTTCAGAAACTGCTGATCTCTTCCACACAACAGTCTCTATACCATGGTGGAAAAAAATGAAAACATCTAGTGATCAGCAGCTCTGTGTGTGGAAATGCCTTGTTGATGAGAGAGGTCAGAGGAGAATAGGCAGACGGGTTTGAGCTGAAAGGAAGGCTACAGTATCTCAACTACTCTTTACAAACAAGGTGAGCTGAAAAGCATCTCAGAACACACAACATGTCGAACCTTGAGGTGGATAGGCTACAACAACAAAAGACCACATTAGGTTTCACTCCTGACAGTCAAGAACGGGAATCTCGTGATGCTACAATGGGCACAGGTTCACCTTAACTGGACCGTTGAAAAGATCAGGCACTGTATTGTACCTGCTGTAACCTGGAACAAAAAGTATTCTAATTTTCCCTATTTATGAGGTTTAAATTCTCAGCCTAACCTTGATGAAAGAAGCTGATATTGCAAAAAGAAATCCTAACTTAATTTGAGGAAATACACTATACAGCCATATGTGGGCATTCCCAAATTGTTGGTACAAAGCTGGAAGCACACAATTGTATAAAATGTCTTTATATGCTGTAGAATTAAGCTTTCTCTTCACTGGTACTAAGAGGCCCAAACCTGTTCCAGTATGACAATACCCATGTACACAAAGCGAGCTCCATGGAGACATGGCTTGCCAAAGTTGGTGTGGAAGAACTCGAGTGGCCTGTACAGAGCCCTGACCTCAACCCCACTGAACACCTTTGGGATGTACTGGAACTCAGACTGCACCCCAGAACTTCTAACCTGACTTCAATACCTGATCTCACTAAAGCTCTTGCGGCTGAATGATCACAAATCCCCACAGCCACTCTCAAAAATCTAGTGGAAAGCCTTTCAGGAAGAGTAGAGGTTATTATAAGAGAAAGGAGGAATAAATCTGGAATGGAATGTTCAAGAAGCACATATGGGTGTGATGGCCAGGTGTCCACATATTTTAGTGTACAGCTTACATCAGGGTGATGCAGTTAGTAGCACTGTTACCTAACAGTTACAGGGTACTTTACTAAAACTCAGTAAAACTCAGTTTACTGTCTGTGTGGAGTTTCACATGTTCTCCCCATCACTGTATGGGTTTCCTCTGGGTTTTCTGATTTCCTCCTATAGAAAAAAAAAAACATGTTAGTAGGTGGATTGTTATATATATATATAGCTATTTCAAACCACTATCTAACCACAGTGACTAATTTTGCTGGTATTAGAGAATAGGTTCCACTCTTTGAGGAGTGTGCTTCCTGTACAGCTTTAATGTGTCTTGGCAAAGTCTCATGGACCGTACTGGAGCGATGGAAACCATACTTTCAAAATATATTCCCTCAACTGGTGTTTTGACGGTGGTGGTAAAGCATGCTGTCTAACACGTCAAGCCAAAATCTGCATAGGTGTACAGCTAGATTGAGATCTGGTGGATGAGATGGGGCGGAGTCATCCTGGAAGAGTCCATTCCCATCAGGACAGAAATATTGCATCACGGGAAAAGTGTGATCAGTCAGAAGAAATTTGTATTGATTTGTACTCATGCTTCCCTCCAATGGTGCATCATGTCGGAGAGATCATATCTACGAGTTGAATGGCACCATAAAGTCGTAATTATGAGTGGGAAACTCTGGATTTTCTTTGACCTCCGAGTTTTGGAGTTGGGAGCGTGTCAGTAAGAAAAACATGGTGGAATCAATGGATGCAACGTCTGTAGTTGACGGTAAATTTGTTGAAATTGAACATTTACTTGTCTCAGACGCTGATTTCAGTTATTATGTATTTGGTATATGCAGCAAGATAATGTCAGTCTTTTTTATTTACAATAAAACAAACTGGTGGCTTGCACAAAATATGATAGCCTTGTACAATGACAATATAATATGTAACGATACCGTTTACAGTGGCTTCATAAATTGATCAAAAAAAAAAAAAAAAAACCACATATGATGTGCATTCTTTGTTCTTCATTTCCTAGAAGTGGAGATAAAAAATCTTGCTGTATTTTTTGGAGTTATTTAAGAGAAGGTACACCGCCATCTTCCTCCGACCTGACGCACCAGATGTCATAATTTCGTCTTCCCAACTCGTAAAGACAAACTTCCCAGCAGGACTTGAACACATTGTAAGAGGACAAGAGGACCCAAAATGGCACCAAAATGCTCTGAGTTTTTCCTTTAATTTGTCACCTGTTAAAAATAAACAAGTTTTTCTAACGACTTGAGCTCCAAATGAATCAAAACATTTATATTTATGACCCAAAACAGGCAGGGTTATCGTAAAGTTGGGACATTTTTAGGGGATTTGGCAAGATACAAGATGCTTCTCTAATCATCTGCTCCTATCTGACATTACGATCATGAATGTAGAAGTTGTCATGGTTACTGAACAGATAAGATATGATTTCACAGTTAGAATTTGTAATAGTTAGTAAGCTGTTTTTGTAACACAGCTCCAATCTGCTTTCTTCTTTGTGCCAAACAATGTGTTTCTATGCTAATTAAACTATTAACAATGAAAGCTGTGATGTGGTGTGGCCCACAGCAAGCATGAATACAAACACACGAGACAAGTTATGCTTTTTTGACAACCTTAGAGCACACGTTATTGATGTGTATAATGATGCATGGTGTGTAGATTGCTTAAGTGCAGGTGATCAAAGTTCCTTAGTAAAAGGCTGGAGGTTTGGCTTCCTCAGGCTAATCCATGTACAGTGAGGGAAAGAAGTATTTGATCCCCTGCTGATTTTGTACGTTTGCCCACTGACAAAGAAATGATCAGTCTATAATTTTAATGGTAGGTTTATTTGAACAGTGAGAGACAGAATAACAACAAAAAAATGCAGAAAAACGCATGTCAAAAATTTTATAAATTGATTTGCATTTTAATGAGAAATAAGTATTTGACCCCCTCTCAATCAGAAAGATTTCTGGCTCCCAGGTGTCTTTTATACAGGTGACGAGCTGAGATTAGGAGCACACTGTTAAAGGGAGTGCTCCTAATATCAGCTTGTTACCTGTATAAAAGACACCTGTCCACAGAAGCAATCAATCAATCAGATTCCAAACCCTCCACCATGGCCAAGACCAAAGAGCTCTCCAAGGATGTCAGGGACAAGATTGTAGACCTACACAAGTCTGGAATGGGCTACAAGACCATTGCCAAGCAGCTTGGTGAGAAGGTGACAACAGTTGGTGCGATTATTCGCAAATGGAAGAAACACAAAAGAACTGTCAATCTCCCTCAGCCTGGGGCTCCATGCAAGATCTCACCTCGTGGAGTTGCAGTGATCATGAGAACAGTGAGGAATCAGCCCAGAACTACACGGGAGGATCTTGTCAATGATCTGAAGGCAGCTGGGACCATAGTCACCAAGAAAACAATTGGTAATACACTACGCCGTGAAGGACTGAAATCCTGCAGCGCCTGCAAGGTCCGCTGCTCAAGAAAGCACATATACATGCCCGTCTGAAGTTTGCCAATGAACATCTGCATGGTTCAGAGGACAACTGGGTGAAAGTGTTGTGGTCAGATGAGACCAAAATGGAGCTCTTTGGCATCAACTCAACTCGCCGTGTTTGGAGGAGGAGGATTGCTGCCTATGACCCCAAGAACACCATCCTCACCGTCAAACATGGAGGTAGAAACATTATGCTTTGGGGGTGTTTTTCTGCTGAGGGGACAGGACAACTTCACCGCATCAAAGGGACGATGGACGGGGCCATGTACCGTCAAATCTTGGGTGAGAACCTCCTTCCCTCAGCCAGGGCATTGAAAATGGGTCGTGGATGGGTAATCCAGCATGACAATGACCCAAAACACACGGCCAAGGCAACAAAGGAGTGGCTCGAGAAGAAGCACATTAAGGTCCTGGAGTGGCCTAGCCAGTCTCCAGACCTTAATCCCATAGAAAATCTGTGGAGGGAACTGAAGGTTTGAGTTGCCAAATGTCAGCCTCGAAACCTTAATGACTTGGAGAAGATCTGCAAAGAGGAGCGGGACAAAATCCCTCCTGAGATGTGTGCAAACCTGGTGGCCAACTACAAGAAACGTCTGACCTCTGTGATTGCCAACAAGGGTTTTTCCACCAAGTACTAAGTCATGTTTTGCAGAGGGGTCAAATACTTATTTCCCTCATTAAAATGCAAATCAATTTATAACATTTTTGACATGCGTTTTTCTGGATTTTTTTGTTGTTATTCTGTCTCTCACTGTTCAAATAAATATACCATTAAAATTATAGACTGATCATTTCTTTGTCAGTGGGCAAACGTACAAAATCAGCAGGGGATCAAATACTTTTTTCCCTCACTGTATGTATGTGTGTGTGTGTGTGAGAGAGAGAGAGAGAGAGAGAGAGTAAGCAAGAGAGACTGGTTAGTGTTGGCCAGAAAACACAAGCCTAGCATCTGTTGTCTCCTGGACACACTGTATATTCATCACCTTCTAGCTGCTGCCGATTGGTCCTGGCCCCACCTCGAGTGCACATGCACGTAGGGGCTGTCAAGTGTACTGTTGTGGTCACTGGCCATGCTGTTGATTTTGTCTGATGGGATTCCAGGCATGTTGCAGCCTCTCTGTGAGCCCTGGCGTAACACATTTAACTGTCACATCCTCTCTGATTCTGTCCCTGATCACGCACCATACGCTGTCCTGTTTTGTTCCTTGGTGCTCGCCACGGTCCTAACATGGTCAGTGTTACCTGTTTACCTGTCATTCATTCTTATCTAGTTAGAATTTAATTACTTATTTATGCATTTTAATTTCATTTTCATCTGCTTATATTTTCACCCCTGCCATTATCTATGATTATGATACTTGGAGTTCCCCCAAAACATTCTTGCATATGTAATAACACAATTTCAACAAAATCCATCCATCCATTATCCATTCCTCATATCCTACACAGGAGTCCTCTTGGGCACGAGGCATGGGACACCCTGGACGGAGTGCTAACCCTTTACAGGGCACAAACACATTCACCCTCTATGGACAATTTGTAAATGCCAATCAGACTACAACACTTTGGACTGGGGAGGAAACTGGACTACCTGGAGTAAACCCCCAAAGCATGAGGAGAACATGCAAACCTCCACACACTCATGGCAGAGGCAGGATTTGAACCCCCAACCCCGGAGGTCTGAGGCAAACGTGCTAACCAGGCTCAATTCCCACCGTGGCCCTGTGTGTGCGGAGCTTGCATGCTCTCTGGGTACTCCGGTTTCCTCCCCAAGTCCAAAAACATGCACGGTAGGCTGGTTGGTAGGCCCCGTGACCCTGAAAAGAATTAAGTGGTATAGAAGATGGATGGATATTTCTATATTCTCGTCTGTATATAATACAACTATCATATAATAGCTACTAATCGGGGAGGGTGAAGGCTAATTTAACTGATTATACTTTTTTGCGGGGAGCGATGTCATACTCTCTTCTCGCCTGTTAATCAGTTTGATCCTAGCCAGTCATGGGCATCTCTGAGCTCCCGTATTCAGAAGACTGCAGATAGCACTTTCCTCCGAGTGTGTTGTACTGCCCTGTGACGCAGCACAAACAGCAATTCGAAAATATGCAGTTGGCTGGCTTCACATGTCCTGGAGGACGCTCATGGGACTGTGATGGGAGAGAAATGTTGCATTACTAGGTCATCATTATTGTTCCAAATCAAGCTATTCCTTTATGAAGGATTATGGGAAGAAGCATAAGCTTTGCAATGTAGCTCACATCAAATAATGCGACAGGATACAGTGACAGGATTTCTGAGGAGCTATAAAATATGCACACAGCCAATTTAAATACAGTAGAAAAGAATGATATAATCATTGCTTTCAAGTTTCCAATGATAACTGATAATATTGATAGCTTCCAACATAGAGTGGTGCAGGAATGAGTCCAAAAAGCATCTTATCACTTCCGGTTCAATCGTCCTCAATGCCTGAGATAAGGTCTGTGGTTAACACAAGCTCGAGATATTTTCACGTTTTATTCTATGACATAAAATACATCAGTAATACCTCACTCGTGATTTTGTTAAGCTTTTACATGTTTTGAAAAAGACGGTTGCTAACATGACTAAATCGGACTACAGAGGTTGTCGGGGACATTAGACATCATCACGCCGAACTGGAAATGTCATCTACTACAGCCTCGTTTATACTCGTGCTCTTGAAAACTATTCCAACTCAAACTTTTCAACTTGTAGATTTACCAATTTATAGTATTTTTCAATTGTAGTGGTTTTAAATAATGATCGAAAGAGTTGTCGTAAGCTAAGTAGTGGTGATGTTGAAGTCATGCGACCGTGGTGTAGTTTTGTTTATAACCTTTAGTTTTTTACTTCTGCTGATTGTATTTAGGCTTCAAAATTCACAAAAGTTGTGTTCATATGTGAAGATTATCTTGTTGAACAAAACGTGTAAGAATCATAAACTTTTGTCGGACACAGGGCTTATTTTCTGCAATAATCTAAAAACCAACGGAAAAAATCCAATTGGATGTCGAGGGAACCAGGCTGATGCAAACTTCCGGGTTGGCCTTCAAAGATACTTCATTCCTGCAGCACTCTGTTATAGATTTTTCAGCTAGCAGTTAGCTAGTTACCATCTTGCTCATGTAAATGTCATTTGTCAGCATTCATCCATCTGTCCTTCGAATAACTAATAAAATTTCACTGAATATTTTTCTCATCTACACACTGTACATAATTAACAATGCAGTTATTTTAATAATAGGAAAGGGGACTGACTAAAACTGTCCCAACCAACATCATCAGATCTGCCAAATCGTCATCACTGAAAGTTTATATCATAGTAATGACCAATTTAATAGCTTTATTGCTTCAGTTGATCTACTTAATCCTTTCTCTGATGATGAAAATATGAATAATATACAATCTGACTTCTTTAGGTGAAGCCAGGTAAGTGATCAATTTTTTTCTCCAAGAAACTTTTTAGCAAAAAGAACAAAATCCAGTCGTAAACCAATCCGATTGCAATGAAATCAGATTTTATAGATGAAATCGGTAACTGGATGCTGTAAAGTAATGACTGGAAGATATTGGAACAAATTTTTTTTTAAAAATGGCAAGAAGGAAAAGATTAAAAATTGCAGTACATAATGAAGGTGTGTGAGTGAAATTGGTTGCAGTAAAAGACGTCATTTGATTTTAGATATGTTTGAATCATTTACTCAAGTGAAGTAGAAATATGTACGCCCTATATCAAACATACATACTGTAGAATATAAATACATTATCCAAAAATCTACAATGGATAGAGAATGGACAGGGTACTTCTAATTCATCACCAATCCCCAGTGCTGCAGAGCAGTTAAAGAGATAGACGTTCAGAGATCCCCGTGTCCCCACACTGACGACTGCAATTCCTGGAGCAAGGCAGTCGGAATAATAACAGTTTTGGTAATGGCGATAATAGCAGATGATTACGAGAGATAGAGGGAGAAAAACGGAGAGGGGCAGAGAGAATGTATGGATTTCAGTTGTGTTGGGCAACACAAAGGATTGCATAATTTACCTTCATCTCTTTCTCCCTGCTCTCTCTCTCTCTCTCTCTCTCTCTCTCTCTCTCTCTCTCTCTCTCTCTTTCTGGCTAATTTAAAATTTGTCAAACCAGGGCGTCTTCTGGATCGCTGGCCTTTGATATTTTGCGCACTCCATTTGCTCCAAACAAGCCGCAGGCCCTGGTTCCTGCTGACTGCTGCAGAAGAGAGGCGGCTCCATTTATCTTTGCCCGGCCGCTGAATGCTTACTCATTACAGGGGCCCTCCCCAGGTTAACCCTCGCATCTCCAGGCACCTCGCTACCAGCATCCTCATACACACTCACTAACACACTTAGCATCATTGCAGGATACACACCGTATGGTAAAATATAGTCCCTGAATAGATTATTTTAGGTCGGTGGAGAGGGAGCAACCGTCTGCATTATGCTTGCAGTATTTAAATAGTTCCAGTGTATATTAACTGAATGCTGATGGGTTAAGCTTATGGTCCTGTATGGTCCTGTATGGCTTTTACAAACTACTTTGGTTACTTCATGTACTCTCCTCTGGCTTAAATACAGTCTGAGATCATGACAATCTCATCATGGTCATATTGTACAAATTTCATCATCATCAATCACTTTATCATCATCATCATCATCATCATCATCATCATCATCATCATCATCATCAATCTATCACAAGAAGACTTGATAAAAAAATGCAATGACTTTCCCCACCTTTAAACGTCTTCTGATTTTTATTACATTGCCATAGATACATGTTGCGAAAAAAAGAATTAACCAATAATATCATGTCATGTCACTAATATCACATGCCCAGCTATCACAATAATAATAACTGTGTGCTAGAATTTGGTGAGTCAGCTGCCTAAATAAGTGATGACATAAGAACAATACAAAATGATTTGTGTTTAATGTTGGCTTTAATTTATTATTTGATAGTTTTTTAAAAATAGTTTTATAAGTTTCGGTCTGCTTCTTATCCTGTTTAATTTTTGTGTTAAGCTCTTATTTGTGTGTGTGTGTGTGTGTGTGTGTGTGTGTGTATGTATACGTTGTGAACCATCTCATCTTCTCCCGGCGTAACCCTTTGGAGGCCGTTCCCTGGGGAAACGTGTCAATCTGGGCGCCTGCAGATCAATCAGCAGCTGATTATGCTCTTCATTCTCCTGCAATTGATTTTATTCGCAGCTGAAAATAGGCATCTGGTGTCAGGGGTGTGCGCGACGGCCTGGGTGCAGCTTGACGGATTGCTTTTGACAGAGATCAATCTCCCAGCTGATGGGCCGGGGGTCCGGGGAGCAGGCAGCCAGCTCCACATTACCCAGAAAGAGACTCATCAGCAGCACACGCTGAGAGATGCCACACACACACACACACACACACACACACACACACACACACACACACACACATATAAGCACAGTCACATAGTCACTGATATTATACACATGCTGACATACATACGTGCGCATCTACAATCTTACTGTCTATAGGACCTGCCTCCTGCAGACAAGCGTTTATTCAATCACACACACACACACACACACACACACACCATTTTGTTAAGCAAATAATTAAGTAATTCTACTTTATTACTGTATCTAAACATCAAATGTAATTTTACTCAATAACATCATCAAAATCCATCATTTTTACTCCTTACCTTTTCATTTAAACCCCCCAATCAATGACCATGAGTAAATTATATTCTCTTTTTTTGCCTGAATACCCACTTAATTAATTGTGTGTGAATTTATACCTATTAAGTTAATTTAAAACATGAAATCAATTCCTTAGTCAATATATATGGCCATATATTTATATCACAACCAATCATTTTCACTATTGGTCCAACATTCTCTTTATACATTAAAGTTATTTTAAAATAAAAATAAATAAATAAATAAATAACCTGCGCTCATGAATCATTTGTGTGATTTCAAATAAATCAGGATGATGTGTCTCTTATGAATGAAGTAAGGAAATGTATGACCACAAACCCCACTAACTAAACTTACTTTTCATACAGTTTAAGTAATTTGTTGTTAAGTATTGTTAATTATTGTTACAAATTGTTTCAGTTTTGTATGTTGTGATAAAAGTATGTCCTCATTTCTTATTTCCATTAATAAAAAGTTACCTTGTATTGTTAATACTTGCAAATCTTTAAATGTGTACACTTTTTAACTTTCAACCAAGTATAATCTTAACAGCCAAAGACAAACATTTTTAAACAGTTCCTTCATTTTCAAATCGGTTCAATTAAATGTCATTTGTGTAGTGCTTTTAAAAATACGCAGTCACAAGGCAGCTTTACGGAAATCCAGAAATTGATTTAGATCCATAATGATCAAGCTAAATGTGACAGTGGCAATGGAAAACTCCCTGAGACGACATGAGGCGGAAACCTTGAGAGGAACTAGAATACTTATGGAGTCTCCTGGCTAACACTGGCTAGTGAGATTATTTGGAAATGTGTTGAAAAGCATGTTGAATGTGAGCATATTGTGAAAAAGTGTCCTGGGATGAGCACAGAACAATCTTTATGATTCCATCAGCACTTAAGTATAATTTTTATGTCCTTTTTAAAAAAATTATCTTTTTTTTTTCTTTTTTACAGAATCCAGATATCCGCACAAAAATGTTCATTTCTTTTCTAGCCGTGACTCTGGTGCTCTGCTAAAAGAGCAGTCAGATGAATCTGGAGCAGTGTGTGACTGCGCTCCTGGCTGCCTGGAGCCCCAGCGGGCCTATGTGAAGGACTGCCTCCAACAAGGAGATTTCCCTTCCTGATTCTCCCTGATGGAGAGCTCCTCTCCCTGCCTCCTAATTTATAATTATTTCAAGTGATCCTCAGGCCTGAGGTCATTTAAGTAATTACTGAGCCGATTAGACGCTTAAAGGGAATTTCAGATCAGACTCTCTGCATGCCGCAAACCCAGAGGGGGCGTGTTTGGATGGCCTAACAAGGTTTAGCCAGTAGTTTTACTGTGCTGTTGCCCACTTTCACTTAAACTAAGTCCCACAATTTTCCACTGATGATTTATAATGGAGGAAGAAGGATGTTGTTCCAAAACATAATTATTTATTGAATTTTTTGGATCCGTTAATGATCATTGCTAAGTGGAAGAGCTTTAAAGGCTCAGGTCAGCTGAATCCAGACATGCATTTTGTCTGGACTGTTGTAATTTGGATGTTGTGTTTCAGTTGACTGGCGGTTGTTCTTCTGGAGAGCTGCACTTATGTGCACTGGCTTGTCTTCTGCCTTATCAGCGCAGCCTGCTCATGCATCGATTTGGCCCGTCGGTCGACCCTTACCCCATGACTATCTCATACACACTCAAAGCAGCACTCTTCTCATTCTCTCCCTCATTTGGTGTTTGTATTCTTCTTGCTCTCATAGAGAGAGAGAATGAGAGCAGGCAATCTTTATGGTGGCAAGGCTTTAAATTGAGCAGAAAATAGACATCGACATATTTGGTAATGTCATCTTAATCGCTGACTGAGCTGGCAGGAGGTTCTAGTGTGACCAACGTTATCCAGTGGGGCTTCAAGACAGCCAGCAAGCCTCACAGTATACACATGCTCTACGTATAATAACACACATGCTGTCTATATCTATATCTTTATATGTTTATGATATTCTAATATGAATGAGCTCTGACATGTAGCTCTGATTACAATTCATATGGTAGTTCCTGTGAGCATCAGCAAGAGATTCAGATACATTATGTTAATGTATCTCTTCATGTGTCAGTATTAGGAAACCTGTAAGAGAGTGTCAGTGAGCACTGCAATCTGCACTCAAATACAACACGAGGAATGTTTGAAATACCATCCTATACATCCTAGATATCAGTCTTCATACTGTACATCTCCCACATTCCACAGAAGCATAATATTATGATCAGAGTCTAGTACATAATTTTTAAAAAATTAGTTCAAAGAGAAAATGTCTTATTTAGGGCTTCATTTTTGTGACCATAATGGTGAATTTTTTAACCTTTTCTACTTTATAAAGTTTTGAAAACTACACTTTGAAAAGAAAAACACCAACACGCTTATTGTTAAAAAGTAACCATTATTTCTTATTTATTTATGCATTTAATTTAACATATAAATATTAAATCTGAAAATAGTAAACGCGACCATGAAAACGTCATCTATCTTTGTACTGACTCCTTATCTACCTTATGTGATCTCTACAGAAATGCTAGGCAGGTTTCAAAAATGTATTTTAAAAAACATTTATAGGTTGTTTTGGGAAAATACAGACAAATTCAGACGAAACTGTATGCAGATAGAACCATAAACAAGCAGCAACTGAAGCAGCTGGAGTAAAGGCCTGGCAAAGCATCTCAAGGGAGGAAACTCAGCATTTAGTGATGTCTATGGGTTCCAGACTTCAGGCAGTCATTGACTGCAAATGATTTGCACCCAAGTATTACAAATAATTACAAATATTTATGCTTGTTAGTTTACCCAATTACTTTTGAGCCTGTGAAAATGGAGGGGCTTTATAGAATGATTGTAATTCCTAAACGGTTAATGCAATATTTTTGTTAAACCTATTGAATTAAAGCTGAATGTTTACAATTCAGTCACATCTTGATTGCTTCATTTCAAATCCATTGAGGCAAAAAAGTGTCAACATTCAAATACTTATGGACTTGACTGTATATGTGTTGTTGTCGCTGTTATAAGCAGAAAAGTATATTGAAAGTATGAAAAAAAACCTTTTCCTCTTCTTTCTTTCTTTCTTTTTTTTTTTTTTAGCTGTTTGTCAGAATTCAGCCAGTGACATCTGATGGGTTTTCCCAGACCGCCACAAATTCTTTAGCGCAGGCAGCAACCTGAGGAGCGCGGTGTAGGTGTTAAAAGGTGTGAGGTTAGAATTCATTTAAAGCATATGGTAAAATGTTTAGGTGATATCCAGGCATATCAACACCTCACATTTCCTTTTAAAAAAAAATAAAGTGTGTGTCAGTAGTAGTGCAGTGTTAAGTTTATAATAACATGATTAGAGTTTAGTTTTGGACTTAAATATATTAGGTGTAGAAACATCCAGCTAGGTGACATACCTTGCAACAAATGTGTTTTTGTGGGTGTTCACTCATGTGTGAGTACTTTAGGACATAACGTTTATATGGGCTAACTCGTTTTGTCTCTGTTATTGCATTTAATTAGTTTTTGTTAGACTTTCTTTTAATTTGCTTAATGATATGTCTGTGCATAATGGCGCATCAATTGTTTCACATTTAGTAGCCACAACTGAGTAGTTTTTCTTATTTGTTACAGATAAAGTAATGAGTAGTTTGTTGAAGTAGACTATTTATATTAAAGTGGAGTGGCATAAAGAGTAAACATCCACAAAACTGCTTTAAAGACTTTTAAAGGCTTTCCTTTACTAAGAGAGAGACTCTGTCAAATGATGTGGTGTTGTTAACCCAGTACTGGACCAATGTGGGTCCAGAAATCTTACCGTATCACTGTCTCACCTTTTATTAAGTCACTCCACCTATAGTATATCAGCACAGGCATGTGACCATTTAAAACGGAGCAAACATGCCTCCTAAAATATGAATAATGTGTTGTTGTTACACCACTAAATTAAATTAGTGCTCAAGTGTCAATGTTTAAAGCTAATTATGAAAAGAATGCAAATAAATGTCAAAAGAAATGAACTAATAGGAAAATAAGAGTGAAAAGTGTAAGTGTGATACTGCCATCCTTAGCCTTTAAGAGAGCCTTTAAAAGACTTGCTATAATATTCATTTTGATCTCTATGTTTAAAAAAAGATTTTAAAAATGTTCATTAAAATTAAAACAAGAAAACAGTAGGCTTGAAAGTTCCATGAGAATCCTATTAGCAGGGAATGCATTTGAACTTAAATAGTTTTTGGGCACACAGTAGTGAGTGTGTCAGTGAAAGTGTATCATACACGATCCCTGCTGCCTGTCCAATGCTCCGTGACAGGCCCTCCCTCCTCCCCATAGCATGCGCACAAATGAAGCCTTTTAATTATCTCCTGATTACCTGTTATACCACCTTAGCTAATGGAGAGCGCACCCCGGGGGAGACATCCAATCAAACTCTCATCACACACAATGGGCTTCTTCGCAGGAGAGAAGTATTTTAGTCACCTGAAAGATTAGTGCTGGAAATATCCATCTATTTATTCATTCATACACCAAATTACCAATGGCTGCCCTCAGCCCCTCTCACACAGAGAGCTCTATTGCTTTGTGATTGATCAAAACGATAAGGATAGATCGCCCGCCAAAAGCAATATAGCCTGTGCCTGTGAGTAACCTATATATGCGTATCAGGGTGATACTGGGCCGTGACGTGTGTGTGGTCAGGAGAGTCATGTACCGCCATCTATCACAGGCTCACTTGTTCAGTGGAGAGTGGAGTGCAAAGTTTGCAGCGGTCTGCTCAAACACAGCATCACCACAGCCATCTCTGTCTTCCTTTCTCTTCTCTGCCTTGGTATTTTAAAGGTTCTGTCAGAATTTTTGAAAACTCAGAACACTTGCTTCTAATATTTTCCTCACATTTCCAAATGTACATTTTGACTGTTGTAACAATTAGCTTCAGCAGGAATCTCTGCCTATACCTTTAAACCTGCTTTGAATTCTTCCCGCAGTATCAGTGTTAACTGTAAGCAGCAGGCAGTGACCTGATTGTGCTGCAGAGGGAAGGAGAGACTGAGGATCATGCATGACAAATTGGGATACAACCCAGAATTGATGGAAGTTGCTCAGGACTAGAACATGGAATGACAAGAGAAGACTTTATTGCAAGTATGTTCACATTCCACCTGGTGTGAACCATATGTGACACTGATGTAACTGTAGTTACTACACTTCACTACACTACAGTACACTACACTTTACTTTACTTTACTTCACTACACTGCACCACACTTCACTTTACTACACTTCACTACATTACATTACACTACATTACATTACACTTCACTACACTACAGTACACTAAACCAGGGGTTCCCAAACTTTTCCAGGGCAAGGCCCCCCAAATGGCATTAACATTTGACAGAGGCCCCCCTTTTGCAAGATATCTTTAATACACATTAAAAATACAGACTTCTGAATACCCCCCCCCCCCTTTTTTATATTAATAATTACAATTAATAATTCTTACATCTTTACATTACATTAGGAATTGATTGTGTGTGTGTGTGTGTGTGTGTGTGTGTGTGTGTGTGTGTGTGGTTGTCTGAGAGTGAGAAAGAGAAATGATACTAGTGGGAGGGATGGGCACGCCAAATTGTTGAGGCCCCCCAGGCGCCCCCTGGCGGCCCCCACTTTGAAAACCACTGCACTAAACTATACTTCACTACACTACACTACATTTTACTTCACCACACTACACTACAATACATTACACTACACTACAGTACAGTACACTTCACTTTACTTTACTTCACACTACACTTTACTTCGCTACACTACACTAAAGTATAGTACACTACACTACACTTAACTTTACTTTACTTCACTACACTACACTAAAGTATAGTGCACTACACCACACTACACTACGGTACACTACAATACATTACACTACACTACAGTACACTTCACTTTACTTTACTTCACTACACTACACTAAAGTATAGTACACTACACTTTACTTTACGTCACTACACTATACTAAAGTATAGTACACTACACTACACTTCACTTTACTTCACTACAAAACACTATTGTACACTACACTTCACTTTACTTTACTTCACTACACTACACTACACTAAAGTATTGTACACTACACTTCACTTTACTTTACTTCACTACACTAAAGTATTGTACACTACACTTCACTAAACTAAAGTATTGTACACTACACTTCACTTTACTTCACTACACTAAAGTATTGTACACTACACTTCACTTTACTTTACTTCCGTACACTACATAACACTATAGTACACTACACTACACTTCACTTTACTTTACTTCACTACACTACACTAAAGTATTGTACACTACACTTTACTTCACTACATTACACTACATTACACTAAAGTATAGCATGCTACACTACACTTCACTTTAATACACTACACTACACTAAAGTATTGTACACTACACTTCACTTTACTTTACTTCCGTACACTACATAACACTAAAGTATAGTACACTACACTACACTTCACTTTACTTTACTTCACTACACTACACTAAAGTATTGTACACTACACTTTACTTCACTACATTACACTACATTACACTAAAGTATAGCATGCTACACTACACTTCACTTTAATACACTACACTACACTAAAGTATTGTACACTACACTTCACTTTACTTTACTTCCGTACACTACATAACACTAAAGTATAGTACACTACACTACACTTCACTTTACTTTACTTCACTACACTACACTAAAGTATTGTACACTACACTTTACTTCACTACATTACACTACATTACACTAAAGTATTGTACACTACACTTTAGTTCACTTCACTACACTACACTACATTACACTAAAGTATAGTACACTACAGTACACTTCACTTCACTTTACTTTTCTTTGCTTCACTACACTATACTATACTAAATGATAGCACACTACACTTCACTTTACTTCACTACACTACACAAAACTATAGTACACTACACTACATTTTACTTTTCTTTACTTCACTACACTACACTTCATTTTACTTTACTGTACTTCACAACACAACACTACACTTCATTACACTTTACTGCACTACACTAACCAACACTACACTTTACTTCACTACACTTTGCTTATTTGTTTTCATAATTTCTGATACTTTTTGGAACTATGGCACTAGCTAGCACTGTTTTGGAACAATAAATTACTCAATCTATCTGGAAGAACTTCACATACTGGAGGTGTGCACACTAAACTGCATGTCACTACATTACACTATGCTATTTTACGCTACACTACATACACTACAATACACTACACTACACCTCACTGCAGTACACTTTGCCTAATTTAATATAATTAATGTACTTCTTTTCATCATTTCCTACACTTATTGGAACTATGGCACTAGCTAGCACTGTTTTGGAACAACAAATCACTCAAACTTCTAGGAAGAACTTCACCTCCTGGAAGTATGTGCAGAATACAGCAACACCACAGAACAAAACACATCACTACCACCTACCATGCATTTACCAAACATTTTCATCATCTTACTTCATAAGTCCTCTTATGTAAAGCTTTCATAAAGCTTATTAGTTCCTCCTGACATTAGATGTGTCCACCAGCTCCACACACATTCTGGCCTGGTGTCCGTTTACTGCAGCTCTCCTGTGACGTCTCCTGACTTTTCCTCCCCAGAACCTGGCCTTTGTGGGCAAACGGTGGTCAGACCCAGAGTGAAATTCCTCCACCATGACTCTGTCAGCAGAAAGCATCTTTATGCAACACCTTGGGGGCCAAAACTGGCAGCTCAGTAATGAAGGTACAAATAAAGCGCCATGCTGAGATGATAGAATTGTCCCCAGCTCTCGAGCTCTAGCCTTCAAACGGGAGCGGCACTAGAAAGGAGAAGATAGGAAGAGCAGGCAGAGAGAGGGGGAGAAGCCCTGGAGTAGAGCCAACTTCCCAAGGTAGTGTACAAGTATCTTTAGAAGCCGGCGTCTTGTTAGCTAATACATTACACCAATCACGGTGAGCTATCTTAAGCTACAATTAATCTGCACCCTGGCATGCGCTGATAGGACAGCAACATGCTGTTTCTTAATTAAAAGCAAACGGATTAAAAATGATTAATAACGGGTATTAAATATTCTCATGGACTACAAGCATGGGGAATCTAGCTTTCTTATGCCGGCTTAAAATGAAGAAGTCATTAACGCTCCCCCAATCTTCATAAGCCAGAGCTTTACTTTGTTGGGATCAGAAGTTGCTTACCTCATGCATATGCATTTCTCTATCATGGTGAGTCAAAAAAGGCATCAGTGTGGCATTTGGTGGCTGGGAAACTTGTTGACTTTTGATTTGGACATTTTCCCCTTTGCTTTTAACATTTGACTGCTTCATGGGGGGTGAGTGGGGTGTGTGGGGGTGGGGGATGAGGTGGTGTTGTCGGTGGTGGTGGTGATGGGGGGGCTGTTCTGTTTATGTGCACATATGTGTGTATCTGACTCTGTGTCTGTTTGTGGTCCTGTTCTGCAGATTGTGAGTAATGAAATTGTGCAGATATAAAGAATTACAGTGCACATAATTTTAGTGACCCCACTGAGGTTTAGATATTGGAACACGTTTATGTAAATTGCAGTATTAAAATTATTAATATTAATATAATTTCACAGTGGTCACTGTTATTAATTTCAAGACTCATGTGGATTACATTTTTTCTTGTAAAACTGTTAATTTGATTTTGACGAGAACAGTAAAGCATTTTGTCAGTGAAATCTTTGCGTCCATTGAAGTAAAATGTGTAAAGTTGAGTGTAGCAAAGTTCACTTTGAGGAAAAAAAAACGACTAAACTGAACCTCCTGTGGTATTAATAATTATCTGTGTGATTGTAAGCTTTGTACCCTTAGTTAAAGGTTATAGATGATGTAAGTCCTTTAAGGCACATATGGTAATTAGACCTTACGGATAATATTGTACCTTTTAAATATTTGTGCCCTGGGGAACAAAAATGACCTGTAGCATCTGTTTTTTTCTGACAATGCCATTTCTTTACACATTTAAGTAGTGCTAAGGGAAAAACCCACTGAATGTTAGTGTGGCTGAATTCTGAAGAACAAATACCAATCCCTCTAGGATTATGTGATTTTGCGATAACAGAAATGAGGAAACTCTGTAATATTCACAGGAGCTTGCAATAGTTCAAAATTAGCCCAGATTTTCCCGCGGATGCAAGACGCGGCATGTGATGTCATCATAACGTGGCATGTGATGTCATCACTATGCTCATTCAGCCGAAGCCCCCTTCAATTCACGTGTGTTGAACATGAGTACAGTTAAAAGGACTCATTTACTAACAAACATCACTGTGAAAGACCGTGGAAAACAATTTCGTGCAATTGCAATTTTGCCAATTCGAGTAGTTTTCTGCAAAAAAAATAAAAAATAAAAAAAAGCATAAAAAACTCCACAAATTGTATCGCAAATTTTGAAAAGAGCAGCAGCAAAATGAAGCATTTTTGGCCACAACAATCACACACACAAAAAAAACAACAGCGAAATCCTGTGAAGACTGAAATACAATTGAGAGTAAAAAAAAATTAAATCATGTTTTAGCCAAAAATCTTGTCTAGGCCATCTTCCTGCAACGATGATCTTGGGCAAGGAGCCAGTTTAACAGGTTCCTAAAATATTGCTAGCTAAATGTGATTTCCTCACACAGTGAATATCAGACTTTGATCAAGTTGTTGCATTGCTGTGTAACATAGCAAAACAGCCTTAAGCCTAATCAGTTCAGTTTGCAATCACATACCGACTGATAGAATATCTGTAATGATCCTATTCTGCAGAATGCAATTTGCTCCCTTTTCTTTTTTATGGAGGTAACCAGACTTAGCTTTAGGTACTTTAATGCTAGAACTTGTGCTTGAGATACATGCAAAAGCCTGTAAGCCTGTCATTTTCATAACTATATGTAGTAGAAAATGGCAAAATTTCACCATGTCAGGGGTTGTCCAGATTGATTACTTTGTTGGAAAGAAAGAGCAAAATTATTTTGGATGCATATCAGCTGTACTTGGCATTGAGGTTGTGGGCTCTGTGTGTGTGTGTGTGTGTGTGTGTGTGTGTGTGTGTGTGTGTTCAAACGCAGATGTCCTCATGCCAGCAAGTGATGCTGCCTGAGCTGGCTGATTGGAAGGAAGGAGTACAGAATTAGGAACAAGGTGATTTTATTGTCATCTCTGTACCGGGAGTTATTTTCACGCTAGTGCCAAATGGAAACAGGTAGCAGACGGTCATGACAGAATTCTGTTTAGAAACCAATTACCTGAACGCTTTTCAAATTGATTTCATTTGTGGTGCGGCAGAAGCCTCCTGTTCTGGCCTCTCTCTCTCTCTCTCTCTCTCTCTCTCTCTCTCTCTCTCTCTCACTGGACTTCCCAGCTGATTCCCATCATCAAGTGTTTGGTCTATGAGGAAAGAAAGGGAGGAGATGAATAACAAAGAAGTTGGAAATCATAAAAGAGGGGGTGGGAGAGGAAAAAGAGGGATATATAGATATACGTAGAGAGGGAGGCACTCATGCGTTCACTCCTTCACAGCTTGTTCTCTCCTCAACGCTAGTCATCAATCATCAACAGATTAATGACAGACACACGTGAGCAGGCGGCTGCACTGGCGACGTGTGTACTGGTGTGTGGGGGGCTGCGATTGAGGGGAGACTGTTGGGAGATAGAGCTGTTCTCATAAAAGCAGTCCAATGGCTACAGAGTGGACTTTCATATTCTTGCATGTCTGGTGTGGAGCTGTGCAAGTCTGATTTATTAAGCTCACTCAGTCAGAAATATTCGGAAATTTCGTTCATGCATGTGACTGAGCACATTTCCCCTACATAGTGCACTATGGCTGTGGATATATCCTGTGTGCTGAAAATGCAAGCCAAGAGGTAGTTTCCCTGTCAATCAAATACACTGTAACAGCATTTCCACAGTAAGCTTTGCATGCTAGTCACATGGCTGTATTTCCCACTTGCACAGATGCAATTATGAACTCTGCATTTAAAATGCATATTAATGTTTGCTAGTTCACTAATATTAGCTATTTAGCCACCCTGATCTATTTGGAGATATTTCTAACGTTTTCCCATTGTGACATATCATCGACAGTGAGTACCACAAGTCACATTGTGCATCATCCATCCATCCATTTTCCATACCGCTTATACTACACAGGGTCGTGGGGAACCTGGAGCCTATGCCAGGGAACTTGAGGCACAAGGTGAAGGACACCCTGAACGGGGTGCCAACCCATCACAGGGCACAATCACACACACATTCACACACTACGGACAATTTAGAGATGCAAATCAGACAATACATGTCTTTAGACTGGGGGAGGAAAGCAGAGTACCCTGAGGAAACCCCTGAAGCATGGGGAGGACATGCAAGCTCTGCACACACAGGGTGGAGGTGAGATTTGAACCCCCATCCCCAGAGGTGTGAGGTAAATGTGCCGACCACTAAGCCACCGTGCCCCCATTGTTCATCATGATAGACAGATAAAATGTAGTAACAAGTTGGAAACCTGTGTAGCACAAAATGTTCCCAAAGCTCACACTTGTCATTACAACCTGAACAGACATTTGTTAGCAATGTTTAGGTTGGAAACTCATATTTATAATAATTCAGATAGGAAATGAAGGATGCATTTCGACTGATAGCTACATCTTAAAAAGCAGTCATTAAAAACATTTTAAAGAGAAATGCAGAGGAGATCAGGGAAATTGCTACCATCTGAGAAAGCATTTCTGATATCTTTCTACAAATACAGAATTTCAGCTTTCCAGCATTACTTGTTGTTTTTCATTTTTAAATGAAATGTAAAGTTTAAATACTTGCTTAATTGACGTACACCTTTGGCTAGTATTAACGAGCTAGCAGGTCTAAGACAATTTGTGATGCATCTTGTGGATTTTTGTGCTTTTCTGTGGAAAATTACTTGAATTTGCGAAATTGCAATTGCACGAAATTGTTTTGCATGGTCTTTCGCAGTCACGTTTGTTGATAAATGAGGTTTTGTTTAGCTGCACTCGTGTTCGATGCGTGTGAATCGAAGAGGGCTTTGACTGAATGCACGTATTGATGACGTCACATGACGCGTTTTGGCCCAAATCCACTGTAGTTAAAAAAATATATTGTGTAGTTTGCTTGATTTCACATTCTTTACTGTGATTGCAAAATCCTTTAGAGAGTGATTATGGATTAAGTGTATGTGTATCTAATAGTTTGTCCCACATCATTCTATTTATGTCATCAATAAGACCTCATTATATAATGCATTACTCAACCCTAATAGTGTCATTGTTGTGCCACTGATAGACATTAGATTTTAGCCTTCCAATCTGATATTATGACCAGATATCACTGGGACACAAGGATCATATCTGCCCACCCAGTCCAATGTCTTCTCATAGTGACCCCCATTTAAATATTACAGGACAGAATATAGAAGAACACGAGCACTGTATTTAATTTTTCTCTGAAAGTTTATGTGCTTTAGTCAGAGCTGATAACAATCTAGACATCAATAAGTGCTGAGGATTGATTGAGGTGGCAGCACACCCGGGGAATCAAAGGAGCACTTAATTGATGATCAAACGCAGAAGGTGTAAATAGATGTTGTATGCGCTCATGTGTGTCTACGTGTGTAAGCGGCTGAGAGAAAGCGAGTTTTCAAAGCACAGATAGAAACTGAAGAGGCCTCATTCAGGGGCAGAGCCTTTCAAACTGACCCCCAGGTTCACGCCGAATAACCACGAATACACACTGCAAAACAGACATGAAAGAGAATACACACACACACACACACACACACACACACACACACACACACACACACACACATAACAAGCTTTCACACTTACTGAAGAGCTAAAATTGCCCTCCACCAAAAACACACGGATGTTTGTTTAATGTGCAAATGACATTAGTTCAGGGAAATTACTGCTATCTGAAAGTGTTCCTGCTATCTTTCTACAAATTCTCTAAAAGGAGAATTTCAGCTATGTTGCATCAATTGTGGTTTTAATAATTAAAAAAATTATGTATAGATTAAATATTTGTTCATTAAGAAGCATAAGTTACTTCACCTTTGAGCAGGATTATAAATGATTGCATTAGTTTGGGGGTTGAATTAGGGATGCCCCAGTTCAATACTGAGTATCAGTTAAATGTTGGATAAATATTTGCCTGAAACATTGATTTAATATTAGATTGGACACAGATTTTTCAATCTGATTCATTGCTGTGTTTTTTTTTTTTTTTTTCATGAATGTGTTGATGCCCCACACCCATCCCCCCTTAGCACCGTCAGGTCACTAACTAATGATTATTTTCAAAATTTCCTCGAACTCGTCATTAGTCAGAAGAGTTACAGTGAACACAATAACAGTCAGTTGGCTGATACTCAGAGCTCTAATGTATGTTTTCTGATTTAAAAATGCAATAAACAAAACCAGCTGTTACCCCTTGTAACAACTGATGACCATAATGACCTAGTTTACTAGACTTTATAGTAAATTTTTTATATTTGGAATCGATATTTCTGTATAAACATAGACCAATCAGCGATAACATTAAAACCACTGACAGGGGACGTGAATAACATTGATTATCTCATTACAGTGGCACCTGTCAAGGGGTGGGATATATTAGGCAGCAAGTGAACATTCAGTTCTCAGAGTTGATGTGTAGAAGCAGGATAAATGGGCAAGCATAAGGATCTGAGCAATTTTAAGGGACAAATTGTGATTTCTAGATGACTGGGTCAGAGCATCTCAAAAATAGCAGGTCTTGTGGGCTGTTTCCATGATGCATTGGTTAGTACCTACCAAAAGTGGTCCAAGGAAGTGAACTGGTGACAAGGTCATTGGCACCCAAGGCTCCATGTCCAGTTTAGGTGAGTCTATGCCTATTATAGCCTTCGATTCCTGTCTTTGACTGACAGAAGTGGAATTCTTTTCTGCTATTGTTGCCCACCTGCCTCAAGGTTTGACGTGTTGTGTGTTCTAGAATACTTTTCTGCTCACCACACTCTTATAAAGAGTGGTCATTTGAGCTACTGTACACTTCTTGTCAGCTAGAAACAGTCTGGCCATTCTCCTCTGACCTCTCTCAAAAAAGGTGTTTCCGTTCTCAGTCACTGGATGTTTTTATTTCTTAGCACCATTCTGTGAAAACAGCCATGCAAAGTCATTAGATCATGACAAATTTTTTCTTCATTCTGATATTTGTGAACAATAACTGAAGCTGTTTTGTGATTTTGATTTTGTGGTCAGTAAACCATTTTTGTGTTGATGTTGATTTTGATGTATGCATGACCACCAGTTCGAACAAGAACTTGAGTTACTGTCTGTGTGGAGTTTTCTATATTCTCCCCATGTGGATTTCCTGCCAGCATATACAGATTGGTGTGTATATATATATAGATGCTATATATATATACACAGCATCTATATATATATATATAGCATCTATATATATGGCGCTAAGAAATATATATATATATATATATATATATATATATATATATATATATATATATATATATATATATATATATCACAAAATTAGAATATCGTGAAAAGTTTTTTCCGCAATTTAATTCAAAGAGTGGAACTTTCATATATTCCCAGAGTCTGGAGGAAGAGTGGAGAGGCACAGAATCCAAGTTGCTTGAAGTCCAGTGTAAAGTTTCCACAGTCAGTGATGATTTGGGGTGCCATGTCAGCTGCTGGTGTTGCTCCACTGTGTTTTCTCAAGTCTAGAGTCGTTACAGTCTACCAGGAGATTTTACAGCACTTCATGCTTCCATCTGCTGATGAGCTTTATGGAGATGCTGATTTCCTTTTCCAGCAGGACTTGGCACCTGCCCATAGTGCCAAAACTACTAGTAACTGGTTTGCTGAGCATGATATTACTGTGCTTGATTGGCCAGCCAACTCGCCTGACCTGAACCCCATAGAGAATCTAGGAGAGACACCAGACCCAACAATACAGACGAGCTGAAGGTCGCTGTCAATGCAACCTGGGCTTCCATAAGACCTCAGCAATGTGTATATATATATATATATATATATATATATATATATATATATATATATATATATATATATATATATATATATGTAGTGTGTGTGTATGTATGTATGTATGTATGTATATGTAT